>NC_045426.1:54878061-55192089 GCF_902635505.1 Sarcophilus harrisii | reverse complement strand
ATGTGCCTCCTAGTGGAGAGATCATTGGATCTAGAAAATCTGCTTCAGACAGCTTTGCTTCAGTTTTCCACAAAATTGAGAATAAGAATAGTCCATCTCCAAGGGTTGTTGGTAGACTAGCCCAGATGGCGTACGTAAAGCACTTTGAATGTATAAATACACAAATGCTAGCGAGGTTCTAAGACCCCTTCCACCTCCAGCATTCAGCGTTTTAAAGTTCTTTCCAGCTCTACCATTATAGGTTCTATGCTCCCTTCTGGCTCCCACATTCTGGATTCAAACATTAAATTGCTAAATTAATATTCTAGGTTTCAAGTACAGGCCACATAAGGTGGGAAATAGGTATGTTGACACTCTGGGGAAAACATTAATGTATTGGCCCTGTTCTGCTACTTGTCCTGCCCAATGCATGTCTATAGTCCCAGAATTTTATATTCAAAAGTCCCTTCCAGCCCAGGCATTCTGAATTTTAATGTCTCTTAAAATTCTAGGTTCTAAAGTCCATCCCTACTAACATTCTAGGTTCTAAAGCTCCTTCAAGCTTTAACATTCTAGGTTCTAAAATTAAATGTCCTCAGGTTTCTTCCAGTTCTGATATTTCTAAGTCTAAAGCCTTCCAAATCTACGTAACATTGCTTCTTTGGTCTAGCTCTGTTCTTAATCTTTTTAATTTCTTAAAATTCTAGCTTCCCAAGTTCATTCCTTCTCTAACATTCTAGGTTTAATACTCTAGGTTCCAACATTAAATGTCCTTGGGTTTCTTCCAGTTCTGATATTTCTAACTCTAAAGCCTTCCAAATCTATGTAACATTGCTTCTTTGGTCTAGCTCTGTTCTTAATCTTTTTAATCTCTTAAAATTCTAGATTCTAAAGTCCATTCCTACTCTAACATTCTAGATTCTAAGGCTCCTTCAAGCTTTAATACTCTAGGTTCTAACATTAAATGTCCTTGGGTTTCTTCCAATTCTGATATTTCCAAGTCTAAATTGCCTTCCAATTGCCTTCCAAATCTATATAACACTGCTTCTTTGTTCTCAATCTTTTTAATCTCTTAAAATTCTAGCTTCCCAAGTCCATTCCTACTCTAACATTCTATGTTTAACACTCTAGGTTCTAACATTAAATGTCCTCAGGTTTCTTCCAGTTCTGATATTTCCAAGTCTAAAGCCCTCCAAATCTATGTAACATTGCTTCTTTGGTCTAGCTCTGTTCTCAATCTTTTCCCCACTAAGTTCAGATGGTTAGTTTGTCTTTTATGTCTTGGAGCTTCCAAGGATGTGTTTCTAAGCAAATGTGGACAGAACAAATCAGACTCATGAATGATAGAAGCAGACCATAGTTAGCAATTTTGTTCTGAAGCAAACAAAGAACTGAAACTGTGGCCTCAGACATCAGTATGAATTGTGCTCTACAATGAGTAGGTGGACAAGAGAAGAAAAAGGTATTCAGGCCTTGGAACACAAAGCCCTATGGAAGAGACACTCTAGAAGACTATTTGAAGAGAGAAAGGTGTGACTAGGAGGAAATATAGCATCTCATCTCAAGCATTTTATTTTAAATTATTATATTTGCTTATTAGATGATACAAGGTTTAGTTGTTCCTCTTTGCTAAAGGAGTACAAATGATATCAGCATCCTACAATTGTTCATACTTCAAGGCAAAGCTCAGATCACCCCATCCTAGTTAGGTCTCTGGAGAGAAAATTCCCTTAACTCAATGGTCAATGGCTCATTTGCTCATTCCAGCAGGCCTCTCAACCACCTCACTGATCCCCAAAGAGTTAATGCAGATTATTAAGATCACTTGGAGAATATTCTCTATTTTAAAGCACCACATAAGTATAATAGGGGTGATTAAGTAATAAGTATAATAGGGGTGATTAAGGCAATCCCTTGGTATAACTGCGGATCCTCTATCCTTATGTCACTTACTGGTCCAGGATATTGAAACCCAGAGGGTAAGTGTCTATATCCAAGGTCTTCAGCTGAAAGGTAATTCCAGACCTCTTCCATCAGAATGTGAGCTCCTTCAGAACAAGAACCTTATTTTTGCTTTTCTTCACATCCCAAGTGCTTAGTCCACAGTAGCTGGCATACAGCAAGTACTTAATAAAGACTGCCTCCTGCCTCCATCTTCATAGCCTTTTCACTGACCTGCATCACACAGGGAAGTCAGACTCCCAAATCTTTGTTACACAACCCTGATCCCCAACTCTCCTCTGCTTTCCCTGAAAAAGTCATCCTGTGTAAGGAATCCCATGGGATTTATAAGCCAGGAGATCAGCTTCCAGGCTCCTTCACCATATGGTCTGTATAAGGCTCTGGAAGGTCCTACCCACTAGAAGAAGAGACCACCAACAAACAGGTCCACATTCATGATTTTATTTTATTTTTTTAAAAAACCCAAACAAACTGATATTTCCTCCCCTACTCCCACCCCTGCCCCAAACTCCAAAGTCATGGCAGTCCCCTTTCATTTCAGAGATTTACAAACTGGTTCAAAACAGAGCTAAAATTGCCTTGATACCCCTGTCCCTTTAAAGTTTGTGCTTTCGGAGCGCTGTAAGAAAACCCAACATAGAAAAATACTTTACAAGGAATACACTCTACTCTTCTATGGATAAAAATACACATTTGAGTAACTGCATTTCATTGGGACCTTATTCAAAATGCATAGGAAGGGAGAAGGAGGACTGGTTTTTGTTTGTTTGTTTTTAAAGCCTTTCATTAAAAGTCTTCACTTAAAACCCCAACCAGAAGCCACAGTGAACTGTCTACTGCCATGAGTATTGCATATAAAAAGCCTCTGGCCCAGTGGGGTCAGGGCTGCCCGGACATTCCAGGCAAACCAAAGGGCAGCTGGCTGGGGATGATGGATTGCATACATTGGAGAAAAATGGCGGCAGCTACAATTAGCTGGATGGGATGGTAGATGACCCCCCTTCCTTCCCCCATGCCTAAGGATGGGTCCACTTCCAATTCCTCCTTCACTTTGAGGAAGCAGCAAAAGGGATGGGGGAGCCCCCAGTTGTTCCAGGCTGAAGTTCCAGATTCACATAAGATACTAGATCTGGGAGGGACCTTAAAGATCACTTAGTCCAACCCTGTCATTTTACAGATGTAGAAATTGGGACCCACAGAAGGGAAGCTTGTGTGCGGTCACACAGCAAGTCTGTGGCAGATTCAGAACTGGAGTTTTGGTCTCCTGATTCCCCAGTCCAAGGCTCCCTTGGGTCCCGACTTCAGTTCCCGAAAGCTGAAAGTTGGAGACATTTGGAGCCAGTGCCAGCATACAGGCATCTGATGTACCAGAAGGGCAAAGAAAAGGAAAAACCTACTGGGGAGAATGTTAGATAATCTCTTCCCCTTCCCAGTGGAAAGTTACAAAGGAACCCAAATAAACAAAGCAATCGCCAAACCTCCAGCCTCAACCAAAATAAAGTGTGACTCAAAGTAGACCAGGTAATGAGGGTGACAGCCATTTGTTTGGCAAATTTGGGGAAACCCAGGGGCAATTGTGCAACTGGTGTTATTTGGGGGGAGGCTTTCTGGCTTTAGCTGCTGATAGTTCTTGGTGTAGGTAATTACGGAAACAAAAGAAGAGATGGTCATGTCAACATCCAGAACTTCAATGAGAGGGTTGTGATGGCTATGAGGAGGGAGACCAGAGGCTCCTGGTAGTTTGGGGGGAAAGGATCAGAAGGCATCCTGCTTACAGTCAATGGGGCAGTCAGTCACCCAGAAATCGGGGTGGTTTCAGCCAGCCAAGGGCAGAAGGAGAGGTCCAGTACCCGTAAGGATCCCAAGTCTGGCGGAGATCCAGGAGGATCTGTGTGGAAAGAACTCAGTTCCATGAGACCCACCTCTGGCCCCGGCTGGTGAGGTCTGTGTTTGGGCGGTCCCCTTCTGAGACCACCCAGTGGCACCAATGACAAGCAAAGTCAGACAGAGTAGCTCAGGCCCCTTTCCACCCCTCATGTCCAGTCTTCAGTGAGTGCAGCTTGTAAGGGGACAGAGATGGAGGGAATGGAGATAGGAGGTGAAGTCTAGGAAGAAACAACCCAGATCGTGAGAAAGGAAAAGGGGTTGGAGGAAGCGTGAAGGAGAAGGAAGAAGAGGAGGAAAATGGAGAGCTGATATACTGGGTTTTGTCTCTTGGGAATGAGTTGATTGGCAGCAAGACCAAAACTTCTCCTTCTATTGTTCTTCCCACAGTGGCTAGCCCCAGGATGGGCACATCTTAGGCACGCAGTGCTTCTTGAGGAAGGAAGAGAAGGCAAAAGTCACAGAGGAAGAGGAGGGTTAGAAAGAAGGGAAGGAAGAAAAGGACAAGAGAAAAGACAGGAGGAGAGGAAGGAAGGAGGATAGAAAGACAAGAAGGAGGAAAGGAAAAAAAGGAGAGAGAGAAGGAGAAAAAGAGGGATGAAGTAAGGGATGGCAGACAAGAGGGAGGGTAGGTAGAAGAAAGGGATGGAGCACAGAGGGAAGGTACAAACACCACCTGGGGAATTTGAATAATAAAGTTAAGGAAATAGGAAAAAGAGGTGGGAGGAGTCTCTCTCTTCTGGAGACTTGTTTATTTATAGCAAAGATGGGAAGTCTCCAATCTAGAGGGATAGGGTAGATATTTGCTCCCCTCAAAAAAACACCCTACTAATATAAGTAGATGAGTTTGGTCTGAGGATCTCAGGTCCATTGTAAACATCAAGCTCTCTTCACCTATTTGCCTTTTGTCTTCTCACATCCCATCTTCTTTCTTTCTCTGTTCCCCCTCCCTTTCTTCCTTCCTTTATTGGTCATAATGTAAGACTGAGGTAAATTTTAAAATGTTTATTAATTAGAGTTTATGGCCTAGGTGAAGAAAAAACCCTTAATTTACAATGTGGAACATAGAACATTTATCTCTCTCAAAAATAATTTTTCTCTTTATTATATGGCACTTGACCGACTCCCTGCCCAACTCCTACTCCTCCAGTAACCCTAAAATAAAAAATAAAAAAAGCTTCTCCAACCTCATCTCAAACTGATCAGAGGAAGAAGTCCTTTTTGAATTAATCATGATTAATCACAGCAGAATGAGCTCAGAGGCAGTGCCACCTTTTAGGGAAGTAAGTAGATTATAAGCTCCTAAAGGACAGGGACTGTTTCATTTTTTTGTCTTTATTTTCCTAGAGACTGGTAATTAGTAGGTGATAGAGAATGAATGTGGGCCCAAGTTCCAATACTGAAGACTCTTATTTTAATCCCACGAATGTCACTGAGGTCTCACCTATTCCATAAGTTCCCAAAGATAGCAATGGAAACTTTGATGGCCCAAAGCCACCATGGGTGACTATCCAACAATAAAGGTCTCCTGTCCAAGGGGACTTAGATCCCCGACATTATACTTTTCATTGAGTTCCAACTAGAGAAACATAAAATAAGCCTTAGATTTTTTTTAAAAGCCCAATGGAAGAGGCCACAGAAGTTACCTACTTTTAACTTGTTTAAACTAGTTTAAAATCCTCACTAGGAGATTTTCTCCCTATTTCTACTACATCTTTGATAGATAGTCATCCAGCCTCTGTTTGAATACTCCTAATAGAGAGTTTATTTCCTTAAGATACAAATAAAATGCTTGTTGAGTTGAATCAAAGTTCTTCCTTTTTTGAACAGATCTGATTATTAGGGTGTTTTTTCTTGCCTTGAACTGATGGTCCTAGGCATATCTACTGGAGCTAAATAGTCTAAATTAAATCTCTTTTACATAAAATGGCACTTCAGTTATTTTAAGCACAGCTATTATGTAAACTTTCCTTAATTCTCTCCCTTATTCCCCAAGTCTTCTCTTGTCCTCAAGTTCCTTTAATTGGTCTTGCAATGTGATTTCTACACCTTCCACCATGTTGGAGAGTTTCCTCTGTCAATTTGTCAACTTCTCTACTCTGAAATCTGGGAGCACCAATACCATGTTTTTTTTTAAAATTAGTGGGGTTCTCGGTTTGCCCTCAAAAGAGATGTCAGCTTCCCTAAAATCTTAAGCAAGTAATAAAAGTGGGCAACTGAATTAGGAAAACAATTATTTCAAAGCCTTGACATCATCTCATTAAATTTGAAAGGCAATAAGAAAATGAGGTTGGGGGCTCACATCTTAAAAGCTCCAAGAATTCTATTCCTTCCCTTTACTCTTTTCCTTTTATTCCAAAACACAGAATCTCAGAGTTGGAAACATCCTTAAAGGTCATCTAGCCCAATTCTTTTCTCTATGGAAAATCTCTCTCCAATCTGCCTATCTTATTCAGCCTTCACTAAGGGGGCCCCAGACCTGAGGAAGCCTGCTTTGGACACCTCTAATTATTTTTAGAAGGTTTTAGAACCTTTCATTGAAATGAACTCTGGCCAAGCAGAAGTCTATTGTCTCGTTCATTTGCTAGCCCTTCAAATACTTAAATATGATCGTTATTTCCACTCCACCCTCAATCCCAATTATTTTCTTCTAGGCAACACATTCCAAGGCCCATCAAATGATCCTTTTGTGGAATGGCCTTCATCTGTGATTGATGAATGGGGACCAGGGATTTCTGCTGATCCCCTTCCTTCACTATGGTGTGTTTAAGGCCAGATTCATTTATCAAGGGTCTGTCTATGCATCTTGTGTTGGGCCTAGATGCTGCCTTGAATCCTTTCATTAAGAGAGACAAGAGCTTCTAAAACCATTGGCTATCACGTGGTTTTTTTCACCTTATCCTAGAATGAAGAGATATCCCATAACATTTCAGACCAGATCCTCTAAAGCATTTGGAGTATAAATTCCATAAACACAGGTACAATCCCAGAGGGAGATGAGCCCGATCTGAAGGCTTTCTTTACTTTCTTCTCTTGCATCTTACTCAATTCTACTTTTAAAAAAAGGAACAAAAGTGCACAAATTGGTACCCAGAACTCTGGCCAGAACTTTGGCAACACTGGATAGCAGACCTCCTCGAGAGTGAAAAGAATCTGAACTTAAGAACTGGCATCTAAACTCTAATACTCTTTGTGTATTCTTGGGCAAATAATTTCCCTCCTGTGTAACTCCTTTTCTCCCCTAGAAAATAAACAGAATTGTATTAGATGAGCTCTTAGGTCCCTTCCAATGCTATATTCCAAGGCCACTACCAACTCTGACATTTTACCACCTAAGAGGCTTCCCATCTTTCACATTCTATGTATGAAGGTCCCCTTCAGCTTTGATGATTTATGGCTGTGTGTCCCAAAGACCCCAACACCATTCCTCTGCAAAGAGAGAGCAGCCTTCGCTGCCAGGGATAGAGAATATGGGAATGGGGGTTCAGGTCGGGTCACTTTTCATGAATGTGCCCAAGTGGCTGTTGATGTGAGGAGGATGACATGATGGCTATCTTGGAAATGACTAGATATGATGGGTGAGGTCTTCACACAAATGCTGTCCAAGGAATATAGCACCGTGTGTGTATGTGTGTGTGTATGAGTGCAAATGCACATTTGGAGGGTGTGCAGGTCCTCTGAGATGGGAGCAGAGGGGGAAAAGGACAGCCTCAACTCAATTCCAGCTGGAGGGTAGCCTGGGCGCAGGCAGGAGAGAGGGATGGAGAACTTGGGTCCTGACCTCAGCTACTTCTCAGCAGCCCAGGGAGCCAAAGGGAGGCTGAGGGGCCAGAAGGAGCCATTCTGGGTGGTCTAACCTCTTTCAGAACCTTGCCCCCACCTTCTCTAGCCCCCATTCCAACACTGGGGTGCAGAGGCACGGTCATGGTGGAGGTTCCCATTGCCTCTGCCAGAGGGGAGACTTCCAGGTCCAGGTCAGGCTTCAGAGCATCCGCGTGTTGTTCCTCATCTCCAGGCCCACCGAGGGGGAGCCAGGGATGGCTCTGCTCTCCTCCTGCTGAGTGTTGTTGGAAATTGCCAGAGGGTTCCGGCTTATGACTAGGTCCAGCTTGTCTCCAGCCTCAGAAATGAGGGGCACAGTCAGACAGCAGTCAAAATCTCGAGTTCGGATGTGATTTACCTGCGTCGGGAGAGAGGAAGGAAAGAAAGATGAAGCTGACCAGCATCAAGCCAGGCTTTGAACAGACAACCCCAGGCAGAAAGTGCAGCAGCTTTTCCCAGAGTAAGATCAGAGCCGCTTACAAAGCACATTTTTGTTTGTAAAATCACAATCATTTCTCCCTTGCATCACTCCCCCTTCCTATGAACCACCCTTCATAACCCCAATAAAACAGTAAGCAAAACAACTAATATACTGACTGGGTATGACAGTGGTTATGTCCTTTTCACTCATAGACCCCCAGATCTCTATAAAAGGAGGAATTTTGGTCATTATATTCCACAGAATTTGGCTTTATTTTGTTTAAAAAGCATAATTTACAAGGTGCTTTCTTCAAAACAGACTGGTGAGACTGGGAGTCTATTATTAAAACTATTTTGCAGATAAGAAAATTGAAGTTTGGGCAAAGGCACTGATCTGCTCCCAGTCGCATGACGAGTAAAGATCAGTGATGGGATTTGAATCTAGGTCTCAAAAGCCCAACTTACACACTCTTCCTATTCCGTATATTGATTTTCCACTAGGCCTACGTGATGGAGAAGATGGGGTGGGCAGCCTTCCCTGGCATAGCATCCCACTTAAGAAATCCCAGCAAGATTTGGGTCTAGGACACAGAGAAGCTGCCATCCTCTCCCTATATGGTAGCATTTCTTTATAAAATTTTTGGAAGTTGATGGTACCCTAAGACAGAAAGGGAGAGGCACTAGCCAGCCTGATTTTTTCCTTTTTCCCCTCTGCCCCCTTTTTTTGTCCAACCTTTCTCTGGGATTCTACATGTAGGAAGCAGGAGGGAGGTTCTTCCTGCCAGGATCCACCTGTCTCTCAGGTAGCTAGTGGGTCTTCCACCTACTCTGCTTAAGGAGATTAAAGGCTGGATTGTCAGCCCCTCCAAAATCAGCCAAGAAGAGCAAGGGCCCAGCTTCCATGGAGACTGGCTTGCTTGGTATAGCTTTCTAAACAGGGAACTGGTGAGTTAGAATTCTGTATCAGAAATTCTGTCAGAAAACAGACACTTGAATTTACATTTCATGGAAAGCTTCTGAGCAGTGTTCAAAACGTGCCTCAGATGCCTTATTTTCTGGGTGATCTTGGGCAAGTCACTTAAGAGGGAAAAGGGGAATGAGCATTTATTAAGCACTTACAATACGCCAGCCATTCGCTAAGTATGTTACAAAGATGAACTCATTTAATCCTCACAAATACCCTGGGAAACGGTGCTGTTATACTTTACAGTTGGGGAAACAGAATTCAGGACTAAGACTGAGGATGGATTTAATTCAAGTCTTCTTGACTCAAGGCTCCATCCAATGAGCCATGTTTCTGAGCCTCTGTTTCTTCCTTCTGTAAATAAGTGGGTTGGGCTGGGGGGTCTCTAAGATCTCTTCTAGCTCTCTATTTATGATATGATGACCTCCCCAGGCCTCCATTTCCCCATCTAGAGAATGGTGGTAGTAGCACTTCTATTATAGAAGGTGGTTATGAGAAAAGTAGCCTGTTGGTTTTTTCTATTTTTTTTTTATTCTGAACATAATGATCAACAAATGAAATACACATTTCCAGATACCAAGTAGATCAGAAAAAGAGGATGGAACATGAAATGCAGATCTCTATTATATGCAGCTTGCATTTCTTGTTAAATATAAATATAATAAACTCAAGATGTAACTCTCAAAGCTGTTCTGCTTGTCCATAGTTGTTTTTTTTTTTTTTTTTTCTCTCTCTCTCTTCTGGCTTTTTTTTTTCTTCCTGTTCTCTCCTGTGCATTTTTATTATTTGTAAAGTATTATATAATTACATAATTTCAGCTTTGGAAAGGGAGCTGGGAGGCTATCTGGCCCAAGGTAAATCTAAAAGAAATCTGCATGACAATGTCCTTCATATCTGTTCATTCAGGGGGGGATGGGGAACTCACTTCCTCCTAAAGCAGCCTCTGACACTTTCTGCTTTTGGACGGAAGGGTCTGATTATTAGGAAGATTTTTGTTACATTGAGCTGACATCTGTTCCTCTTCAATTTTCCTCCATCATTCCTGGCTCTGCCTCCAGGGGCCAAGCAAAACAAGCCTTATTCCTCTACATGTCATCACTTCAAATACAAGAGAGCTAGCAGTTCCTCAGGGCAGTGGATTAAACCTTGGGCCTGCAGTCAGGGAGACTCCTCTTCCCGAGTTCAAATTTGGCTTCTGACACTTTCTAGCTGTATGACCCTAGACAAGTCACTTAAGTCTGTCTGTCTCAGTTTTCTCATTTGTAAAAAGATCTGGAGAAGGAAATGGTAAACCACTCTGGTATTTTTGTCAAGAAAACTCTAATGGGGTCACAGAGAGTTGGACATAATTGAAATGACTAAACAGCAACATCCCTCGGTCTAAAAGGCTGACATCTTGAATGCTGTACAACTCAATTCCAAAGGCCAAGGGGACCAAACTTTGATCCTGGGCTTTTGGGCCTGGAGTGTCCTTCACTGGACATTATTTGGAGAGGATGAATGAATGGCCACAACATGGTTTTTCCCAGGGGTGTACTGTAGGGCAATTCTTCCCTTGTTGACCACAGGAGGATGAGCCAGTCACCAGAAAAGTATTTAATCAATAAAGAAGACTAGATTATCCAAAAAGAGTGTATACATCATGTTACACATGGTCAATGGGAAAACTAGAGAATAGTCTCTAGTCAATCAAAGTAACTCTTTACATTTGAGTGTCTTAAGGTTCTCCAAGAATTTCTATACACTCTATAAAACAAAGACCAGAACTTAAGGATAACAATGAATTAATTTTTATTTTATTTTATTAATTGATGATTTGGTCCTTCTAGTATTAATTTTGGTGACCTCCCTCTGAGATGATCTCTAATCTAATTTTTTTCTATCTTGTTTACACATAATTGTGTGCATGTTATCTACCCCTTTAGACTACTGTGAGCTCCTTGAGATCAGAGAATGTTTACTTTTTTATTTGTTTTTTGCCTTTCTTTGTATCCCTAGCACTTAGCATAGGGCCTGGCACATAGTAAATGCTTAATAAATGCTCATTGACTCATTGGCTCTAAAATCCATTCAAATTGCCCCACTTGCTCTTCCCTATCCTAGAAATCCTATTTTGTGTTTCCATTTCATTGAACAACCTGTTCCCCCATACCTGGAATGTTAAACTTCTTCACCTCCCACTTTTAGCTTTTTTAAGGCTCATATCAAGGGTGACCCCTCACAGAAGACTTTTCCTCATTTCTTCCCAGTTATTATTTTGTACTTAATGATCTAAATCTACATCGTTCTGACTCCCCTCCTTGAAACTGTATTTTATTTATTTTTGTTTTGAGTGTATACTGTGTTGTATCTCATACTGTTTTGTATGAAAATAAGTTATTCTCAGTTATCTTCAATGGCTTGAAGGAAGGACAATCTCTCCTCAAAGGAGAGAAGAGAAAAAAGAGAGACAGAGACAGACAGACAAAGACAGAGAGCATAGGCAGACAGACAGACAGAGGGCAGAGACAAACAGAGATGTGAAAGAGAGAGAGACAGACAGACAGAGACAGAGACACAGAGAGAGAGACAGAGAAGAGAAAGATGGGAGGGGGTAAAAAAGAGAGAAAGTTAGAGACAGAAACAGAGATAGAGAATAGACACAGACAGACAAAGAAGTAAAAGAGAGGGAAAGAGAGAGAGGGAGAGAAAAGGTGAGAGAAAGAGAGAGAGAGAATAGGGAGAAGAAAAGGAGGAAAGAGGAGAAGGAGGAGGACAGAGAAGAGTTAGAGACAGAAAAACAGAGATAGAGATGGAGAATAGATAGAGAAGGAAGAAAGAAGAAGAAGAAGAAGAAGAAGAAGAAGAAGAAGAAGAAGAAGAAGAAGAAGAAGAAGAAGAAGAAGAAGAAGAAGAAGAAGAAGAAAAAGAAAAAGAAAGAAAGAAAGAGGAGCAGGAAAAGAAGTAGAAGTAGTTTTCCACACACACTTTGCTACCTGCTTTCTCCTAGGCCTCTGAGGGTCCATACCTGAAGGACTCGGTCAAATGGTTTGAGGCCACAGTGATCAGCAGGCCCCCCAGGGCGGATCATGTTGACATAGACACCCTTCTCCAACAAGCCATCAGAGACGCTGAAGCCAAAATCTTCACTCACTGGGTCCTTCCAAAGAGTCAACTATGAGGAAGGTGAGAGTGGCAACATGGGATCAATAGGAGGACCTCGGGAATGCTTCAAGGAAAGACGGGCAATTATTTAGAGTTTCTATTCTGGATCTCACTGAAATCAAAGATTATTTTCTTTTCCCTGTTCAAAAGTTTCCAGTGGTTTCAATTTCCCATAAAATAAAATCAAGTCTTCTTTATTTTCTTCAATCTGGTCTCAGTTTCAATGCCCAGTTTTATATCCTTTTACTCTCCAATAAAAATTTCTCCTAATGAAACTGCATATTTCACCACCTAAGTTGGTTCATGTAACTCTTATGCCAGAAACTCCTTTGGTCACCTATAGGAGATTTCTTCCTTCTATGGCTTATTATCACTATTTACTTGTTCTTGTTGAGTCATTTTTTTCAGTTGTATTTGACTCTCCATGACCCCACTGGGAGTTTTCTTGATAAAGAGCTGGTCATTTCCTTCTCCAGCTCATTTTACATCTGAGGAAAACAGGATGAAGTAATTTGCCCAAGGATTTGAACTCAGAAAGATGAGTCCAGGCTCAGTGTTCTGTGCATTAGGGCATCCCCCAGCTGCCCATCACAGTCCAGATTATCCAACAGTTTTAGTCTCTGGCACTAGAAGCTTTCCTTTTGCTTTTCTCTCCCACTCTCAGTAGCTGTAATCAGTCCAGTACCTCCATATCATTGCCCTGTTGTAGTTTTCTGCTCCCAGTAAGTGATGATCTTTGCCCCATCACTACTGTCTACTTGACTAGCACTTAGCTCTCGCTTTCCTTTACTGAGCTAAGCTCTGCTCCAGTAGATGGTCTTAAGGGACCAGCTCTTTAATCCCATTTGTATGGGGACAAAAACCTCTATGTATTTTTTATAATTCAAAAAAATCTACTATTTAAAATTTTTCTTTTATATATGGCCCAAGACCTCATACAATAACCTTATTAGAAGAGAGGACGGGGAGAAATTGAGAATTTCTTTGATTTATTGTTCAAGTCTCCTCAGTTTCAGAGATCTTTTGTCTAGGAGCCTCTGTCTTCAAACCCATGAAAGCTTATGGTGCATTAATAACTTATTTGCCTTCTTCCTAAGCACTTGGACAAGATTGCTCTGTTTATGTAAGTACCCTCCAATCCGATCTTTTCCCAAACATCCTCCTCCTTTGTTCTTCAAAGCAACTGGGTTTGGTCATGTCTGGTCCATAGCTGTTTCTACAAAAAGTAGATTAATGCCATAGGATCATATAGCTATATGTATTATGTTATACATATATAATATATAATGTTTTATATATATATATATATATATATATTATATGTTTAGGTATACAATATATTTTATAATCTAGAAAACTTAGGGTTGCAGAAATCAAATGACTTGCCTATTTCAGCATTAGAAATAAATTTGAACCCAGGTATTCTGACTTCAGAGTCCAAGGGAACGGGAGGATTTATAGCATTTGCTATACTTTCTCCCTCGTCAAAATATTATGGTCCAAATTAAGGTAGGTAGAAGGAACCAGCATTCATTAAGTGACTATGCTGTGCCAAGTACTGTGCTAAATACTTCAAAAATATCTTAATTGATCTTTGCAATAACTTTACAAGGTAGGTTATTGATATCACCATTTTACAGCAGAGGAAACTGAGATAGTGTGACCAGGGTCACAAATTAATAATTGTCTGAAGATGGAAAGGTAAAGTTTATATTGGCCAAATTCAATTATATGCTATTCATGGATTACATATGGCAAAGTTTTAGATAGGGGACCTTCTACATGCTCTATTATAATTGGGATATTTTGTCCTAAAGGCAATGTGTTACCCTGAACCAATAAATAACTATATGCTACATGGATATTATCCTCATCCTATTCTTCTGACCATTACTCATTAGCCTGGTCACTGGCCAGAGAGACCCCTCGGTTAAGTATGGCTCATCACTTTCTGAAGGCTTAGTCTTCAATCTGCTTTGGGTGAGGAAGAAGCTGTCTTTCAGCATACTGTGTTCTAGCTCCAATTCTGGGTTTGTTGACAATTGAGATTGAATGAGTCTGTCTCCTGTTCCTACTACTCCATATATGTCCCCTTGGGACTTCCAAAGATGAATTAATAAGCATAAAAAAGACTGCTTCTGGGTTTAACTGTTCTCCCCTGCTGATGAAAGGCTGACTCTGATTTTGATATTTTTCTATGTTATAGCCTACTGTGAGTAGGAATAGGAGCTGCCCCACTGTGCCTCAACTGGGACTGGCCAGTTGGGCAACAGAGCTTCTTTCTGTTCTTTTTTTTTCCTTTCCTCCCCTTTTCCTGTTCCACAGAGGACATCATACTCTTACTTGTGAGTGCTCTGCCCAAAGGAATATAGATTTTGATCCCAAAGTATCTTAGGGTTTGAAGCTTAGACCCATGCCTTAAACTCAAAACACTTTAGCTCTCACTGATTGACCAAAAATAGGTCCCAGCCCAAGCCTCACTGGGTCATCGTTTGGGCCCTTATTGCTCAAAGAGAATGTAAATAGAAATTGTTTTTGTTTTGGTCAGAAATCCTGAAAGTCTTCCCCTCCCAGATAGGTCTATCTTTCTTTCCTTCCTTCCTTCCTTCCTTCCTTCCTTCCTTCCTTCCTTCCTTCCTTCCTTCCTTCCTTCCTTCCTTCCCTCTCTCCCTCCTTTCTCTCTCTCTGCCCACATGGTATCAATCATACCAATATTCTTGCACATCTAGGTCCTTTACTAGGTCCTCATCATTTGAAGAATGACTAAATTAATTATGCCATATAAATGTAATGGGATATTATTGCATAATAAAAATGACAAATATTGACTTTGGACAGAAAATGCTATTAGAAAGAATTATGGAGAATGAATGTAAATCAACACATATTATGTTCACTTCTTTTTTTCTGCTTATTTTTTCTCTCTCTCCCATGGTTTTTTCCTTTTGTTCTGATTTTTTTTCTCCCAACATGATTTATAAAGCAATGTGTATTAAAACAAATAAATTTAAACTTGGAAAAAATTTACAAATATGATGGATTTGAGGAAACAGAGGAAAGCTTCTTTATACTGACTTAAAATGAAATGACCAGAACAGGAAAACAATGTACATGATGACAACAACAATAATATGAAGAAAAACAACATTGGAAACTCTCAGAACTCTGATCCAAGTCATAAGTGTTGGTAACTTCAAAAAACTATTGTTGAATGAGATCTCCCTTTGCTTGACAGAGGGCTGATGGAATCGAGATGCAGAGAGATATCTTTATTCTCAGACATGGTTGTTGCATTAAATTGTTTTTCTGGATCATACATATTTATTACAAAGGGGAACTTACTGGGGGGGGGGAGTAAATTTAAAAAGAGGATCAATAAAACATTTTTTTAAAAAAATGCACAGAAATGAGCTGGAGAAGAAAATGGCAAGCCACTCTAGTATCTTTGCCAAGAAAAACTCCAGTGGGGTCATAAAGAGTAGAACACGACTAAAAAATGACAAAACAACAAAGCATATTAATAACAAAAAAGGAAATTAATAACAAAGAAGGAAAAACAATGACAGATTCACTGGACCATACCCGTCTTTTCTGCCTGCTCTTTCATATGAGATTTTTTTAGTGCCATTCTCAGAAGAGGTTTCCTTTATCCCGACCCTGAATTTCCTTGGCCCTTAAGCATGGCTGTAACTGAATGACAATCTAAAGGACAATGTGTTCAAAGAGATCTGTCTTATCTTGGTCAGCTTCAGTTTTGGTCTCACTTACCTACACCCTAGTAGATTACTCTGGGCTCCACTGAAATGAATTTCATGGCTTTTAACAACCTTCTGCTAAATACATACCCTAACTGTGGTTTGTAAAAAGATCAACAAATACGGAATTACAGGACCTGGGTCCAAATTCTAGGCTTGTTTTTTGCAACTTGCATGATGCTAGGCAAGTCGCTTTGCTCTTTCTGGCCTCAGTTTCCTTATCTGTATAATGAAAGGATTGCCCTACATGACTTTAAATTTCCACTACTGAATCTATGACCCTAATCAGGCAAATTTTAGGGGAGGTCATCCAGTCATAGCTGTTGCAAAAACAAAGAGACCAACAGATGTATTTGTCTTGAGCAAGTGAGCTCACTACCACATCTTTGATCACTGTTTTTTTCAATGTTCTTCCTAGTCTTTGTACAAAACTAGAAATCTTCTCAATGTTCTCTTGGGAAGAGCATTCATGCAGGAAGGGGTCATTTTTAGTTTCAAAATGTGCTTCACAAACAGTTCTACTCCCCTGCAGAAACCAGGTCATTGACCAATGAAGAAGAAAGTCTCACACTTCAGCAGTCCCATCCCCATTCTAAAGTTTATCCTTCTTTCTTTGTGAAAGACCTCTTTATTTAAAAGTAATTGTCCTAAAATTGGGTTTGGTAACTAGCTGCCAGATCTCCTCCCACATGCACTTAGCCTATTTGTTTAGGGACCAGGAAAGACTAGAAAGGAGAAAAATGGCACCATGCTCTTCTAGTTGTGATGCTTAGAGGCTGTTACAGTTATATCATGCCCCCCCCACAATAATATTCTTCTTCTGACCCAATCCTACCCACCATTCTAAGCTCAGCCATCCAGGAAACCTTCCTTGACTGTGCTAGCTCATGAGATTTAACCATGAAAACGACCTTAGAGGTAAAAATAAATTTATATCATTCAATAAGTTTCACAAAATACTATGTATACATCTCATCTGATCACCTTACATTATGATTATTCTGCTCCTATCAGACTTACTGCTTTATTTGTCATTTGTCACAAATGTGTGCTAATGTTCTCCATTTCATAGGGCCTGTTTCTTCAACCAAGTTGGAGGTGTCCTAAGGGTAAGAACCATGCTTCATACTTCTGATTCTAGCCCTGGGACAAGCACATGGTCAGTGTCCAGAGTTCCAGAATCCCAGAGATGGACAAGACCTCAGAGGTCGCCTGGCCTAACTCAAACATGGGCAAGAAGTCTCTACCCAGCATGTAATTCATTCAAACTTTTATTGAAGACCTCTAGAAACAAGGACCCCAGGAAGTCTTGAGGTAGCCTATTTTACTCTTGGATCACTCTTATTTTAGGAAGTTTTTCATCACAGTAAGTCTACATTTTCACCCACTGGCCTTGGGTCTGCCCTTTAGGGTCAAGCAGAAGAAATTTGGTCTAACACTGTTTCACATCCCTGCCTTCCATACACCTGAAGAGAACTATCATGTTTTCCCCTAAGTCTTCTCTTCTTTGGGCTAAGCTTTCTCAGTTTCTTTGGGTGATTCTCATACAACATGATTAAGGGTCATTCAACCATCATGGAGGTCCTCCTCTTGTGATTCAGCAACTTGCCAATCTCCTTCCTATAATATTAACCTCAGAAGAGGAAACAATACTTTAGGATGGTCTGACCAAGACAGTATGCTATAATCTGGCCTTCAGGACAATCCCTCCCCTAGATGTGGGCTTCGTGGCTCATTTCAGCCTCATGTAGCAGTACTTTTTCTGGCCTCCACATGAAGCTTGTGAGTGGTGCAGTAGATAGTGTTGATCCTAGCCTGAATTCAAATTTGGCCTTAGACACTGAAGTAACTGTAACCTTGGACAAAACAATCTCTACCTCAGTTTCATCAACTTCAAAATATGGATAATAACAGGACTTTAAAAATGCTTTTTCCCTTCTTCTTGACTCATGCTGAATTTATAGTCAATTAAAATTCCAAGGTCCTTTTTGAAATGAACTGCAATCTAACCATACCTCCTTCAATTCTTATTTAGGATATTGAGGTTTTTAAACCCCAGTTTAGATAGTACATTGATTCTTATTAAGTTGTATCCTATTAGTTTTGGCCCCATGTTCTAGTCTCGTGACTCTATTATCCAAAATGTTAGAATCATTGTTTGGTTTATTTGGTGATAGTGATTTTCAAATTTTCATCCCATTCCATCTCCATCTCTTTTTTCATTCTTCAGAGTGATCCAATTATAGCTTCATATAACTGGAGTTTGCGCTCAGATAACAATGACAACTAATAATAATAATAGTAATGGCGAACATTTAGAAAGTACTTTAAGGTTTGCAAAGTACTTATCAAATATTTGATCCCCACAACAAGCTGGGAGGTAGGTGTCATTATTATCTCAGTTTCACAGATGAGGAAATTGAGACAGACTTGCCCAAGTTTGCATAGCCAGGAAGTGTCTGAGGTTGGACTTGAACTCAGGTCTTTTTCTGATTCTTGGTCTAGTGGTCTACCTTCTGGGTCACCTCAGGGCTTAATGACTCTACTCCGGGACCAGATACTCACCTTGTATAATTCGAGAGGAGTTGGTGACATGATTTCCAGCATCTCCTCCTTGACTGCCTGCATTTTCAAGCCTTCCTCGGCTGCCTTGGTGGGGACCACGTGGCCCTCAGTTGGATCCCGAGTGCCCTGCTGGAAGGTTCCTTTCCACCAGGTACTTCGTCCAGTTGACCCTGACGATGGGTCCAAGGTCACAGGGCTGCTGTCTAGGCCCAAGCTGTGCACATTCCCTGTCATGATGGAAGCCTGTGGAGAAACAGTGAGTCAGTCAAATGATACTGGAATAGTGTAATTCCTACACTGGGACAGATCCAGAAAGGGCAAAACCCAGCTGAGGAATAGGGAAGAAAGGGAACGCGGGGTTCATTGGATAAAGTGAGGGATCCTTCATAGGTAAAGTAAGAGGTTAAGGTTGGCATTTTATAAAAGCTGCCCCAGGGAAGACCCAGGTCCTTGTGCCTGAGCGGTCACTCAACAGCTGTGTGACTTTGAACAAGTCAGCTTTCTCAGAGTTAGACTAAATGACCTCTATGGTCCATTCCTGCTCTCATAATATCGATCTAAGTTTCTTAAAATGGAGGACAAATTTAAACATATTGACATTAGAAATTCTAGAGGGCCAGGTCAATGGCAGGATTCAGGACTGGACTGATAAGAGTTAGCTTATTTGGATTGAATGATCCCTTGGAAAATGCCTCTAGGCCCAGTAACCAGAGTGTTTGCCATATTCTGCCATGGAAGTTTCTTTCATTTAGGATTTTTACACCATATGGTAGAAAGCCCAATGGATTGGCTGTTGGGACACCTGAATTCTGGTTCTGTTTCTTACCACATGGGAGAACTTGGGCAATAACAATCACAATAATTTATTTAATATAGTTTATATTTAGTCCTTTTATGTAGTCCATTTATGTAATCCTTTAAGAGTTGGAAAACACATTACTTATGCTAACTCACTTGATCCCGTTGACAACCTGGTAAAATAGATACTGTTTTACAGATAAAAAAAAATTAATAGAGAATTTAAGTAACTTGACCAGTGCCATGTAGTTAGTGAGTATTTGAGGAAGGATTAAAACTCAGGTCTCCCTGACCTCTTGCTCTAACCATTGGCCCACCTGACTTAGATTCTGTTGCTCATGTCTAATATAAAGAATCGGACTAGACATTTCCAACAGGCCCTTGAGTTACAATAATCCATGAATTGAAGATGTAGCCATCCTCAGGAGGAAGAACACTTTAAATTATTGTCACTATTTAATCCTCTTGGCAGGTCAAGGGCCTCGGGGAAGATTCTGGATGGGAAATGGGGGAGTCCAAAGATTCCTCATCTTTCTTTCTTTCAGTTATAAGCATTTCAGTATATAAGGTCCCAGAGGAGGTGATAATGTGACTCACAGTAACCTAGAGAAGATGATTCACAGATCTAATCTGAGCATGGGCGCCATTCTGACTAATGTGTTTTGAGCCTCAGCATCCCCAAATAACCTTGATGATTGAGTGCCCAGGAGGCTGTAGCCTGGACCCAGCCACAGGAAACTCGGGCTGCGTTGCTGGAAGGCTGCTTCTGACTAGGAAGAGCACTGTGACTTAGTGACCGGAGAGCCGGTCTTAGATCAAAGAGGTTAGCTGAGTTTAACCCTCCCTCCTCCATGATCTGATTGGATGGCCTTGGGACACTCTGGAAGTAGCAGGGAAGGTGTCACCTCTCACTGGGAGAAGAGTTTCCCTATCTGGGAGTCCCCCACATAAAGGAAAGTACAGGTCTAATCTCTATCACTATCATGTTCTCATCCCCAATCCTAGCCATCCCTCATTCCCCACCTCCCCCAGAAGCTTTCTTCAGCTTTTCCAGCCCACCCTGATGTCCCTTATCTTTCTATTGAATATACAGTCTGCCTAATGCATAGAGCACTTGGACTTGGAGGTAGCTGACTCATCTTTGTGAGTTCAAGTCTTGCCTTAGACACCCACTAGCTATGTGACCTTGGACAAGTCACTTAATTCTGTTTGCCTCAGTTTTCTCATCTGCAAAATGGGACAGGGAAGGAAATGTCAAACCACGTCAGTATCTCTGCCACAGAAACCATAACGTGGCAGAGATACTGAAGTGGTTTGCCAATGACCTGCAGTCATGTTAGACATGACTGAAATGACTGAACAGCAATGATACATATATGTTATTTCCTCAGGTGGAGTGTAAAAATAATAGCTCTCATTTATGAATAGTCTTAAGGTTACAAAGCAACTTTATAAAGTAGGTAGTAAAAATATCATTCCTATTTCTCAGATGAGGAAACTGAAGATCTTAAAGATTAAGTGATTTCCTAAGGGTTACACAGCTAATAAATGAGAAGCCATATTTGAACTCAATCATCCTGACTCCAAGTTCACCATTGTATTCAGTGGACCATCCCTCAGTCTAGAAACACAATTTTTTCTTGACTTCCATGTCACTTCCTTTCCCCTTGGTTCTCTTCCTATACCAATGACCACTCCTCTGTTTTCTTTAACATCTCATATTCTACTTGACCCCTAAATGTGAGTGCTCCCCCAAGGTTACACCAAGCTTTTACTCTTCTTTCTCTTTACATGCTCTCTTTTGAAAATATTCTCCCCTTTTATGCTTTCCATATTCATCCATTGGCAGGTTCCCAAATCTGGGTCTCTAACCCGGTCATCAGTCTTGTATTTCCAGCTTCCTTTGGGGAATCTCCTTTTGGATGCTTTGTAGACAACTCACACTCAACATAACCCAACCCAAACTCACCAACTTATCTCCAGAAATGAAATTTATTACCTCACTCCCTTTTAGCTGTCATGTGTGTGTCAATGATATCACCACTACCTACATCCATTAGCCAAACTATATAGATTGATCTTTAACTAGATATGAGGGGTGAAGGAAAATTGAGTCACCACATTCATTGGTAATTGCCTTCAGGGACAATTTAAAATCTCCTCTCACCCTCCCCCACTTTATCCCCCCAAAAAGACTAATGTCATTGCTTTGTAGTCATATATTTCTTGGACCAAAATTAGGATTCCCCAGCTAGACCCTCTACTTCAGTCAGCAGATTTTTCCCTGAATGGATATGGGTCTCGGAGAAAAATTATATTTAAGGCCCATGATTTGTTATCACCGGGAAGATTGAAAATGATCATGATTTAGAACTGGTAAGAACCTTGGAGGTCAGCTATTTCAACTTCCCCATTTTATAACTGAGACTCAGATACGGCAAGATTTGCTCAAAGTTACAAGGATATAACTAAGAGCTGGGAATCAAGCCTAGATGCTCCAATCCTAAAGCCAGCTCATTGGTCACTCTGTCACACTGTATACTTGGAATGTTCCCAGAGGATGCCCTATAACAGGGGCTCTCTCTCTGCCTCAAGCCCTGCCAGTCTTTGTATTGCCTCTTAAGGCACTTGGGAGAATAAGCTAATCCTGATTTGTTCATATAAAGTTTGACAGATCAAATCATTTCTACTTAAGTCTATTTTGTGATGAGTGTGTTTAGTCTTTAGTTCTAGGGAAATCTGAAGAGTAGTATCACACACACACACACACACACACACAAAAGTGGAAATGAGTTTCTTGAGAGATCATCTAAGCTTGAATTCTTTATTTTACAGAGGACAAAACTGAATATCAAAGAGAGTAAGTACAAAAGTAGATTGTGTATAGAATCAGACAGTTTGAATCTAGTCTCCATCTGTTACTATTTATGAAATCCAGACACAAATCATAACTTTGGCCTTCAGATCCCTCATCTATAAAATGGACTAGAAAGTCACAGAGATCTCTTCTTGTTTTAAATCCTGTTATAAATCCTGTGATCCTCAGTGTGTGTGTGTGTGTGTGTGTACATGTATGAGAGAAATAGAGACAGAGAGAGAAAGTGTGTGTTTGTGTGTGTGTACATGTGTGTGTATATGTGGGCATGTGTGAGAGTCAGAAAGAGAAAGAGAGTAATACTGATCCCCTAGGACAAAACAATGGTAGACTGGATGATCTCCCAAGGTATCTTCTAACTCTGAGTCTACGATTCAATGGTCCTAAAATCCAGGGTTCCACAGGTAGCTAGATGCAAATCAGGTCTTCTGAGTTCCAGTTACTCTTCTTTTTAAAATTCCATTTTATTTCTATTCATTTACTTATTGGTACAATATATTGTGGTTCTGTTTATTTATTTATTGGTATTAACAAACATCAAATAAAATGAATACTTCTAGGATAGAAGGAGAGACTGTACATGAAACTGTGAATCTGTAAAACTTGCTTGCTTTTCTTTTCAGTTTATTGCTCCATAATAGTTCACTGCTTAACTTCCTTATACAACTAAACTTCTGTCTTGAAGTTCATCAATAATATCTTAATCATCAAATGCACTGAATGACCTTTTCTTCATCCTCATCCCCACAGGTTCTTAGGATCCTATATCTAAAGCAAGAAAGGGCTCAGAGGCAAGTTTCCGACTCTTCCACCATATAAAACATTCAACAAGTAATTTTCAAAGTTGCCTTGTGTATCTGTGTTCCCTTCTTCCATCCAGTGTTCCACTGAATGTTCTCTCCATGGTGCTAGATAGTACCTATTTGACTGTGATGTGCACTAACCCACCAAAGCTTCCCCAGGGGCCTCAGATAGATCACCAGCCCCTCACCTTTCAGTCCTCCAATGCCAAACCCTAAAGGCTCTGACTTACCTCAATCTCCCTCAGAAGCTCAGACTGGCCGCATGTTTCCAAGTCCTCCAGAGCTTCTCCAAAAACACGCCAAAAATTATCCTCGTGAGCGGGCTCCGGGCCGTTGTGGCGGCCGGGGAATCTGTTGTAACGTAGGAACCAAAGATTGTCAGCGCTCGCTCTTCTCGGAGAGGACGGAAGCCAGAAAGCCTAGCTCGCGGGGACCGCCAGCAAAGCAGAGACTTGAGGAGTCTTCATATACAAAAGCAAACAACATGAACTTTTCATCAGGCAAGGGAGTCCCAAATACAAAACCTTCATGCATTTACTACCAGGGCAACCGGCCCCTTCAGAGGATGCCTGAAGTTGGTGTAGCAATGTCAAGTTCAAGAGGGAAAAAAAACAAAAATATGCCTGAAGGAACACTGGAGGTTTGGGAGGACGTTTTTTGGTGAAATAGAGAAGTGAAAAGGAAAAAAATGATGCATTATGGGTGAACCAGGAGCTTCAGAGACTGGTTAGTACAAGGGCGGATGAGACAGGGCTGAGAGCTGAGACACAGAACACCTGAGAAGAGAGAGAAAAACACAAAGGATACAGACAGGGTGAGAAAAATGGTAACTACATAGTAGGTCTCCAATGATTCAATAACAGAAAGGATGTAATAGAAAATGGTGGCCTTTGACCAGACACACAAATTCTGAGTGTTTCAATAAAATGTATTCACGGTGTGATTTAGACTCATAGAATGTCAAGGCTGGAAGGAGCCTTAGAACACAGGATGTCAGAGCTGAAAGGGGCCTTAGAACATAGAACATCAGAGCCAGAAGGGACTTTAGAACATAGAACATCAGAGCTGGAAGGGACCTTGGAACCTAAAATAATAGGGCTGGAAGGGATCTTAAAACATAAAATGTCAGACCTGGAAGGGGCCTGAGAACATAAAATATTAGGACTGGAAGGGACCTTAAAGCATAAAATGTCAGACCTAGAAGGGTCCTGAAAACATAAAATATTAGGGCTGGAAGGGACCTTAAAACATAAAATGTCAAACCTGGAAGGGGCCTGAGAACATAAAATATTAGGACTGGAAGGGACCTTAAAGCATAAAATGTCAGACCTAGAAGGGTCCTGAAAACATAAAATATTAGGGCTGGAAGGGACCTTAAAACATAAAATGTCAGACCTAGAAGGGTCCTGAAAACATAAAATATTAGGGCTGGAAGGGACCTTAAAACATAAAATGTCAGACCCGAAAGGGGCCTGAGAACATAAAATATCAGGGCTGGAATGGACCCTAAAACATAAAACTTCAGAGCTTCAGGACCTTGGAACATAAAATGTCAAGAGCTGAAAGGGATTTTTGAGTAGAGAATGTCAGGGTTGGAAGGGATCAAAGAACATAGAACATAAAAGTTTTAAGAGGTTCTAGAATATACATCAAAACTGAATAGGGCCTTAGAACACAAACTGTTAAAAGAGTTCAGAGATACTTTAGAACATATGATATCAGGTCCAGACATAAACTTAGAATATAGGACAACAGAAATGGGATATTGGAGCTAGAAGGGACTTTAGAAATCATTTAGTGGAGCCTCTTCACTGTATTGATGACTAAACATGCATTTCCCCATAAAAGAGAAATAAGTTGGTCAAAATCACATTTTTGGCGGTCAGGGTTAAGACTCAGGTTTCTTCATTCTTAGTCCATCTTTCAACTAATGTTTCAACTTTCAACCTTGCAAATATACATGGAAATTTAACCACTGTTATTCAGACTGTTATAGAGTAAGATCACTAGTTGGTTTTGATCACGAAGAATGTGTCACATAATTGATTTTACCATCTACAAAATGGGTAAAAAAAGTTGAAGTTCAAAATGTCAGAAATATTCTTGAGATTTTATAGTTTGAAAAGTGGAGAATATGGCTGAAGATATGACAACATTGGAGTCATGAACTTGAAATCTAATTATAATATGTGTTTCATGGTTCCATGATAATCATGAAGAGGATGACCACTGAAGGCCTACTTTGATTTTAATTTTGACTTAATTTTAGTCTTGGGACAAACAGCATCAAATTTTCCTGGGGCAAATATGCTTTCAAATTAATTTTTAAGGAAGAATTCCTTTGTAGAGGGTGATGGGACATTATTTCATGGCAAAGAAATAGAGACCCAGAGACCTACAGGAGAGAAAGCATAGGATATTATGAGATCGGGGAGCAGTTCACCTTGAATATGGGTGGGTTATCATTGCCATGGGCAGCTTTTTATTTTAACTGATTAACAGCACCTCCTATATTTGGCATCCAGGTACAAAATCCCGTTTGCCCCACCTTAGTTATAGTTCTGTTGATGCATCTTATGGGGATCTCTCAATGAACATGAACTCTGACAGAGCCTACTGAGCAGTTTTTAATATGAATTCAGCTTAGGACTAGGCTCACTAAACTCATAGTCTCATTATTAGAAAGCTGTCCATCAGGTGATGAATTATTCTGGCCACGATTACTCATTAGGACTGACACATCGATCATAGGACTTCCATTGATGGAGGTATCCTTACTGATAAAATCATGAATCTTTTGGAGTACTTAAATATTCTTAAAGTACTCCAGAGTAAAGTACTGTGTTGTCTGCAATACTAAATAGAAGGTAATGACAAATATTTTAAACATTGACTTTTTTTAATACAATAGCTTCAATATTCTAATATTCTCGTGAAAGATTGATTACTAAAATGTGTATCCATTTTATTGAAATACCTCATACATTTCTAATTCTATCTACAGTCAATAATACATACCTATTGATTAAATTCCATGGCAAGTTTTTGGCTAAAGATTGGACTGAGTTGTCAACAAGGTGAGTGTGAAGCCAGTCATAAAGAAGCTTGTTTCTATGATTTGTTGTTTTACCCACCCATTCTTTAGGAGTAAATTAATTTCTGGTCTATTTCTTATTAATTTCTGGTCTATTTTTCCATAGTCCTTTGTTACATATAATTTTTATTGATCTGAAAAGGATATCTTTCTGTATTTGTGAAGCTTTTATGCCCTAATATTTTATCAATTTTTTTGTGTAGGTGCCATGTACAACTGAAAAAAGGTATATTCCTTTCTATCCCCATTCAACTTTCTGCAGAGGTCTATCATACCTAACTGTTCTAATATTCTTTTTGCCTCCTTAACTTCTTGCTTGTTTATTTTGTGGTTAGAGTTATTTAATTCTGAGAGAGGGAGGTTGAGATCCCCTACTAATTTAGTTTCTTGTAACTCACAACTAATTCTCTAAGAATTTAGATGCTATACCACTTGGTTCATATATGTTTAATATTGATAGTACTTCATTATCTATGATACCCTTTAGCATATGCTTTCCTTCCTTATCTCTTTTAATTAGACATATCTCTGCTTTTACTTTATTTGAAATAAGGATCACTACCCCTGCTTCCTTTTACTTCAGCCAAAGTATAATATATTCTGCTTTGACCTTTTATCTTTATTCTGTGTGTATCTCTCTGCTTCAAAAAGTATTTATTGTAAACATCATGTTGTAGGATTCTGACTTTTTAGGAAGCTTGCTTCTGCCTTATTTTCAGTCTCCTTGTCATATCTTCACAAAAGTGCCCCTTTATTCACCCCTAGATTGTGTACACCAAGTTCATTTTTCTCTAGGGGCACCAAGGGCAGGAGGTAGAGTTTGGTGTTTTGAGGTCATGGACCCTACAACTCTCTGAAATAGCTAGGGAAATATAAGGGGGTCCTTTAAGCCAAAGGTCTCATTCTTAAGAAGCTGCCCATAAGGAGTCTATTCCACCCACGTGGAAAAACAAACACATAAAAAACCAGCCATGAGAAAGGAATTGCTTCTGTGACCCACACTCCCGTAAGAAGCTGCTGAAGGAGCTTTCTTGGTTGAGGTGGCCATAGGGACTTCTCTTTCCCTCTCTGGTGTTAAGCCCTGGGTCAAATTTCATTTCACTTTCAAAATACAAAAACTCTGCTCACACATATACTCTTTGTTCATTCTGAAAGTTGCCAGGAGCTAGTCTTTCCTTGGGGTAACAGCTGGGTCTCATCAGATACCTAAAGGACACCAGAGGGTCCTGGCAACATCCATTCTTAAGTCTCTGGTCCCAGATTTCTGGAAGAGAAACAACTTAGACCGGAGGAGCCAAAAATCAATCTTTAGTGAAATAACATCTGGTTTGTATTTTGCTATGGCTTTCACACAGCTCTTGGGAGGCATTGGCCAGAACATTGCAGTGATCTGAAAGTTAGCTTACACCAGTCTGCATCCTGGAGTCAATGGACACACATTTCTCCCCTCGAAGCATCTGTGTAGGGGGTACATGACTTAGGGGATACATAGATTCATCATCATCACGGCTAAGAACCGGACTTTGGCCCATGCTAACCATGAAATAATTACTTTTGCACAGTGTTTTACAAAGTTTACAAAACATTTGCCTCTCAATAAGAGGGTGGGGGTAAAGCAGGAAGACAAAGGAGAAAGTGAATGTCAGAGCTCAAAAGGGTCTTAGAATAGGGAGTATCACAGCTAGAAGGGGCTCAAGAGTTCATCTAGCATAATTTTTTCCTGAAAATATGGAATAATTAAAGTTCTGTTAGTACCACTAATCACTGGCTTTTTCATATATTCATCTCCCTATGTTATCCCAATCATGTTATCCCCTTTTTAGCAAATAATAATAGGTTTGAATGGCAGAGATGGGTAAAGGGTAGCTGAGATTTCCTTTGGGAGGAATTCTTTTTATCAGGAGACAGGCTCAGGGTAATAAACACCTCTCCTTTGTCCTTTGTCCTTTGTCATAGAACTCTAAATGGAAAGCTAATGAGCAAATGAGATAATATTTATGTTCTGCTCCCAAGTGGAGCCCCAAGGTCATAGAACACATTTATTCTCACACAAGTCCAGGTTGAATTCATAAATGGGAGCACATATCCAAAGGACCTTACTGTGGATGGACAAGAATAAAAGGAGACAAAATGGCAGAGTGGCAGGGTCCTGGGATGGAGATGAGTATGAAGGAAAGGATCAGGAGATGGTCTGCCAACAGACTGGAAATTCTGACTTAAGCCAGTCTGGACCATGGCTTTCTCTGGGTCCCTACTTCATGCTGGGATTTTTGGGGGAAACAACTTTTTAATTTAGCCAAACTCAATAGCTATACATGTCTAATTTCCTTAGAACAGTAGTTTTTAATTCAAGGTCCATGAGCCTCTTTTAAAAAAAATTCCTTTTTTAAAAAAATCAATTATTTTATTTCTTTATAATAGTGTCTTTTTATGTGAAACATATTTACATTATGAACTTCTTTTGAAAATATTTTGACAACGGTATTTCAATATAATTGGTTTTCTTTGTAATCCTATGAATCTTATTTTATGCATTCAAAAACATTATTCTGGGAAGGGAGCTGTAATTTCAGCCAGACTGCCAAAGAGCAGAGAGCTGGAATTGGGGATATGTGGATTCAAATGTGCTCTTACAATACTTCCTGCTATGTGACTCCAGGCAAGTTATTCAATCTATTTGCCTCAGTTTCTTTATCTGTAAAATGGGGACAATCATAGCACTTACCTTTCAGGATTATTATGAAACTCAAATGAGACAATACCTTGCAAACCTTCAGTTGTTATATAAATGCTAATAATAATAAATGCTAGCTAGCATTTATACAGTGCTTTAATAAGAAGAATAACTAACATTTCTGTAGCAGTTGCTATGTGCTAGGCGCTATGCTAAGCTCTTTACAATTATTATCTTACTTGATCCTTATGACAACCTTGGGAGGTAGTTTATGTCATTATCCACACTTTACACTTGAGGAAACTGAGGTAAAAAGCAGTTAAGGGACTTTCCCAGGGTCACAGAGCTTGTAAGTATCTGAGGCTGGATTTGAACTCAGGACTTTCAAATTCTGGGTTTAGTACTCTGCCCATTAAACCATCCTAGCTAGAATTAAAAGTCTCTATTAAATAAGGTGCCCTAGGGCAAAAAGACAGTCAGGAATGCTAGTTCAAATCATGGAGGCTTTTTTCCTCTTTCAGTCTGGGTCTGTTCCCAAACTCCCACGAGACCAGGAAAGAACCTAGCTTGATTTGTTATAATTCTCTAAGGACAGAACTGACCTGGTTCTGAAAGGGAAGACAACAAGCTGTGGTGGGACCAAGTGCCCTCTTCCCTACATCCCTCTCCTCTGAGTCACAGGGCCAAGTGAGCAGGACAGTGGGGATGGCTTAGGGCAAACCTAGAACCGTTACTGGCAAAATATCTTGGTGACAGTGGATTGGACCGCTGGTGAGCAGAACGCTTCATTCCTGGGTTCTGGTGGAGAAGGGGGGGGGGGCTGACTGAGGAAAAGGGAAGGCCCATTAGAGTTTGGAGTCAACAGTCAAGTCCTTGAGAAGCAGGAAGGTCAAGGGCAGAGGCAGCCAGGGGAAGTGGGGACAGAGCTGACATCTGGCTGCCCAAGGGGCCGAGCTCCTTTGCCAAGGCTTCGGCCCGTGGGGCATGGGGCTGAGACTTGGAGAGGGCCTTAGATTTCTAACAGGAAAGAGAGAAGGCCATGTTCTTTTTCATCCACCCTCCCTCTCTCCTTATCCTAAGTGGGCTCAAGAGAGTCACCGGTGATTTTCGCCCTCCCACAGTCTCATCCCCTACAGACCTAGTAGGCTTGTCCCATTCATCTTCAGGGAAGCTCCCGTCCGGGTAGGAATAGCTGGTCTTTCTGGGCTCCCCAGGAGGGGGGCTGCTCTTCACCCTACTGGGCCGCCACTCCTGGGGGTGCAGGCTGATCCCTGCTGCTGGAGGTACATACGTGCCTGTGGATTGAGCAGAGAAAGGAAAGGCCAACAGCTCACGAGACCTCTGGGGGGGGACTTGGGACCCCCGGAAGGTTTCATCTCTATGTTTATCAGCTACCTCCTCCTCCCAACCTCCCTCCTTCTACCAGACAGACGGCTCAGTGTCCCCAGAAACATAAGACCATTCTCAGCTGGAGGCCTTTCCCCTTGTTATTCCACTTCTTTCCCACACTCTGCTGTGTTCTCTCCCCTGTTCCAACTCATCCGGGGAGCCTTCCCTGATTACCCCAGCCCGCAGGAATCTTCAAGTTTCCTGCAGGACTTAGTACTTGATTACAGGTCAAGCATCCATTGTTTCATGTAATAATAATGATAGTTATACCTAGGATTGACAAATTGTACTTGTCTGCTTACTATTCTTCCCATACAGCCTCCAAATCTCACAGCTATCTCTCTTATCTATCTATCTATACACACACACACACACACACACACATAATTATACTTCAATCAGTACAAATTAGAATAATGCCATAATTTCAGTATTCATACTGAGGTGAAAATGTAATTTCAGGCAGGAAAGAGAACTGATCTTTAGGGATCAGGGATGAGTAACCAGGTAGTGTAGTAACTAGAGTGCCAGGCCTAGAGTCAGGAGGATTCATCTTCCCGAGTCCAAATCTGACTTCAGATACTTACTAGTAACCCTGGACAATTCAATAATCCTGTCTGCCTCAGTTTCCTCATCTGGAAAGCAAAACTCCAGTACCAATGTCAAGAAAATCCTAAATGGAATCATGAAGTGTTAGACATGACTGAAACAACAAAGAGCTTCATGGAGTAGGTGGAACCTGAATTGAATTTTAAAGGAGAATTCTGAGAGCTGGAGGTGAAGGAGCACATTTCAGAAATGCTGGAAGACCTAGTCAAAGGTATGGAGATGGAAGATAGACGGACAGATTTGGGGAATGGTTAGTGGGCTAGTTGGGCTAAAAAAATCACAAAGGGAAGTAATATGAAATTAGTTTGGAAACTGCAGAAGGCTTTAAGTTGCATACTGAGTGTCTGTGTTCTATCTTCATGGCAATAAGGAGCCAGTGACAATTTCAAACAAGTGACTGTTAGGGTTAGGTTTGTGTCTTGGGAAGATTATTTTGGGAGCCTTGTAGATGATGATTGCAGAGGAATGGCCTGGAACCTAGAAGACCCACAAGAAGGCTAATGCAATAGTTTGGATAAGAGCTCTCAAGAGTGAATTAGGGCAGTAATAATGAGGATGGGGAGAAAGGAAGGGATATGGGTCAGAATCAATTGGAGGTAGTAATTGGGTAGAGGGTGACAGGGAGGAAGGAGCCAAGGATAACTCTCATACTGTGGATCTGAGCACCTGGAAGAGTGGAGGGACCTTGGGAAGGTTTTAGTTTATAGCAGCGATGACTTACAGAAGGGAAAATAATGACTTCTATTTTGGACATGCTGAATCTGAAACACCAATGGGACATCCAAGGGGAGATCTGGAGCAGGTGATAATGATATGAATATGGTAATTAAGACAAGGGCTAGAGATCTGAGAGTCTTTTGATTAGAGACAATTGAACCTGTAAGAGCTGATAAGATAATCAAAAGAGAAATTGAAGACCATTAAGAAATAAAAAGCTATTAGCATAAAAAAGAAAGAAAGAAAATGTAGACGAAGAGAAAGAACTTAGGGGAGAAAACCTTGGAGGCCACTTACATTTTATGGGCAAGAGGTACAGAGACACAGAGGGAGATAGAGAGGCACACAAAGAAAGAGAAAGGCAGAAAGAATACAGAGAAATCCACAAAAAAGTTTGAGAACTGGAACAACTACCATACCTGAGAAAGTATGGTCAAAAAAGTGGGAAAACCAGGAGAGAAGGTCATACACATCAAGGAAATAGAGAATAGCCAGGAGGAAAGGGTGTTCTATAATGTTGAAAACTGCATGGAGCTCCAGCAGACTAAGGACTGAAAAAAAGTCATTGAATTTATCTGTTAAATTGATTGCTGGTAAACTTGGAGAGAAAAGTGTCATCAGAATAGAAGTTTGGAAAGTCAGATTGCAAGGAGAGATATAGTAGAAGTAAATGATGAAATGGAGTTAACAGATAGATGCCTCATTTTGACTGAAGGGAAGAAGAGATGGAGATCAATTAAGGAATAGCAGGGTTCAGTGAAGGATGAGGAAGATCTATGTCTGTGGACAGCAGAAAAGAACCAATGAATACAACATATATTAAACATGAGAGACAGAGAAATACACATAGAGAAACAAAGAAAGACAGACAAACAGATAGACTGAGGCAGAGAGAGACAGAGATAGAGACAGAAAGACAAAGAGGAAGACAGACACAGAAACAAAAATATTAACAGAGAGACAGAAATAGACTGAGGCAAAGAGACAGAAAGAGACAGATACATTCAGAGACAAAGATACAGAGACACACAGAAAGAGAGAGACAGAGAGCATAGAGAGAGATAGAGGGAGAGAAGGAGAGGAAGGGAAAGAAGAGGGAGGGGAGAAAAGAGAGAGAAGGAGAAGGGGGAGAGAGACATTCAGAAAGAGAAATAAAGATGACATGCTCCCAGAGGAATTGGAAGGTGGGCTCAAGGGCACAAGTATGGAAGCTGACTTTAGCTTCTTCTTCAGAAAATGGAGCAAAGAACAAGAAGATAAGGGATGATAGAGAAGAGATTTGAGTAAGGTGAAGAGCTGGAAGAAGAGGGAACTCGTGGTTAATAGCCTCCTTTCCTCCCCAGGTTAGTTTTAGGGACTGATTGGGGTTGGATAGTGCTTGCATTGGGTCCAGTTGGTGTGATTGTGTGGCTTTTTTTCTATTGTGTGCAGTATTCAGAATAGAAGCAGAGTAGATGCATGGTGAGGGTAAGCTGGGGGAGATTGTAACTAAGCATAAGCCCGGGATTCACGGGCAGGCAGAGGTATGAACTAGTCAACCATAGCATCAAGCTTGTGCATAGTAGAAATGAATGCCGAGAAGAGGTGAGACTCGAAGAAAAAGGAGGAGAAGGAGGATTGGAGACAAAGTGAGAATTAAAAGTAGGAGAAATGAAGCAGAGGGGATGGAAGGGTAGGAGGTTATGATTAGAGAAAATAACTTCAAGATTCTAGGTCAGGTGCTAGGCTAGCTCTAGGAGATGGTGCTGACCAATGCGTGGCCATCCCAATGAGCAGATAAGGAAGGATGAAGACTGAGGCCACGGGAGTTGAGAAGGCAGATGAAATGAGAGACCCAAACATTCAAGATGACATCAATGTGTATGCTTAAGTCCTCAAACATGAGGGCATATTGTTAGGTACTTAATTTCTTGAGAAAAGAGGGATACTATATTTATGCACACCTGCATTTTTGATTTCCTTCACAAGCTAATTGTACAATAATTCAGAGTCTGATTCTTTTTGTACAGCAAAATAATGTTTTGGTCATGTATACTTATTGTGTATCTAAGTTATATTTTAATATATTTAACATCTACTGGTCATCCTGCCATTTAGGGAGGGGTGGGGGGTAAGAGGTGAAAAATTGGAACAAGAGGTTTGGCAATTATTAATGCTGTAAAGTTACCCATGTATATATCCTGTAAATAAAAGGCTATTAAAAAAAAAAGAGAGAGAGAAAAGAGGGATAATGATGTGGAGACTATTAGGTACCCGAGACAAAAGACTTGGACTTGATGATAGTAGGGGATGCAGACCCCCTCAAAGGAGACTTAACTGAATGAGGAGGACAAAAGAAAGGGAAAAAGAAAGGGGGCCTTAAAGGGCAGATAGGTAGAGTAGTGGATAGAATATTGGCCCTGAAGTCAGGAGAACCTGAGTTCAAATATGATCTCAGACACTTAACACTTCCTGGCTGTGTGACCCTGGGCAAGTCACTTAATCCCAATTGCCTCAGCAAAAAAAAAAAGGGGGGGGGGGGGGGGGAGAACAGGAAAGAAAGACTCTTTGAGGGCACTGGAGGCAGTAGCTGGGGATTCATCACCTTTCATGGGGAGACCAGTTGCATAAAAATGGAAAAAGTATTATATGGAAAGGAGTTAGTTATCACTGGTGGCAGCTGGACTGGGGATGGCTCCAGGCCAGGAAGTCTAGTGAATGGAGTGCAGGATCTGGAGTCAGGAAGACTGGACTATGAATTCTGTTTCAAACATTCTTAATTATGAGACTCTGGATCAGCCATTTAATTTCTCTGGGCTTCTCATTCCATAAAATGAGCACGTTAGACTCTAAGGCACCTTCCAGCTTTCAATCTACGATCCTTTATGCCACGGTGGAATAGTAGGGTGCAGGAGGATCAGAGCAGTATTATTGAGGTAGATGGGAATGAAAATATGGGGAGGAGTATGGGTAGGGGAGAGCGAGTGAAAAATAGAGTCTAGAATATTAGAATTAGATGAGCTTTTGAACACAGAACGGAGAATGGAAGAGAACTTAGATCATAGGATCCCAGTATCATGCCTCCTAGAAAGGACCGGGGAAGTGATCTAGTCTAACCTTCCCATTTTGCAGATGGCAAAAGTAAGAGCCAGAGAAGGGAAGCTTCTTGCCCAATGAATGAGTCGCCAGAGTTGGACTAGAATCCCAGCCTCGAAGGGGGACACTGCCTCCTGGAGGAGCCCCTCTTCTAGGGGGATGGGAGGAAAGGGAATCAATTCCCTGGCAAGGGTTCCTTTACAGACAAAAGGAAATCATAGCTCCTGGGACCAGACCAGGAAGGAGCCGATCCTCTGAAGGGGGCCTGGAAAATGCCTGGAAAGCAGTGAGAACCAGGGAGGTGGCGACATTCCCTCAAAGAAACCACAGAGTGGCTATTTGCAGAGCTGTCTGCAGAGGAAATCAGCCAACTCCCTCAGCCCCGAGCCTCCTCCTAGCCCCCGTTTCAGAGAAATCTCCGCAGCTCTTCCCAGAATTAAAAGGAAAAACACACAGAGGAAAGCATCGCACACACTGCCATGTCTTCTCCAAGGAGCCACAGGAAGAGGGCATTGATTACAGGCCCCCGACCTTCCCGGGAAAGGCTGAGCTAATGCCCCGCCTCGAGCCGCTTGGGGACAACGCCATTCTTTGAGAATGTCAAGGTCTCCTCCTGCTGCCTCCCTGCCCGCGGCCTGGGCCGGCTGGCCAGCATTCCAAAGGTCAAGGAGTCCATCAGACACTCGGGAAGGGGGCCAGGCGCCCCGCGACCAGATGGGATCAGGACCAGGCCTGGAGGAAGGCCAAGACGCTTTCCGCAGTCTTCCTCCCGAGGAGGAGAAGTCCAGAGACTCACGGGGACCTGGGAGGAGGAGGGGTGTGCAACTGACAGGATGGGGGTATGGGGGATGGAAAACATGCATTTCTTTCAGAGTTCTCAAACTCAGTGAGGGGGATGGAGAGGAAAGGGTGGTCAGTGAGGACTGCAGTGGTCTAGGAATTATTATTATTATATATACCTTTCTGAGTGTTCAAACTCAGTTGGAGGGGGCTGAGAGGGCAGGAGGATCAGTGAGGACACTAGTGGTCCAGTAATCCTAATAATAATAATTATCATTGTTACGTGTACCTTTCTGAGTGTTCAAACTCAGTTGGAGGGGGTTGAAGGGACAGGGAAATCAGGGAACACCCTAGTGGTCTAGGAATAATAATAATAGTGATGATAATAATAATAATAATAACAATTATTATTTTTATTACTTTAAGTATTCAACTCAGTTGGAAGATATTGAGAGGACAGAAAGGTCAGTGAGAACTCTAGTAATCTAGGAATACTAATTATAATAATTATTATTGTGTGTCCCTTTCTGAGTGTTCAAACTCAGTTGGAGTGAGAGGACTGGGAGATCAGTGAGTATCTAGTAGTCTAGGAATAATAATAATGATGATGATCATTATTATTATTATTAATTAACATTAGTTGTCTCTCCTCTGACACATTCTGACTGTATGAACCTGGGCAAGTCTCAAAATCTCCCAGTGCTCTAGGCAACTCTAAGATATAGATTCTTAATAGACAAGGGGTCAGTAGATCAATTTCAAGGATTTCAAATTGGAGAGGGAAAAAATGACATCTTTATTTTTTTACTAGCTCTTACTGAAATTTAGCATTTCATTTATTTTATTTTATACATTAAAAAACAAAACAAAACATTATTCTGAGGACTTCCCTAGCTGGGCAAAGGAGTCCAGAATTTCCAAAAGGCTCAGAACTCTTACTCTTAAGTTGAATGTAGGTGAGGATCTATGTGTCAACAAAATCCTAAGTCTTACCTCCCCAAATCTTCTCATTTTACAGATGAGGGGCTGGGGTTTGGGAAAGATAAATGAGCAAATGACTTATTCAGGGTCACATAGTCATTAGTCATCAGTCCAATAAATGAGCTTTTATTAAGTGTTTACCATGTAAATAGCACTATTGTGCTAGAGAAAAAACAAGTCCACTTTTTAGTGGGGAGACAACACCCCGAATGCTTTCACCATTTCACTGGTGAGGAATCCTCTAAGTTCCAGGGAGTTTGGGGGATTTGCCTGAGGTCACAAATGTAGAAATGACCTTTGACTCTAAATCTGAATCAGTGTTCTTCCTCCTCCCTCACACTGCTGCTGGTTATATGTTTTTGAACAGTGGTGCAGGGGGTAGAGCACTGGGTGAGGAATCAGGAGGACCTGAATTCGAATCCAGATTCAAACACTTACTAACTGTGTGACCCTGAGAAAGTCATTTAATCCTATTTGTCTCAGTTTCCTCATCTGTAAAATGAGCTGGAGAAGGAAACAGCAGACCATCTTTGCCAAGAAAATGCTTCAGGGAGTCATGAGGCATTGGACACGATCAAACAACAACAAAGCAGTCCCTGAAAAGTCTAGGGTTTCAAAGGATCACATTAAAATTGAAAGGGATCTTAGATGCCATAGAATCCAATCTGTTCATTTTAAAGATGGGGAAACAGATCCAGAGAGATTCAATTCAATAAACATTTATCAGATGCCTAATATGTGCCAGACACTGTGTTAAACTCTGGTGAAGAAACATCTACAAAGTTTCTGAGGAAGGATTAAAATGCAAGTCTTCTGGAAGTTAAGAACCTCAGTCAGAGAACCTCAGTTTTACCTGCTATCATCTTGGAAGAGCATTCCCTAAGGGCCGGAGAGATCCCAAGGAGACTCAGGGAGAGAATGACCCCCACTGTAAAATCACAGTTCTCCAAAGAACTGGAAAAGGAGTGGGGATGGCTGAACAAGTTGTGCTACATAAAGGTAACGGAATACTATTGTTCTATAAAAAATGGTAAACAAGCTGATTTTAGAAAGGCCTGGAAAGATTTAAATGAATTGATGCTGAACAAAACAAGCAGAACCAGGAATACAATGTCACACAGTAACTGCAAGAATGTGCGATGATCAGCTATGAAAGACTCAGTTCTTCTAGGTGGTTCAGTGATCCAAGACAGTCCCAACAGGCTTTGGACAGAAAATGCTATTTTCTGGAATCAAGGAAAAACTAGGAGACTGAATGCAAATCAACACATGCTATATTCACTTCTTTTTTCTGTTTTTTTAAATCTCTTCCATGGCTTCTCCCTTTTGCTCTGATTTTTTTCTCCCAACATAATTTATAAAACAATGTATATTAAAAATAAATAAACAAGAAAAAGAAAGCCTAGGTCTCTGGTCACAATAAATGATAACAATTAACAAAACACCTTCATACTCTCATGGCTATTTCATAACTCTCAGAAGTCTTGCCCATTGTTTCTGAATCTTGCAGCTCTGGGTAGCAGACACTAACATTGCACTTTTAAGGTTCTTGTCCAGAAGAGCATATGTGACCTGACCCAAGTGACCCAATGAAGGTGGAGCAGGTTAGTGCTCTTTTATCTTCCCTGATGAACAAATGACTGACTTCTAGTTCTCATCAAACAGTCTCAGCCAGAGCGAGGGGTCATCTAGAATTCCATGAGAAACCCAAACACTCTACGAACATGAAAGGGATTTGAGGGATCTTTGTGGCCAACTCATTTCACAGATGATGAAGCTGAGGACTGGGAGTCTAAGCGATTTGTCCAAGTTCACAAAAGTAGTAATCACACAATTAAGAGGGATTCGAACTCTGGTCCTTTTCCTCTTCTCGAGTCACTCTTCTCTACTGCACAGTGCGCCTGAAACTAGAACCCAGGTTCCTAGATTCTAGGTCAATATTCTTTCTATCATACTGTATTATCAACTGTTCACCATTGTATTTCCAGGAAATGGCTAGAGAATTCTACAGATCCTTCTTGAGATTTGTGAAAAACTCTAAAGGGGCCGATATTCCCACATAGCAGTGTTGTTGGGGGCCTCAGGAACCCCAAAGTCCCTGGTCCTTTCCTTAAGCCTTCCTCCCTGTCCTCCTCCAACTAGGCAATTTTAATGTGAGACAAAAGGAAAAGTCTCAATTGTCACTGCAGCCCAGGTTAGGGGAGGAGAGGAACCAGCACCCACTCAGATGCTCCAATTCAAGTGGTTTTACCTTGGCTCCCATAGCCGCCGTCTGCTCCAGAGCCATCCCATGACTCCATGGCGCTGTCTATGCTGGGCACGGTGGTGGCATAGATCTCGGCCAGCTTACCAGGCTTCTGTGCCTCACTGAGATCTTCCTCCGGGTCACTGGCTTCATTCAGACCCCCTGATTTCTTAGGGTAGGAGCCTCCTGAAAAAGAGAAAGCAAGTTGGTTCTGCCAGAAGTCAGGTTCTAACATGGACTGAATCTGGTACAGAGGAAAGTTCCCTAACTCCCCTGCTCTGCTAGAATTGGTAAAAATAAAGAGAAGAAGGAGAAGGGAGGAGAAGAAAAAGAAGGAAGAGAAAGAAAAGGAAAAGTAGAAAAAGAAGAGGTGAAGGAGGAGGAGGAGAAAGAGGAAGAGAAGAAGAGGAGGAGAAAAGGGAGGAGGAGGAGGAGAAGAAGAAGAAGAGGAAGAAAAAGAAGAAGGAGGAAGAAGAGAAGGAGGAGGAGGAAGAAGAAGAGTAGGAGCTTAGAAGGAAAGAAAGCAAGAGAGAAAGAAAAAAAGGAGAGAGAGAGAAAGAAACAAAGGGAGAGAGAAAGAAAGAAACAAAGGAGGAAAGAAAGGAACAAAGGAGGAAGAGAAGGAGGAAGAGAGGAAGGAAGAGAAGAAAGAAATAAGGAGGGAAGGAGGGGAGAGGAAGAAAGGAAAAGAAAATAAAAGAAAAAGAAAGAGAAGAAGCAACGTAGGACTTTATGGATCAAGATAGAGGCTACTGCCTTCACATTCATGCCTGCCATAGATTATACTTGTTCATATGAAGCTGTCACCATCAGTCTGACTTACTTTTATAACTAGATCTTAGAACACAGCATTTTCAATAGGGCAGGGTTCTACAGTACAGAAAGTCAGAGATGGCAGACCCATTAGCTTGGAAGGAACCATTAGACTGTTAGCTTGGTTATCATAGAGATGTTTGTAATCAATGCAAGTGAGGAGGTTGAGACTGGAAGGTTACTTGAGCTCAGGAGTTCTCAGCTGCAGTAAGCTAAGCTGATTAGGCGTCTATGCTAAGTCTGGTACCAATGTGGTAAGCACTCAGGGCTAGGGGTGAAGGCCGCACCAATCTGCCTAAAGAGGGATGAACCAGTTTGGACCAAAATGGCTACTATGCTTTCATCTGGATGAGATGGGAAGACCCAGGCACCCATCTCCCCTCCTTTCCTTCCCCTCCCCATTCCATTTCATTTCTACTTGCCTCAAAAGAACAAGATTATTAAACATCAAAACATAGGGGGAAAAAGGCAATAGAACATAGGAATTTAGATTCAAGAAGAACCCTGGAGATCATCTTGTCCAACCTTGTTGTGTTATAGATGACAAAGCTGAAGAAAAGAGAGTGAGCTGAGGCCAGATGAGACTCTAGAGTCCCGAGAAAAATTAATTTCTCACACACACACACACACACACACACACACACACACACATTTCACCCACATCAAAGACCTCTTGTCTTTCCTGTGCTTCCAAAATCCAATTGTTAACATGATAATGGAGTCAAGCCGACTGAGCTGGGCAGCTCCCCCTCTCCCTCCTCCCATCCCTGTCCAAATTGAAGGCAGCAGCTGTTGCTTATGATCCCAAGAAGGACACCAGCTTCTCTCCAAGTCTTAGTCTGCTTACTGAAAATAACATAATAGCAAGATAAAATAGTCTTACCCTGTACCTGGTGGTGATTTAACTGTGGGTTTTGAAGAAGCGTGAGCTGGCAGGCAAAATTCAGTACTGAGGGTCAGTGATGCAATGGGGTTCAGGTTCCCATACATCTCTGTGATTGTGTTCTCCTGTGTTGTGTGGCTAAAAGTTGTGGGCCAAGTGTTGGAAGGGTCCCTCAACAGATCTTTCCTCATTTTCTCAGGTACTTCTATCTCATAAGTTTTATAAGCTCTGACAATGTAGAAGATAAATGTTATGACATATAAGTTTCTAATTCTATAAAGGATTTCAAAATTTCTGCAGCCCAGTGGTACGGTGAAACCAGCTTGAATAAGTTCATAATGGCTGATAGTTACAATTTCTAATGTGAACATTTATAACTTAAAAATGTGAGAACACTACAAACCAGGACTTTACAGATTATTTTATTGATTTTCTAGACTTGCAAAAGTGAAGGAGAAAATTAATATAGGAAAAATTGTGCAGATTAAAGTTACAAGTATGTCATGCATATAACTTTTTTTTCCTCAGGAGAGCTGATTATTAAAAATTTGCCAGCACATGTTTACTGTAGCCCTTCTTATTTACCTATGTGGCAGGGATTGGACAGGAATGATTTTTTTTCCATTTTTCAAATGGTGCAACTGAGGCACAGGTAGATTAGGCAATTAGTTCAGAAACCCACAGCAAATCATTGGCATTCAAGACTATAACTTGCCCCCCTTTGGTCTCTTTGCTAACTTCCAACCCTGCTTTAAAAGGATCATGATGTTTTAGGTTTGCCCCTAATATATTTTATTATAGTACCACACATAGGATATATAGCTAGCATGTACTTTAGTTATAGCTCAATCCACTCATTTTATGAATGAGGAAAACAAGACCTGGACAAAGAGAAATTATTTGTCCTGGATCACCTAGCAGGATTGGAATCAAAATGAATGTGAAATCATCTCAACATAAACAAGAGGTGACTGTCAGGGAACTGTCCGGTGATACTTCAGTCCCAGGACTGTGAAAGCATCCATGCTTGTCCCTTTTATGCAGTGCCATTTTAAGTGATAATGTTATTTTATGACATCCCATAAATTCACCAAAGCCATTTCCCTCTTCCTTTCCTCCCCAGCCAAGCCTGTTGGGATTCTTTCAGCACATTCCAAATGAAAGATGATGATTGTGATAAAACCCAATATGATGGAAAGTAGAGGGTCTTTAATGCAGTGGACGCCCCATTTCCAATTCCTAACCCTTGCCCTACTTCCAGAAACTTAAACTACTTTTGTCTAGAAGAGCTTTGCTGATAATACTCACGTTCCATTTGCTTTTTGATCTTTAGGGTTACTGTTTCCCCTGCCATTTGGAGGAGGTGGATGGCTTCACTGAGGGGCTTGCCCTTAAGGCTCACGTTATTGATGGCTAAGATCCGGTCACCAACATGAATGGCTCCAGTCCTAAGAAGATGGCACAAAGACACAAGGGCTGCCATTAGATGCAGGAAGCCATCTCTCAGAGCCCACAGGGGATGCAGGCTGAAAGGTTAGACCAATTGCTTGCTTGGTATTCAAGGCCTTACAACCTGAATAGGTTAAGGGGGAATCTGCCAGAAGCAAAAGTCCATCATTCTTGCCCAGGCTCAATGGTCCATCTCTCACCTCTGACCCTTTGCACAAATGGTCTTCCGTGTCTGGAATGCATTTCTTCACCCCAATTTCTATAAAATCTATATCTATAGAACATAGATATAGAGTATATAGAATCTATATCTATAGAATATATAGGTTCTATATCAATAGAATACAAATAGAGAATATAGACTATATCAATAGAACATAGAGCATATATAGAATCCATATCAACAGATCTTTAGAACCTCAAACTTCCTTTACCTAGGATCTTTCCTGGTCTAATTAGCATTCTCCCTCTTGAAGTTACTTTGTATCATTTTGTGTTTACTTACTTGTACATAAGTTATAGCCTTCAGTAGAATGTAAGCTTTTTGAGGGCAGGATTTTTATATTTTTATTTTTCTATTCTTTTTAAATTTTTTTATTCCTTTTCCTATTATTTTTATTTTCCTATTCTTCGTGTTTAAAAAAATCAGGTTTTCTAAATGTTCGCTCAGTTGGTGAATTAGAGAATTCTCAGTAGGACTGAGTCTGCTTTTCCAAAATTCCCTATTTCTCTTCTTTCTCCTGGCTCACCCAATCAAATAAATTTGGGATAGTTTTGTCTACTCCCTTTTCTGTCTTCCCACCCCACATCCCTGCCCCAGCGTGTTCTCCCCTCTGTCTGGTACAACCCTATTCATTTTTCAAGGGCCATCATAAAGTACCAGTTTCTCTATGAGCCTTCCCTTGACTGTTCTAGATGTCACATGAAAGTATATATTATAGTATCTACCAGATACTCATCACATCTCACATCATCCTATAACTCATGATATATGATGTCATACCACATAATCAGATATATGCCTTTATATTGTTTCCTGAGTATGAGTTTTATTTGATGAGATATGGTACTGAACTACCGAAGGATTGTGTAGTTCATTTTTCTGCAACCCCGGAGAGCCCAGTATGATACAACCATACCAAAACATTTGCTAACTGAATGATTCCTTCACTGACCACATCCTCTGACAGGTGACCAAGGACCTAATTATTCTGTCAGGAGCACTAGAAGCTGTTCTCGGCCAATTCTCTATCTTCTCTGACAAAGCTAACCGGCCTTTGGCAATGAGCAGAAAACCTAAATGTTAAAGACCATTTAAGAAGTCATAGCTGAAAAAGACATTGGAATATGGAATACTAGAGCTTAGAGGTCAGATCCCTCCACCCCCTCACTTTACAGATCAGGATCCTGAAGCCCAGAGCAGGGAAAAGTAACTTTCCCAAAGTCACAAAGTCACAAATTAGAGGAAATGTTGGGCAAGAACCAAGGTCTTCTGACTCGGTGAACCATAATGTCTTTTTTTGCAGTATTTGAAAAGAGTTCTAGATATGGAGGAAGATGTTATGGCACCAATCCCAGGACTGCCCTAAGTGTTGGCTGGGTGACATTAGGTAAGCTTCCATCCCCTCCTCTGTGAAATGAGGTTGGACCAGGTGATCTCTCATTTCAGGTCCTTTTCAGCCCTGAGTCCTATAGTCAACTCCCCCATTCTATCTGCCAGGGACAGCAGTGGTCACCTGCCCAAATCATCCCTGAAAAGCCATTCTCTCTTCACCATACAGAACAGCTGATCATCTAGCCTTTGTCTAAAGTTTCCACAAAGGGTATTTCTTGTCCCTTCCTGGTCCCTCTGTTTTGGGACAGCACTAGTAGTTTAGAGGTATCTGATGACATCCATCCTAAATCAATCTCCTCAGTACCCCATCACCCATGCCTTGTTCTTCCCTCGGGGGCCAAAGAAGAATAAATTTAATATTCCATGGAAGGGCTATTTAAATATAGCAGGTCTTCTTCTCTGTCTTACATTCCTTTAACCAATCCTCATGTAGTAGGAACTCAAGGAGCTTTGCCACATTGCTGTCCTTTACTAGATGTTCCCTGACTTTTCATCATGCTTCCTAAACGTTGGGGACCCAGGCAAATGTGACCTGATCAGAATGAATACAATAGGACTATGAGATCATTTCCCAGACATGATGCCTTTTTGAAACCACTAGATGGTGCCATGGAATATAGAGTATAGGACAGGGTCTGAAAGACAGTAGCTCAATTTCAGCATCATTCACTTGCTGTGAGCAAATCATTTAACCTCTGTCTGCTCCAGTGTACTTATCTGTGAAATGGGGATGATAATAGCATTAATCCAGGGTTGTTGTGAGGATCAAATGAGATAATATGTAAGGTGCTTTGACATTTGATGTTCTGTTCTAAGATATTATCTTACTGTTAGTTCTGTTATTCTAAGATCATTCCCAGTCCTGGCCTTTTTTTTTTTTTTTTGTTGTTGTTGTTCTAAGGAGCTTTCCTGGGTCTGAAATTCTATGTTCTAAAGTCCTTCCAGGCCTAACACACCCTATGTTCTAAGAGATCTCTCACATTTGATATTTGATGTTTTAAGATGCTCTGTTCAAAAGTTCTTCCTTTTTTATAGTTCTAAGATATCCTTTTCTGAGATTACTAGGGGACCTCCCTAGGTCTTATATTCTTTATCCTAAAATCCCTCCTATTTCTTACTGAAACAGAGTGAAGTGAGTGATAGCAGGAGAAGGATTTGCACTCTATTATTATATTCTACAAATGAACAGTTTTGAAAGACTTAAGAACTTAAGAATTAAGTGAAAGAATTAAGAACTTAAGACTTAAGAATTGTGATGGCATCACAATTAGGTAAGATTCCAGAAGACCAATAATGAGGAGTGCTATCTCCTTCTCAAAAGAGAGGTGATGGACATAATATGGAGAATGAAACACATTTTTGGGCATGGCTAAAATTGTTTAATTGTGCTTATTTGTTAATATAATTTTATTTTTTTTTCATTGGTTAGGATAAAAAATGCTAAAATTGAAAAAATGGAAAAATGAAATTTAATTAAGAATAAAATGAGAGTTAGATTAGATAAATCTCTAAGGTCCTTTCCAAATATAAATATATGATCTGTAATGTTCTACCTAAGTCTGCTCTTGGTCATATGAGTTATGGTTTCTATTTAATTCTAGGCATAATTCTGACCTATAGGAAAGGCATATTTTTATAGGATCATCAATTTAGAGTTTGGAGACTCTTGCATGCAACTCTCTCTCTCTCTCTCTCTTTCTCTCTCTTTCTCTGATGAGGCAATTGGGGTTAAGTGACTTGCCCAAGGTCACACAGTCAGGAAGTATTAAGTGTCTGAGATCAAATTTAGACTACACCACATTTGAACTACACAAACTACACCAACTAGCTGCCCCCAGCTCTCTCTTTTTAAAGATAAGAAAATTAAGGCTAAGAGAATTTAGTGGATCTGCCTAAGTTAACACAGATAATCAGTTGCAGAGCTAAAATTCATATTCAGATCCTTTGATGTCAACTCCAGTTCTCTTTCCACTATATTAACACACTCTCTCAGTCCCTCTTGCCAAAAAAGGGCTTTTGTAATTTTTGTCCATAGAATAACTAAACTCTAAATATGCTTCAAGTCAAAGAAACCAAACATTTTCTCGATACCTTGATAAATTTCCTACAGTATTTTAATGGACTGCCTTGTGAAGTAGGATGGGAAAAATGTCTGTGAAATTCCTTATTATAGAGTGTTTTCAAGTAGAGGCTGCATGGATACTTGTGAGGGATGTAGTAGATGGGATCCGTGCCTTGTGTCAGGATTGGGTTAGACTTTGGTGGTCTCTCAGTTCTTACCATTTCCTTGATTCTAAAGATTACCCTTTTTAAAAAGCCAGACAAAACAGCTTGCAATCTTTCAATCAACCACTAAGTGTCAGCACTGGCCTCCCTGCTCCTGCCCAGTCTTATGCAAAAGTCATAAGGGAAATCCATTCACACTCAACAGAAGATGTTTCCCCATTAAAGAATCATTTGTGGGGTTTTATGAAGCTAATGGAGGAGCCCATCTGGACCCAAAGTGGTCAATTTACTCTGAGAAGTTTCAAGGCTGATATTTTTCTTGCTCTTGCTATTTAACTAGACTAGTTATTTTGATGGAACAACAGGTAACTAATTGATTTCTCCTTCATTAATTTATTTTTACATCCAGCTCCTATTTAGTGAGAATAACATGGGACCAGGAGGCAGGAGCCCAGGTTTCTAGTCCCAGCTCTGCTACCAATAATATGAGACTTTATCCCTTGGGTTTCTGGGAGCCAGAACTTGAAAAAAGCAACATGTAGCTAAGATTTCCCTCAGAGGTATTGATAAGGACATGAAGAGGTCCAACGAGGTCATAAAATCATGTACAACCTATTCAAGAGGGCAAGATTGTCGATTCCTTTAGCAACATCCACTAAGAAGTAGAAATATGAACGTATTAGTTGTAAGTCATCTCTAACTCTTCACTGAAGGAACTTTCTTAAGGAGCTCTATTTGAAAATATGCAATTTTTGTAGAATCATGGAATTGGAATGGATCTCGTGGCCAACTTTCGCAACACATAATGGAAAAGGAATTCCTCTACAATGGTGATCATCCAGCCTCTTTCAGAATATCTACAAGGAAGGGGAAGCTTATTGTTTCTCAATAAGCCCACTCCCTACTTTGAGATATCTCTATTTTCTATGAAATTTTTCCTTTCCTCAAGCTTAACTTCCTTCTTGCAACTTTCACCCATTGTTTTTAGTTCTGTCTTCTGTGCCCCAATCAAATCAATTTAACTCTTTTCATGGTGTTCCTTCATATCTTTGAAGATAGCTCTCATGTTTCTCTACCTCTCTTCAGCCCAAAAATCTGGGCTGTAACAATCCTTTTGAATCCTGACCGTGTCATCCAGTGTGACAATTATTCTTCCCAGCTTTGTGCCATCTGCCAATTAGAAAAGCAAGCTATTTTATGCCTGTATTTAATCATTAATTAATATGACAAAATACCCCAGGGCCAATTCTAGATTCCCCATAGCACACCACCAGAGATCTCCTTCCAAGTTGACACTAGACCAATAACAACTGCTCCTTGGGTCTGACCATTCAAAAAAGCTCTCTCTATAAAGCATACTGTCTGGCATCCAGAGACCATTAGTTGGTGCAGTGGATAGAGTGCTGGGGATAGAGTCAGACTTGAATTTAAATCCTGCCTTAGACACTTCCTAGCTGTGTGATCCTGGGCAAACCTCTTAACAACTCTCAGCCTCTGCACTTATTTTATAGAAATGTTGAATAAAACTTTTTTTCCCTGAGGCAATTGGGGTTAAGTGACTTGCCCAGGGTCACTCAGCCAAGAAGTGTTAAGTGTCTGAGGCCAGATTTGAACTCAGGTCCTCCTGACTTCAGGGCTTGTACTCTATCCACTGCACCACCCAGCTGCCCCTCACTCTGTATTTCTTAAAGCCTATGTGTTATTTAGTAGGAAGGAAAAATGGCTGAGTGAATAAATTAAATGAATGAAAATTATTTATTAAACGCTTAATATAAATATACTGGAAGGAAAGTTGGACTTTGAATCAGAAAGCCTTCAGTTTTAATTCTGCCTTAAACACTTAGTTGTGTTACCCCAGGAAAGTCATATAAATTGTATAAACGAGATGGGCATAGAATCCAGTGGCAAGAAGGGAGGGAGATAGATTGAATGTGGGAAGTGGTGAACGGTTTTCAGCCTTCACAAGTTATTCTGATCACCTCATATTCTATTTTTGGTACCAGTATTTTCCTGCTGATGTGACATGTTTGTTTTGTTTGTTTGTTTGTTTTTGTATCCCCAGAGCTTAGCATACTTAATAAATGTTTGTTGATTGACTGTGACTCATGAAACTCTGATTTCCCAAGACTTCCCAAGGTTCACAGGTGAATCTAAACATAATAGAGAGAAATGTAGAGTGCCTAAGTCAGCTGCTGCATTTTTCCAGTGCTGACTTACAAGAAATGGCTTACAAAGAATCATGAATGGTAGCAAAAGGTGGTGGGCTGATCATGTGCCTGAGGCAACCTGAGTACTTCTTCTTTATCTGAAAAACCATAAAGAGAATCAGAGAAAGGCCTTCAACATTAGTAGCACATCCTCTTGTGGAGGATTTAGGAAAAGTTATGAGGAGGTAGCATGGCCAGGCTTGGTATCAGGAACACTTGGGTCTGGTACATCCTACCTCTGTAGTCATAAGCAAGCTACCATAATCTCTAAGCCCAAGCAATTCTCTGTGAACTTGCATTATAGAAGGAGTGCATTGATGGAGGGAATTTTCACAACTGAAGCACTCTCTCAAAGAGAATCTCAGATCTGGAGCATCCCTTCCCTCAAAAAAAAAGGGAAAATCATACAGGAATTCAGAGAGAGCCTGCTCAGACTGCTCCAGGCTTCTTTCCTAGTTCTCTCTTTTCCAGTTCAACCTGCCTAGTCTAGAAGAGATATCAATATGCTGATAGGATTCCCATGAAGCTGCCTTCTCAACCAGGACCCCTAATTTCTCTGGTTGGATACATGTGCATGGGCCATTTGCCTGGCCTGGCCTGGTTTCCAATTCCATTCTCTCCATCCCTCTATGTGGAGGGTGCTCCAAAAGTCTGCCCTTGGAAGCCCCTTCTTCTTTACCCTCAGTGCCCTTTGCCCCTTCCCTTCAATACTCAATACATACATCACACATCCTCACTAAGGACTCCAAATCCTCTCTGGGCAAAAAGAGGCAGCAATGAGAGGAGCCACAACCGCACCTGCATCAGAACAAAAGCCAGGTTTGATCCAAGGAAAGAAAGAACCGACCTGGCAAAAATAAGGACTAAAGCTTCTTCTCCCTGGTGGTCTAGTTCTCTCAAAGACCAGAAGGACGCTTTGTCTTAGATGTGGCCCTTCTTCACAATATGACCCAGGAGATGTTTCTGGCCCTTAACTTTTCTATATTCAGATCCAGCAAGAGACACAAGAGATGTGGCAAAAGCCTGGAATCAGTTAAGCATGAAGCAGCCAGATGAATGAGTGGGAGAGCGACAGGCACTATATGGACATCTCTAGCCATGCATTTCCAACTGGGCCATCATCTCCACTCCCTCCTCTGGCACTAGGCCTTTTCTGGATCAGTTCAGGCCTCCCACACATCTCCAACCTTGCCACTAGACATCTCCCTCATTTTATCATTCTCAGAATGTGAGCGCTTGAGGATACATTATATTTGCTTATATTTGTACATCAATAGTACACAGTAAGCCCTTAATAAATGTTCTGCCTTCTATTTATCTGTATGTTTGTTCTACTGTGAAGCCCATAAAAGGTCAGGATTGGACTTCTGAGGTCACTGAATCCAGCCCTCCACATCCTGACTCTCACCTACCCTTCTAGTCATACAATCTATATCCCAGCTAGAATGAAGTATTGTCTCACCCTCCACACACCCCTCGTCTCTCTGCTCCCCAGGCCCTAATTTGACATTCTGTGTCTTGCTTCAGCAAATTCACACAGACTGATTCTCATTTCTCCCTCCTTATCAAAGCCTCTCTGAATCCTTATGCCCCTTCAAGATTCAGCTTAGCCACTACCTTCTTCAGGAAGCCTTCCTGATTTTTAATTGTTCTAGAAGAATGACTTCTCTCCCCACCTCTCTCTCTGTCTCTTCTCTTTTTGTTCTCTTTGTCTCTCTCTCTATCCCTGACTCTATCTCTCTATTTGTCTTTGTCTCTGTTTCCATTTCTGTCTCTGCCTCTCTATCTCTTTCTCTGTTTATCTTTCTCTGCATGACTTTGTTTTTCTGTCTCTATCTCTTTACTTCTGTCTCTATCTCTAGCTGTCATTGTCTTTCTCTCTGCCTCTGTATGTCACTGTCTCTGTTACTGTCTCTGTCTTTCTACTTGTCTTTATCTCTCTGTCCCTGATTCTCTGTCTCTCTGTCTCTATCTTTCCATCTGTCTTTATCTCTGGCTCTTTCTTTGTTTCTGTCTCTCTGTCTTTATTTGTCTGTCTGTCTGTCTGTCTGTGTCTTTTGGAATTCAGACTCATAAGAGGAAAGATATCTATATGGTCTGATAGGAAGGAAAAAATCAATAAAACATTAGATTTGAAAACCAAGAACTTGGTTTCAAATCTTGATTTTAATGCTACATAGGTGACCCTGGGAAAATTGCTTAGCCTCTCAGAGCCTCAGCTTAATCATCTGTAACAGGAGGCATTGGGTCTAGCAGTCTTGGGTCATTTCCAGCTCCAGATCCATGATCCCATAGAAATCTCCTTGTGATTATAAGATAACCATTAACCTCCCAGTGAACCTTGTGTAAGTCCTGGTCACTAGTCAGATGAGATAAGAAAAGAGAAGGTTAAAATAGATTCCTCTCCCTTCCTATGAACAGTGTTCTTTGTAGGTCATTAATTTCTTCTAAAGAAAAAACCCCAAAGACCATTATTTAAAGGCTTAGCTATAGCTAAGTTTAGAAATTTATAAACCATAACAAAGTCATAGACTCACAAAGGGTATCTATTTGACCCAGTCAACACAGGCATCTTGCATCCAGCACTCCCAGCAGAAGGGATATGGAGATACTCCACATCTGCTTGAATAGTAGCTATTAGGAAGAATGCTGATTTTGGAGTCAGAGAACCTGGGTTCAAATCTCACTTCTGATACTTGATATCATTGTGACCTTGGGCAAATGACATCATTTCTTTGGGTCTCAACCCCCTCATCTGTAAAAAGGAGTCGATTGTCCCTGAGATCCCTTCCAGCTATTGATATATGATATTATGACTTCCAGTGATAGGGACCATAAAAGCAACTTATTCCTTTGTGGGATAACTTTCAGGTTTAAGAAATATTTCTTTCTGCAAAGTTGGTCTGCTTTTATGTAATTTTCATGCAAAGCTCCTTGTTTTTTTTTTTTTTCCTTCAGAACCATGAAGAACAAATCTATCTTGTCTAATTTGTCTAACTCCATGACTAACCTTTCAATTTTGGAGATATCATATTCTCATTATATTCTCTTCTATGGCCTAAACATCCCCAAGTCTCTCGAAGCAAGCAATATTCCTCACCTACTTACTATGGGTTATTCCAATGGAAGAGACTAAATATGTAACATAAACTGCAAAAGAATTTCAGGATCCCTCAAGATCTGTGGCTCCCATTGCTGGTATTATTTCATATCCTTACTTAATATTGAAAGATTAATATCAAAAGTATTTGTGGTCTACACACACTAAATACTTATCCCCCTCTATTTTCCCCAGATACCCAAATGGTTCTTTTTTCAGTGTTCCATTAAGAGCAGACTCTTCACTAAAAGAAATACAATAGGCTTGGGGGCAGCTAAGTGGCCCCATGCAGAGTTCAAAATTAGTAAGACTCCACGACAAAAATCAAATCTTGCCTCAGACACTTATTGGTCAGACGTTTTCACAGGCTGCTCCCCCCCATCCCTGGAATGCCCTCTCTTCTCATCTCTACCTCTTAGTTTCTCTGCTTCTTTCAAGTTCGGCTAAAATTTTATCTTTTAAAGTAAATCTTCCTCATCCTCCTTAATTCTAGTGCCTTCTCTTTGATGAATATTTCTACTTTACTTTGTAAATAGCTTGTTAGTACACAATCATCTACACAGTATTATACTGGGAGTTCTCCAAGGGTAGGAATTCTCATTTACTTTCTTTGCATTTCCAGTTTTTAGAACAGTGTCTGACACATAGTAGGCACTTAAATGTTTTTTGATTGACTGACTTGGTAAAATATTTTTTTTTTATCGATGGACTAAAACATCATATAAATGCTAGCTATTAGAAAAGACTTAAAAATCATTAAATGAGATTCCCCATTTTATAAATAGAAAACCTGAGACCCAGAAACGGTTAGTCAATTTGTCCAAGTTGCTACAAATGGGAAATATCAGAAACAGATTTGAAGCCAAGACACCTTCCCCTTGGATATTAAAAACCCTTAATACTTAACCGATAGCATTTCTCTTCTCCTGTGCCCCAACAATGAAATAAGCAAAATTCAATAGAATTTTGAAGAGAAAATAACCACCCAAATTGTTTCTTTAGGGGAGGTAGTGGAGGATTTGCTAATTCCCAGGAATCTCTAAAATCTCTCTTCAATGAATAGAGAGAGCATCCTGAGGTGTAAACTGTGTGAGTACCAGTTATTTGGGAGAATATGTATGAGTTTGAAATAAATGGGAATTTGATTTCCTCAACATTTATCCACTGACAATGTTTTATCCGTTGCCTTCATCTCACACTCACTAAGTGAAGGCTGTTTTTTTCAGCTGATGGCCATTTCCAAGCATTGGATATAACTATATTTTATATTTTGTCGACATCTGTATTTTTTCAAATATCTCAGACTATCTGATGGGCAAAAAACTTGAGATATTCACAATGTCCCAGTGGGAAAAATTCTCTGTAGTTGGTGAAAGTACCAGTTTCAGCTACCAAAGTCCAGGACTCTCTCCATTAAGCCAATTCATTTCAAAAAACAATGAAACACACCTGAGTTTCCTCTATTTTGGGGTTCAACACTTTTAACAACCAAGGCAAGAGGGGACCTACTGCTAGGGAAGGTTAGCTGGGTATTTTGTGGTGGTATGCCCACATCCCTTAGTATCATGGGGAAAAGTGTCTAAATTTATAAAATCTTAGTTTTTATAATCTGGAATCTTAGACTCATAAAATCTCAGTGTGTATTTTAGAATTGAAAGGAACCTTAGAGATGACTTGGACATCTAGTCTCTATTCCTGTACCCTTTTACAAGTTGTCTGACCCTGGACAAGGCACTACATTTCTGTGAACCTCAGTTTTTAATAGCCACAAAATGGGTTTGATAGTACCTATCTGACCGGGCTGATAGGATATTGAATGAACTGATGTATGCAAACTGCTCTAGAAATATTAAAGCCTTAATAATAAATGGGAGAATATGAAAGAAAATGACATTCTATTACTGGATATATCTCATAGGCAGTTAGGTGGTATAGGGAGAAGAGCTCTGGGCCTGAAGTCAGAAAGACCTAAGTTTAAAACATAGTCTCAGACATTTATTAGTTGTGTCATCTTGTTAAGTCACTTAACTGCTGTTTGCCTCAGTTTCCTCAATCATAAAATGGGGCTAATGATAGCACCTACCTTTCTAGAGGATCAAATTAGAAAATATTTGTAAAGCACTTAGCACAGTGCTTGGCATACAGTAAATGCTTAATAAATGCTTGTTTCCTTCTTTCTTTTCACAAGGACATCAGTGATGGGAAAGGAAATTTCATCCACAAATATACCAAAATATTTATGGCAGCCCTTTTTGTAGTCAAAAAGAACTGGAAACAAGAAGAATGTCTGTTGATTGGGAAATGTTTAAACAAACTGTGGTAAATGAATGTAATAGAATATTACTGTGCTGTAAGAAATGGTGACTATGATGAATACAGAAAAGCATGGGAAGATGTAATGATGTAAATTAAAGAAAGTAGAACCACACAAACAATAGACACAATGAGTCAGTGATGTGGATGGAAAGAACAAATCAATTGAGATGAAATGCTGCAAAAATATAATGACTAAGCTTGAGTCCAAAAAGGAGATATGAAAACGCACCTCCTTGTATCCTTGCAGATGTGGAGGGCGAGGAGTGTGGAACATCACATGCCATGTCAGAATTTGGCAATACATTATTACGATTTTCCTCCTTTTTTCCCCTTTGTAATAATGAATTTGTCTTTGGGAAGGTGGGCATTGGAAAATATAAATGATTTTTATAGTAGCATTAAATTTTATTTGAAAAAGTTTTAAAATCATAGGTGGGAATTATCATCATCATCATCATCATCATCATCATCATCATCATCATCGCTCTTCCCCATCCTCAGAGAACTCCTCACCCTGCCTCCCTTCCCTCCCAGGGATGCCTTTGCAGGCATCCTCCATCAAATCACCTGTTCTCCCAGATCTTGGGGCCTGAGTGGGGCCCAGACCTCACCTCTCTGCCAGTCCTCGTTTGGTCAATCCTGAGATGACAATTGGATCGAAAGGCTCCTCGGTCCCTGAGATAGTTATACCTAGTGGGCCCCCGTACCTCTTCAACTCCACTGTGTAAATGATGGCACCAGTTGTTTCCTGTTCATCTGAAATGAGAAGAGGGAGAAATGAACTCACTGGAGGGAAGTGTTGTGGAAAATGACTATGGGAGAGTGGAGGAAGGCTGAGCTCTTCATTTAGAGAAATGAATTCATTGGGAGGAGGTGCTGAGAGAGGTGCTGATGGAAAAGAGAGGGAAGGCTGAGCTCAATGGACTCAGTGGAGAAGCAATTGAGGGAAGTAAGAGGGTGAAGGTCAGTTTTGGGAGCAGCAATTTCAGGCTCGTAATGAGTGTTGGCTTTGAAAGAGAGCATTTGTCCTCTGCTAATTGTGGGCAAAGAGATGATGTCATGGCCCTATGATTGGGGGTGAAAGAAGACAGACAGAGCAAACACTTGCTCTATGTCTGCAGAAGGCTTCAGAAGTAGAGTATTTCTTTGTTCTGTCAGTCACTATAAAGTAGCACTCTGGAGCCAGAGAATCTGGGTGACATTTTGGGGTCTCAGTTTCCTTATGTGTAAAATGGAGGGCTTGAACTCAATAACTTGTGAGATTCCTTCCAGTTCTATGAACAACAGATACCCAGAATGTATTGTATGTAGTTTGCTTTTAAAATAAAAAGTAAAACTTCTATTTAATTCGTTGAGTTTAACTGAATCGGTTCACCAAAAAAAGAAAGAAAAGGACGCTTACAAAATTTTTGAATAATTTTTGTCTTTGTATCTTAGATTCCTAATATAGTGTATGATACATAGTAGGTGCTTAAGAAATGCTTTCTGATTGATTCATTGATAGATGCTGCAAGTTTTTTTTTCCTATTGGCCTACATCTTGGCCATCATTCTTATCTCCCTCCATTATAACTTTGGATTCAGCTCCTGGATCACCTAACTCTAATAAGCATCCTATGCTATTCCATATATATCATTCCTTTTCCTATTAGAATATCAGTCCTGTTCTGAGGGTGTTGACTTTCTTCCTTGCTTTTACTTATATCCCCTAGTGTTTAACATAGTGCCTGGTCCACAGTAGTCACTTCATATAATACTCTATGTATAAATTTACCTGTTTTGATTCTATGATACTACATCTTTAGCTCTTCTGAACCTCTCCAAACTTTAAGCCTTACATGGTCAGCCACAGATTGTGGAAATTGCAAAGCAGAAATATCACCATATCCACAGAAATTAAGACTGGACTCAGGCCCCTTTGGGTTTCATACCCAGCAATTTTTCCTTCAGAGAACAAGGAGGAAATGATTTACTTATGGGTTTTCTCTCTCTCTCTCTCTCTCTCTCTCTCTCTGTCTCTCTCTCTCTCTTTCCCCTCTGTCTGTCTCTGTCTCTCTGTGTCTCTGGGTGTGTGGGAGGGGTGGGGGGAGTGATCATGGAAGATGGGGGGCATTTAATCTACCCAAGCATAACCCAGCTGATAAACCAAGACACCATTCTAAGCTGGTGGTACATTTGCACCCTGGTATCAGGACCATTGCCCAGAGTGCTTTAAGGAACCCTCCTGTACCTGAGTTATCTTCATCCTTCCTAATCTTCAGTTTCACCAGGTCCTCACACTGCCTCAGAATCTGCACAGCATCCTCCATGGAACAGTTGTCCAGTCGAATGTTGTCAATGGCAAGCAGCTTGTCCCCCGGCTCCAGTGTCCCCGTCCTGGGGAAAGAAAGGGAAGATGTGGAGGGAACATACATAGTGGCTGCTCACCCTTCCTCTTGGCTTCAGTGCCCCAGGACACTAACCTGTGTGCCACGCTCCCCTTCTTGATGTCAGAGATAATCAAAGGCTCTCCAGGCTTCCTGCTTGCAGCTAGTGTGAGAGTGCAAGGGAGAGAGGAAAATAGGATGGGTCAGGCTCCTTCAGCCACAACAAGAAAGGCCTTCAAAAGGGAGGAGCAAGTGAAAGCATCCTGGCCAAGATGGCTTCCATGATTTGCTCTTTTATAGCTTCCTGGTCATTTGTTCTAATAGGGCTGATCTTAATGTTCACCTTTATGGTCTGATTTTTAAGAATTTTAAGAAAGGCTTTCTTGATTTTCATATTTTCTTCCATCTCCTTCCTGCTGACTGAAATTCTAACATTAAAACTTATTGTTTTAATTTGCATGTTTACTGTGAACTTAACAATAATCCACAGGCACAGACATTTTAATATATATAAAAGAACAAAAAAAGATGAATATTTTTTTTAAAAAAATCCTCAGGGCAGTTAGGTGGCACAGTGGATAGAACACCAACCTGAGTTCAAATTTGGTCTCAGACACTTCCTAGTTATGTGACCCCTCAACAAGTCACTTAACCCCAATTGTCTCAGAAAAACAAAACAAAACAAAACAAAAATTCTCCAAGGTCCAGTTGCAGAGAGAAAAGCTTAAGGACCCAAAGGGCTCTAAGTAAAGTTTTTCAGTGACAAATCCAGAAATCACCTTTAATAACAAAACAAATGATAAAAACGGCATTGGCTATCTCATATCACATTGAAAATGAGATGGATACACACACTGGAATTCCAGAAAATCCTTTTTGAGTCTGATGGCCTGAATCCCACTAAGAGACCAATTATATCAATACAGTTTCAGCTGAAAGCATCTTGAACATATGCATTTTCACATGGAATCGGGCAGAAAGTGGAAAAACATTTCAAGACCTGCATACAACAGTTGCCATGGTAAAATTATAGAAAAAAAGATAATGTTATTAGGGAATCTTCCCAGACAGGTGTCAAACACCACCATGGCAATAGTGATTTTAGAGAGCTCTTTACTAACTTCAAAAAGACCTAAACAACAGGACGGCTCTTAACCCTTTTTTGGTGTCATGGACCACAAAGGGCAGGCTTCAAACACATAGGATTACAAACTTTTTTTTGTTTGTTTTTCTCTGAATTTAGTCTCTGAAGAGTCAAAAAGTTCCAGGCAGGTGGATCAAAGGATAGTAATTTCACCTTTTGCTGTTGTTGTTTGTTTGCATGGTTTTTTGTTCCCCTCTTTGATCTGAATTTTGTTGCACAGCATGATGAAAATGGAAATACAGTTAGAAGAACTGCACATGTTTAACCTGTGCTGGATTGCTTGCTGTCTAGAAGTAGCAGGAGCAAGGAGGGAGGGAGAAAAATTTGGAACAAAAGGTTTTACAAAGGTGAATGTCGAAAACTCTCTTTGCATGTATTTGGAAAATTAAAAAGTTATTTAAAAATAAAAAGTCCCAGGCAGATAAAAAACAGTTTATCAATTTGGTAAAATTATTGAATAAGTTTCTCCAAAATAACGTAACATTTATGGTGCCTTTGTTGATTATCTCAAAGTCTTTGACTTAGTTCTGCACTCCTGGCTTGTTCTTGCACTACTGATATACAAAACTATTCTCTTTTGAAAATACAATAATGTCACAAACAATATAAATTGCAAATATCATATTTTTCATGGACATAATCCTATGTGATTTTGCTTAAACCTAAAGTCATTATTGACTCTCCCAAATAGAATTAACCATGGCTTCCAAAAACATTGCATAAATCACTTGATGTATATGGATGATGGCAAGCTGTATAACTTCACAGAAAAACATATTAAACAGTTTTTTTTCATCATATAGAAACTTTCTCCAGTGATATCAAAATGCCATTTGGACTTGGTAAATGTAAACTTCTTAATGTATGAGAACTTAAGGCTTTGACCTGAAGTTTTGAATTTGAATCCAAAGGTTATCTTGAGCCAAAGAATAAAGGTGATACCTAAAAATATCTTGGTCTCTTCCAGTCAAGACACAATGAAAACTAAGATATCAAAGAGAAGGTTGTGGCTGAATATATTCAGAGTCTTTTTGACATCCTGAAATAAAAAATTGAAGTGAAGAATAGATTTAACTCATATGTTATCATAGTCTTTACATACAATTCCAGAAGTGTATCATGGGCTATAATAAGTTTGCAAAATATCCCAGCCAAAACCAGTGCAATGTTAATAAAACATAAGAGACACCCCCTCCCCCCCAAAAAAAACCAGCCATAAAAAAGACCATTTCCTCTTCAAAAAGGATGAAAAGGACTGATAATCATTCTTAGGCTATAAGACAAACAAGTCAAAAACCTGTAAAAATACTTTGGGAACAAATAGGTATCACTTCACTAGGCAACAGCAAAAGCCAATAAAAGCTCTATATTATTGTTTTTGTTGAATGTAGTGGTTTTCCTTTATATGGAGCCTATGAAACTGTCAAGTCATATGAATGGAATCAAAAGGCCCTCCATTGATAATAATCTGCATGACCTTGACATAAATATGTTGGCAAAAAAAAAATAAATAAATCCAATCACACACAAATGGCTGAAACAAGCAGATTTGTTTGGGAAGGCAGAAGGTAGATATTTCTGATGGCAAGTAAGAACCCAGTCATTGTCAGTTAAAAGTACAAAAGAATTAACTTGAAGGAAGCCCAACTCAGGAATCAACGTTTCTTATGCTAGGAAATGGTAGAATTTGTTCAACATAAAGCCTAGCAAGATACATCAGAAGCTCTCTATCCTTCATGGATTGACTAATAACAAACTACCACATTACAAATACAGATTTCAAAATATGTGAGAGGACTCAATCAATAATAAGTACTGGAGATGCACTATTATCATAGACTGAAATGCTGTCTTCATTGCAGACATAACATTGATCTTTAAAATTTTACTTAAGAACTATATTTTAAATCAAAGATACATCCCAAATACTCATGATTTTCAATCTACATGGATTAAAGAATATTTACACTATAGAGAGTGAGCAGAGGAGACCAAAATCATAGAAACAGGATGGAGTAAAAGGCAATCATTATGATCTCGTCCTATAGTAGAATTGGACCAAGGATGCTTTCAGAGAGCCTATAAAGGATAAATGTATTTTCTAATATTTTAATTCATCTACAAAAAACAGCTACTTTCTTCACCTGGATGATAGGGATGAATGGGAAAAGCAGAACTCAAGACTCAGGTCACCTAATTCCTAGAACAAATATTTTTCTAGTGAAGTAGTCAGGTGGAAAAACAAATAGTTTTCAATAGGCTTTTTTTGGAAGAGGCTGTGACTATCACTGTAGAAACTAACTCCATCTGACAACACCACCAGTCATGGCTTGCTTCTGCAAACTCTACCTGCTGCCTTGAGACATCACATGTATTTTGAATTATTAAAGAGAGAGAGTTATTTCTTTTCCACAGCATGTTCATTATATGTCGAGAAAGTAGTTATTTAAAACCAATTTACAGCTTCCCAGATGTTTAAACATTTAGTAATTGATTGTTCTACAGCCCATAATTGTTCTTTTACCTTTAAAGTTAATCTTACAGATGAGGTTTGGTTTGTAGGAAGGAGAATTGCAGGATATTTCCTTTTGGCACTTCAGAGAAAGAATAGTAACAGGCAATGAATTGCATTCTAGGGAAAAGCATGCTGATTTAAGGAGCGAGGAGGCACAGGGTTGAGACCAGGCTCTGTCTGATATCGTCAAGCAATATGGTTATCGGAAAATTAATCTCCCTCTCTAGGACTCAATTTCCCTCTCTATAAAAATGAAGGATTTCTTCCTTTTTTGGAGGCAACTGGGGTTAAATGACTTGACAGGGTCACACAGCTACACAGAACTCAGTTTCTCTTGACCCCAGGACTAGTGCTCTATCTACCACACCACCTAACAGTCTCTCAAAAAAAAAAAAACAAAACAAAAACTGAAAGATTTCAAATAGATAATATTTAATTCTGGCATTCCATGTCCCAAGATCACTTCCACACTATCCAATAGATAGAATACTTGGTCTGAAGGCAAAAGACCTGAATTCAAATCCACCCACAGACATTTACTAGCTTTATGACTCTGGGCAAGTCACTAAATCTCTTTGCCTCAGTTTTCTCAATTATAAATGGGGAACATAATAACCTCTACCTCTCAAAGTTATCATAAATATCAAATAAAAGAAAACATATGTAAAGTGTTTAGGACATTGCCTGGCATAGGTGCTTTATAAGCCAGGTGCTTTATAAAAGCTCATTCCCCTTATATTTCCCCCTGATGATGAGACCAAAGAAAGACAGCACAATATCATGATTAATAGATAGTATAGGTTCATCTAATAAAATCTTATTCATATGAAGTTGACTGATTAGATTTGAGATTCATTCTGGGAGAATGTCTATAATTTTCCTTTGTGCAAAAAGTTCTTAACTTTTTGTTCTCAATAGACCCCTTCGTAAACCGAATGAAAATAAACATTTTTTTTAATCCAACAACCAAGTTCAGGATTCCCACATTAAGAACTGTTCCTATGCTCTTTTGGGGGACAATAAAGCTTGCTAAGAAAATTCATAATAAAAGAGTGGTTCTAGAAGGGAATATCTCCTTAAGAACATAAGCATTTTCAAGTATTGTGACTTAATTTGCAAATAAGGAATCATGAAGCTTATTAAAAATTACTTTTCTCTCTTCATTCAAGTAGACTCAGCCATAGTTCTACTTTGCAATGGTGAGCTGGTATCCTTTGTAGTCTGTAGATTGAGATGTGATCTTAAACAAGTCACTCCATGTCTCTTAGACTCAAGATTTCCTTATCTATAAAATGGGCTTAATAATTCCTTACCTAATGTGATAATCAAGTGAGTTAATCCATGGGGAGAGGATGCTTTGTAATCTATAAAGCTCTACAGATAAGTCTGGAAGACAAACTTCTACATATAACACTTGTAAGAGGGAAGATATATCATGCTTACTTTGTGGAACAAGTTAGCAGCTTCCAGCACACCTACTTTAGCAGAACAATGGAGTGAGAGATGAAAGTCTTAGGAGGAATCAGGGATTAGGGGAGAGAGAGAGAGAGAGAGAGAGAGAGAGAGAGAGAGAGAGAGAGAACGAACTAATAGTGTGAAAGAGAAAGCTAGCAATGTGAAAGGAAAATCTGGTGACATGGCAAGTTGCAGCCAGGCGCTGGTGCAGAGATCAGAGAGAGCTAGTAATCTGGTCCTGAAGTGTAGAGGTCTGGTGCTTGAGTAGACAAGTTTTGCTTAGATATTAGAGGGTACCACTTGTAGTTTCTTTTCATTTTCCTCTTGGTCTCAGAGCAACAGCTTATATGTTGTCTCTTTGGGCATTGGAACTCCAATATCAGGATCATGTCAACTCTGCCTTTCCTACTTTTTTCCAACCTACTTTGTTTTCAGCTCTCCATAACATAGCTCTCCTCCATACTGCCAGTTGCTCTCTCATCTCACTGGTTTCCTTTTCCACATTAGTATCCCTTTCTTGCTTACAATCCAAACTTCTCCTTGGGAGACTATTTTCCCATGTCTCTCCATCATCCATCATCAATTTTCAATGATTATACTAAAAGTTGCTTCATTTGTTTATGTCCAAGTTTCAGGGGAGCATAGTTTCTGAATCTGAAAGCAACATCCACCCCATGTAACTGTCACTTTAATCCCTTTCTTTAAACTTAACCATACAGTCTCAAACTGCATTTTGCTGAGAATATTTATATCCATATGTTGCCACCAACCATTTGGACTAAAAACTTAATGAAGGCAAGGACCATGATTCCTTTTATCTTTGAAAAGTCCATTGTGCCTTTCAGAGGATCTTATAAGTAAATTTTGATCAATATGTATTTACTAAATCAAACTCAATTATACTTTAGAAACAAGCCGTCATAAATCAGTACTTGTTTGGGGAAGGGGGGAAAGAAAACCACATTCCAGGGGCATGTGGGTGGGGGATGGTGGTAGTCAGAGGTAAAGATGATGAATGCCATTGTTTACTTTTTCTAAATTGCTTCCCAGTTCTTCACCCCACCCCAACTGGGCTGTGGATGCCCTCTGTGGGGCACCATGATGGATGAAGGAACTTCAAAGGTCAGCCTGTTTGGAGATTTTAATAGGAAGCCTGGTGTCAGAAACTGAATTATTTCCCTCAGAGGAGTTACATACCACAACTCATTTGCACCAATGGCTTTGTGGGTACAGATATATCTCCTTATTGATTGAGATAAAGCATTTGACTGAAATGTAATTAAATTGAATGCTCCAAAGCACGACTCACAAAAGTAAACATTTCTAATCGAGAGTGAGGACAATTTAGCTGAGCCAGGAGGATGACAAGGAATTCATTTTGCAAACAAAGAGGAAGCACCTGATGGCATTTATGCCAAAGATGGCATGCAGCTTGACCTTCACTGGCATGGGCCACTAGGTGCCACCCCACCTCTCCACTTGCTCCAGGGTCGTTCTACCCATATCTCTGAGAGTTGTTGTCTTCCACTTTAAAGGATTGGCATTATAGTATTTCTCATCCCAGTCCATCTCTCTCATATTACATTGTAGGCTCACAAAATCTGATTTAAACGTATCTTAAGCAGCATTTAGTTCAATGCTCAGTTTACAGAAGAGAAAAAAGAAAGTCCACAAAGGTGAAATGATTTGGTTAAGACTTCAGAGCATAGGCTTTGTATCCATCTTCTAAATCCAGATTCTTTACTGCTTCCCTTCCAAGTCATGAGAAAGAGTGGTTCCTTCATTCCTTTCTCATGTATTCCTCAATAAAGCATGAAGAAGAAGGACTCATTTTAGAGTTTAAAGATCTCACAGTACATAGAGCCTCACTCTATTCCTTACAATTTGCAGAATCTTCCCACCACTATAACATGAGAGGATTGATGGACAAAATGAGCTTTAAAATCCTTTCCTTGCTATTCTGTGAGTTTTTCTTTTATCTTCAAAGCAATTTGATTCTCACTGGGGTCACTGAAAGCTTTTATGAAAGGGAGTGATTCTCTTTGACCAGTGCACTTGGAAAGATGACTGCATCATTTGTGTGGAGAATGAAAAAAGAGGCAGGGATGGAGGCAGAGATACCAATCAGCAGACTTTCATGATGGTGATGAAAGGCTGAACTAGGATTGTATTAATATAAATAGAGGAGAGAGAATGGAGCAGAGAAATAGTATGGAGATAAAAATTAACAGTTCTTTGCAACTGATTAGATGTAGAGAGTGAGAGAGAGGAATCTGGGGAAGGGAAGGAAACAAGCATTTATTAAGCATCTGTTATATTCCAGGTATGCTAAACAGTTCCTAAATATTATTTCATTTGATCCTCACAACAATCCTGGGAGGTAGGTGTTGTTATGAGTCCCACTTGGGGAAAATGAGGTGGGCAGATGTTAAGTGTCCAGAGTAATACAGCTAATAAATATCTGAGACCAGAGTTGGACTTACGTCTTCACGAGTACAGTACCAGTGTTCTGTGTACTATGGTGCCATCTAGCTGCCTCAAAGGGTCAAAGATATCTCCGTAATGCTGTTCACAGAAAGACAGAACTTGTGTGGAAGGTAGTTTTTGTAGGGAAGATGATAACTATAGATTCTGATAGGTTGAGAGGAAAATGGTATGGTGATGAGAAGACTGGCTCTGGAATTAGATCTGAATGAAAATTTTCCTTGAATCTCAGTCTCTTCATCTGTAAAATGAAGGGGTCTGGGTCTCTGAGTCTCATTCGAACACTAAAAAGAAAACAAAGCTTGGGGCATAGCCATTCTTTTATTTGGGAGACAATTCCAACAGAGTAGAAGCAACATATTTTTAGAAACTAGTGGGAAAAAGACATTCGTTCCTAGCAGCATACATCCTTATAATCCCACAAATGGAAGGCAGCAATCTGATACTGGTGAAGGAGACAAACAAACAAACAAAAACTACAAAAATCAGGTACATACATTTTAGAGGCATTGAAATCTGCAGCTACTTAAGGCAAAGACAGACAGCCCTGGACATTTCAGCAGTCCTTGATAGGATGTACCACTGTTATCAAATCCTAATCCAATCACTAAAGTTCTTAAAAATGACGGGTGGTCATTTAGAAAGAAAAATTTCATTATGGTCAATGTCCTCTGTTGTTAATGATGACAGCTAACATTTATAGAACTCTTTACTATATGCCAGATATTGTGCTAAGGGTTTTACAATTATTTTCTCATCTGATCATTGGGAGGGAGATATTATTATTTGCATTTTACAGATAAGGGGACTTGAAGAAAACAGAGATCAAGTTACTTAGGTTACATTTGAATTCAGATATTCTTGACTATAAGCCCATCACTCCTTCCATTGTATCTCTTAACAACTCCATAGATAATCCATGAAATTTGTCCCAACTTTATGGATTGAAGTATCACTGAACTCATGCATTAAGTTGAACCCCCATCCTTAATACCATCCTTTTTAACAGGCAAGTCTCATAGCTGACCCTTTGTTCCTCTGACCCATAAAGTCTGAGCAAGGAAAATGCATTCCTTCATCTGATCAGCCATCAAATTCCTTTTCTCTGGCTCAGGGTGAAGTTAATAACTTTTCTACAGACCGGATATTGACTCTGAGATAAAATAGGGATGTCATTTGATATTTTCAGAGTCCTGCTGCTTGGATCCAGTCAGGGGAATGAGGAGGGGAAGGAGGTCAGCTCCATGCAAAGCAACCAACCTTGCATGACAGGATTAATCAGATACCTGGGGGTACTTTTATACTGGGGCTTCTGAAACTTTTTCCACTTGTGACCCATTTTCACCTGAGAAATTTGTATATGATACTGGGAACATATAAATCTATAAAATAGGTTTGTAAATCAAACATTTATTAATAATAAATCATAATTTCATGACCCCCACATTCAGTTATAAGACCCCCATATGAAGTCACAATCCACAATTTAAGAATCTGGGCTTTAGATTCAATTGGGGTCCATTTGTTTTTGTTTTAATGATTTGATAACCACAATTATTAATTTAATTATTTTCATTTGTCATCATATATATTTTATTTTATGTATCTAGAAATATTCTCAGAAGGGTCCATAGGTTTTTACCAGGCTGCTAAAGGAGTTTATGATATGAAAAAGATCAACAATCTTTGCCTCAAAGGGGCAGTTACTAGCTGCTGAGGCTGGTGGGGTGGGGACCCAGGAACAGACTCCCTCAGAAGGTACTGTTTGAGGTGAGTTTTAAAGGCAGGCAGGGATTCTAAAAGTCAGGTGCATGGTGGGGAGCACTGTAGGCACTGGCATCAGTCAGGGCAAAGGCACAGAGATGAAAGATGGAGAGTCCATTTATTCAAACATTTGTTTTTAAGAATCTAAAGGGGGAAAAGCACCGACTTGGGCTATAAAATGAGAGGGTTAGTGGACAAAATGAGCTTTAAAATCCTTTCCTTGCTATTCTGTGAGTTTTTATTTTATAAAATAAGATGAGCTGGAGGAGATAAAAATATTGAATTATCTCTGTCCTCTTGGAGTTTATAAAAGGCACAGGTTTTACACAGGAGGGACTGGAGGAAATAAGGGGATATGAAAAGAAATAAAGCTCATGGCAAGAAAGAAAGGGAAAAACCAAGAAAGGGGTTATACTTCTTCCTTCCTCCCTGCTTACTGCTCCCCGTTGCTTTTGCATCTAGGGTGATTGCCCCTTTCCACTTTCCTGGATCCAATGAAGTGCTTTCCCTTTATTCTGATAAAATAGGAGGTGGGGAGCCTGCTTTCTGTCTAGGTTTACAATCTTAAAAGAAAAAAATCAATCAAGGACCAAGCATAAATTTTTCTAAATATCAGTTTGGGGACAGGTTTGAAGGGATTCCTTCCCCCCACCTCTTTTTACTGGAAATAATAAATAATAAATAAATAAATAAATGTATTCATTTAATACACAAAGAACAAGGCATCCTTCATACATACAATAAATGCAATAAAGGAATACTATCTTTCAATATCATGACTGACCAAGATTGTGGATAAATGAGCAAAGGAAGAAAGAGAAAATAAAGAAAGATACACAGAAATTGAAGGGAGCAGAGACCGACTTAGGGGGAAGAAAGGAGAAGGAAACAGCAATAGAGAGATGCAGATTCATAAGCCATAAAAATAAGGGAAATGAAAGAGGATAGGAAGATGGGACTACAAAAGTAGAGGCAGATAGAAAGGAAGAGAGAGATATAGAAAGAAAAAAGATTGAGGGAGAGATGGAAGGAGACTGAGATTCTGAGGTAATTTCTCTTGTCATTCTCTGTTGATCACTCAATGGGCAAGTGGCTGCCATTTCTGCCTATTAAAACACTAAATTAATGATTGTTGTTCACAGTTTTCCAGCTGCTTTCTAATCCTGAATCTTTTAGAGATTCTGAATGAAATAACTATTGCATCCTTCCCAGGAAGAAAATATTTTCTGAATTGTAGTGACAGCAGTGATAATCGTAGTATTAAGCCCACAGATGACAGATTGGGGATTAGATTTAGCTCTGGAAACAGAGTTGGCTCCCTCCAGTTTATGTCAACCTACTTCTGTAGGAGAAAAAGGAAAGAGATACTTACAACTTATGGTTATCCCCAGCTCCACTCCTCTCTTCTTGGGTAATTTCACATGAAAGGTGCCACTACTTGGGATTACTGATTCTGGAAAATAAAGACACCGACTATGTGTCAGGACAATTTGAATGTTTGTTAAAAGACCTCCTCTAGGCAAGAAAATCAGACCACCTTGACTTCTGGCTCCAAGGTTTTCTTGTATTTTGTTTATTTGTTTTGTTTTTAAATCTGGGAAGAAGGTTGAAGATAATGAAGTCTAGAAATCTCATTTTACAGAAATGAAAACTGATTCTCATTTCCAAAAAATATTAAGTAAGTGCCTGTTACAGACCAGGTATTGTGCTAAATGCTGAGTTACAAAGATAAATAGCAAAATGATCTCTGCCTCACGATGCTTATGTTCTACTGAGAGGACATAAAACATGGAAACAGACATAGATAGATGAGATAGATGATAATATGAAAAGAAGGGGCGGCACATGAGCTAAACTAAACCTTAAAGGAAGCTGGAGATCTGAGAGGTGGGAGGAGGCCATTAGCTATGGCAAAAGTAATCTAAGCTGAAATATCATTGGCAGATAATGGCAGCATATGTTAGCTCTCCTGGCTAATATCTGTATTTTAACTAAAGCCTATAAAGAATTAATCTAAAGACAATGGGTACTTGGTAATGTTGGAATTTCAGATTCCAACAGATCAGTCAGGTAGTTATTTGGACCTTACAAGCCCTGACAAACAACACTACATAATCGGCTACCTACTTTGCTTACATGTAACATTGGCTCAAGAAGGATGGCTCCTTCAAAAAAGGCCCCCTTGTAATATAGCCTCTTTAATTCCCTTTTATTCAATCATTTAAACTTTGAGTGTGAGGATTCTGAAAAATAAGGCTTAGAAGTCTTATAGACCAATTCTCCTTTCTCTACTCCAACCCTATCCAACACCCAATGAGTCTGAATTCTAGATATTCTAGACCTTTTCCCTAGTTGTCTGATCCAGTCAGAGACATTGATTTTGATATAGATCTCCATATTGCCACTAGAGTTAACTTATAGAATCATAGAATCTAAGGGCTGAAAGCCTACCAGTTCAACCCATAATTGATTAATTGATTAAGAATTTCCTCCACTCTCACTCCAACAAAAGGTCATCCAGTTTTTGCCTATAGACTACTATAGAAGTCGTTCATTTTATCCCTGGACAAATATGATTGCTAGGAAGTTTTTGCCTCTGTTGAGCCAAGATCTGCTTCCTGGTCATTCTTCTCCCCAGTTCTAATTAGATATAGATAAAAATGCTTTCACTGCCCCCGCTTTAAGACAGGGACTAGACTTGTCCAATGACTAATTTTCTCGAGGCAAAATAATCCAGGCCCTTCAAGTGTCTCCCTTGTGTTTTCCAGATTTCTCCCCATTCCGCTTACATTTCTGTGAATATATTTCAGCTTGTTAATATCTTTTTTCAGAATGCAGTCCCAGAGCAATACATATCAATCCAGACAGAGTGTGACCAGTGCACATCACAGTAGAACGACATTATATAGTTAGTCTAAAATGGATTTATTTTTTTAAAAAATAAAAATTAAGCCTCCAGCCCACACTGTAGTTCATACTGAGACCATGGGCAACTAAAATCCCATGGATTCTTTTTTTCACATGAATTACTATCAAGCCATATTTGTCTCATCCTACACTTAAACAAATCAATTTCTTAGGCTTAAATGGAAGACTTTAACATTTATTCTGGCAAAATTTCCCTTTATTGGCTTTTGGCCCATTTTTCATCTTCTTTTTGAAATTCTCAAAGAATTTCAGAAGGGTTATAGTATCTCAGTAGCCATTTAATTTAACCAATAAACCCCAAAGATTCACTTTTTATGTATCTTATATGTGGCCAACCAGTATGTCCTTGAAAATCTCCAAGGATGGATAACCCACTATTGTGTGTCACCATGTATTTAGCTTCTTGACAGCTCTCATTATTAGGAAGTTTTTCCTTAAACTCTATCAACTTTTCTCATGTATTATTTTCCTAGTAGTTATCATTCACAAATGTGGAATATCACCCAAGGGAGGATAGATTTTGAGTATGAGCCACTCTGGATTCATGGAAAATGTACTGTGTTCCTTGTAGGGAGAAATGTGTCCTCTCAACATTTTAGTCAAATTATCCTGTTTATGCTCTCTGTACAGGACATTCTATCTCCCATCTTCATGCCTTTATAAAGATTAAACCTATATCTTGAATTCACCCTTCTATGCCTTCCTCTTTTGGAATCCCTACCTTCTTTCAAGTCTCAGCCCAAGTGCCTTTTCCTCCAGAAGACATATACTGATAGTCCTCCTCCCATTGCTAATTTTACCATGATACTTTGTACAAAATTAGTTTGTCTTTATTTGTATACATATTGTTTCCCTCTTAAGTAGAATATAAAATCCTTGAGGAGAAAGACTGTTTCATCTTTGTATCCCCAGTACCTGACACATAGTAGAAACATATAAATATTTGTTGAATGAGTGAGTGAAAATTGAGATACTCCAGAGGCTTTATGGGTCTCCCTAATCTGCTCCTCCAGGATACTTACTGTTGTACTAACTAGTGACATCATGAGGCCCCTCTGTGGTCATGGGGTGATCCACCATCTCCTAGCTATCCAATGGCACTGAACTGACATGGAATCCACCCAGCCTAATAATATCCACTCAGCTGCCTCACCAGCTGTTAGGTCAAGAGACTATATTAAGCCCTTCAAAGCTGGGGTCTAGAATGCTATGAGCATTAAGAATGTGCCTTTCCCTTAAGAGAGAGCACCACCCCCATGGGATAACTGTATGAGTTAACATGGCTGGTCAACAGATAAGAAGTTCCACACCTTTTTTTGTACCACTCTTTTTGTACAGAGATAATTTTACATAGTAGAAATATCAATATACCCTTGGATTTGGCAGCTAGAAAGAAAACTGGACTTGGAGTCATGAAGAGCTGAGTTCAAATCCTACCTTAGACACTGGCTAGGTACTCTGGTACATTCAATCTCTCTTGACCTTAGTTTCCTCATCTGTCAAATGGGGATAATAACAGTACCTTCCATATAAAATTGTTGTATATGAGAAAATATTAGTGAAGTACTTAGCACACTGCCTGGAAAATAATAGGCATTTAGAATGCTTATTCTCCCCATCCCCACCCTCCCTTAAATCAGTTCATGCATATCTATTTCCATTGTGCTTTCACATTCAATATTGCCTGGAATATTAGTGAGGTAGACAGGACAGAATTTGGCTATCCCCATTTTACAGATGAAGAAACTAAGATTCAAAGAGATTTGGTATCTGTTCAAGGCCACCCAGAGAGTAAGCAGTAAAAATAAATTTTCTAAGTTTCTCTTCCAGCTGTAGTCTTCTTTTTGGGGAGCACCTGAGAGCACCTTTGAAGAAGGCAGGGGATATAGGTTTGTGGGACAGAGATGAAAGGCATCAGGAAACCAGAAGGAAAAAAATCTGATCCTCCTTCTGAGTCTAACACACAGTAGGCCCACTTTCAAAAGCATGCTTAAATAATAAGGTTACCTGCTACATCAAACTCAATTTCTAGGGTGACTTTGTTTGAGAGTGCTGCATCGCGCAGGAGCTGGTTGGCTTCCTCCATGGTGCCATCTTCCGTGGCAATGCTGTTGATGGACAGTACTCTGTCTCCAACCTGCAGCAGGCCACATCTGGAATTCCCAAAGAAAAGGATGATGGGCAGTAAGGTTTGGGGGAGAGTAGGAAAGGTGGGAGACAAAGCACGTGGGCAGCTGAAAGGGACTTTCAAGGTCCTCAACTAGGACACAGCTGAGATCTAGAGAGGATCTTCATGGGGACAAAATATACATTGACAGCCATGCAGAAAATTAGTGAGATTGGTGGATGGAGAACCTGGGGTTCCTAACTCCCAACCCAGGGATCTCTTCACCATACTACACTCTCCCAAGGCAACATTCCAGCTCACAGAGTCCTTGAGAAAGTGTATACAACAAGGGAGCAAGAGCATTTGGTTCTGATTTTCAAGAGGCTCACAGCCCAATGGAAGGAGACCCAGACACAAATGCAAGGTAGAACTTGGCAAATACCCAAGAAAGATATGGATACCTAGTGGAATTCAGAGGAGCAAGTAATCACTGTGGGCTGAAATGGTTACTAAAATTCATACACTTGGACTGCATATAATAATAATAATAATAATAAATAACCAGTATTTGTATTATCATCAAAGACAGAACTGGAATTAGGATTAAGTTTTCAGGGTGATGTCATTTGACTCTTACAATAACCTTGTGAGGTTGGTGCTATTATCCGCATTTTGTAGATGAGAAAATTGAGGTTGGGACAGGTAAAGTGACTCACATAGATAAGTATCTGAGGTGGATATGAACTCAGATCTTCTGACTTCAAGTGAAGCATTTTAGACACCAGTCCATCTAATTAATGGCCTTTAGACTTGAAGGATGAATTAGAATTAAATTGAGAGGGGGAAGAGGGAATTCTGGGAAGAGCCATTTTGTAGACAAAGATTCAGAGATAAGAAAGGTTCAAAGGATGATAGATAGAAAATAAGTAAAAAGCTTGGAGATCAGGAGATTCAGTCTGCTCATTTTCTAGGAAATTAACATGCAGAAAGTCTGTGGAGCTCTCCCAAGCATCCGGGGAGTAAGTGACCGAGAACTTGACTCAGGTCCTCTGAATCCAGATTAATTTTTCTTCCACTGTCCCATGCCACGTTTCAGAAAAATGTATTAGGAGGATATTGAATAGAGAGTTTGGAGAAAAAGTCTTCTTCACATTCAAATAATTGTCATTGTTAGTATGAGTTATACACACACACACACACACACACACACACACACATATATATAAACTTTGCTGGTGAATTTAGTCTTAATACAAAGTTATATTTAAAGCTATGCAAATGGAAGCCGTCAAGTGTTGTCAGTCAGTCAGATCACATTTGTTTAGCATCTACTATATGCCAGGCATTTGTGCTAAGTGCTGAGGATCCAAAGAAACAGTCCCTGTTCTCAAAGAGTCATGGTCTAATAGTCTAACCTTACTGATGCTCTTTCTTCAAAGGTTGGATGATCTCTCATTCAGAGTTTCTGAGCTAAATGGTCTCTGAAGTGCCTTTCAACCACAAGATTTGATGGGAACAGGACAAATGCTTGTGTCAAAGGCTGAACAGACTCTTCAGGATGGGTTGGCTTGATATTTGCCATATATCAGCTGTCTGAGCCTGCTTTCCTAGCTTGATAGCAATGGAGATCATAAATGTGATGATGATTAAAAATATCAGACCACTTTTATTTCTGATTGTTTTTGGCAAGATAATTGAGGTTATTAAGTGACTTGCTCAGGGTCAAGTGTCTGAGGCTGGATTTGAACCGTAGTTTTTCTGACTGTCCACTATAGCACTTTGTTCTAACCCTTAGTTCTGATTTTTAAGATTTTCTTTACTTTTTCCTTTTTTCCTTTATTAATTATTTATTTTTGTTTTATTTTTCTTAATTAATTGTTAATTGTTTTTATTTTTACAGGTATATTAAGTATTTAAATACACATTTCTTTATGAATCATGTTGGCTTTTTTTCTTTTTTTAAGAGCTGAGAAGGACCTCAGAGACCATGTAGTCCAACCCTCTCATTTTACAGATGAGAAAACTGAGTCCTGAGAAGTTAAATGCCATGGGTTACACAAACAGAAGGCCAAAAGCAGGGTTTAAATCTATGTCCTCTCTCACTCTCAAGCCTGGGCTCTTTCACTGTGTAAAAGTCAAATTTAGTTCATGTTTTAAGGATCACAGAATATTAAAATGGGGATAGCCTTGCACCTGGCCTTTCTCACACATTACTACTTAGAGAGTGTTAGGTCAGTTCCTTTATGACTTGTTCCCATGGACATTATGGCTTGTTCCCATGGACAAGAGAGACAATACTTCTCTGTAGGTCCCCATCCTTCTTAACGCCAATACCCCTTAGATGCTACAAAGCTGGGAAGACTTGGATAAAAGATGTGGTGACTAATAAAGTGAGTGGCTACATTCAGAGAGGGTCCTTGCCATCTTGGCTGCAGGACATGAACTTGACTATTTTGACCATGACAATAATTGTGAATTCTCTACTGCATTATAGAAGACTTGAAATCTCAAGCATGAGAAAGAGACCCATATTAATAAAATGACAGATCCCTGAAGACTTCAAGTTTTAAAGCCAAGACATCATCATATTAGGAGGCAATTTGGTCTCCAATGAATTGCTTATTGAATCTGAAATCAAGGAGATGTGAGTTCAAATCCTGCCTTGGATACTTCCTAACTGGGTAGCCCTCAGCAAATTGTTTGACCTCTGTTCAGCTTCAGTTTCTTCATCCATAAAATGGGAATAATAATAAGATCTACCTCACAAGGTTGCTTTTAATGTCAAATGAGACATTATAAACAAATAGTTTCATAAATCTTTTTTTCTGAATATTTTATTTTTCCAAATACAGATGAAGATAATTTTCAGCAGTTGTTTTTATAAGAGTTTGTGTTCTAAATTTTTCTCCCTCTTTCCCTTCTCTCTCCCCTCCTCAAGAAAGCAATAGATAAAATATGCTTTATAAATCTTAAAGCAGGATATGAATGCTTGCTATCATTTTAAGCAAATTACTTAACTTATCAGTTCTTCAGTTTCTTTTTATGTAAAATGAGGTTAATAAAAGCAGTCACCTCACTCTAGTTAGACAATAAATATAAAGCACTTGCCAGCCCTTAAAGTATGATATAAATGTTGGCTATGATATCCCTTTAGTTCACTTTTACTTTTCTATTTTAAGTCAGGAAGGAACACTGGAGACCATCAAGTCCAAATTCTCCATTTTCCAGATGAGTGAATTGAGGCCAGAGAGAGAAAACTCACTTATGTTAAAAGTACAAAAGTACTCAATCCTGTGGGTCTTCTGACTGTTTGTTGAGAGTCATTTTCATTACTGTAATCTTGACAAACCTCACCCCTATTGCTTTTTAATGCAGCATGGTCAGGAGAGGCCCATGCTCTATATGTCCCTGTCAGGTAGTCAGCAACTCGCTGTCTGTGTTCCTTTTGAATAATATCCAAGGGTCAGAGTAAAAAGTCTTAAGCTTCTTAAAAAATAAAAAATTAAGTCTTATGTTTCCATAGTTAGCTTTTCTCTCCAGTCCCTACACACACACACACACACACACACACACACACACACAGTCTTAGATTTCCTGCAGGTTCAAGGATCCCTGAAATGCAGGTTATTTGGACAAATAGGTTTTTGTCTTCAATTATTAAGTGAAAGGCTAGAACTAGATCATGTCCAATGGTTTTCTTTCTGGTTTAAATCAATGATCTTATGACCTTACAATATAGAAGAATAATAGCATTCAGAGTAGTAAATTTCACCCATACCCATGCTTTATAAATGAGGAAACTGAGACCAAGAAAAAAGAAACTGACTGTCCAAGAATCATACAGGTGGATCCAGGATTTAAAGTCAAGTCTCTTGACTCACATATCAAACAGAGAACCAAAATAATCAAATGCCAATTCAAGATGAATAATGAGGCACTTTCTGTGACTCTGTGATGTCTGAAAGACATCTCTGAAATGTCTTAAGTTAGTTCACACTTTGAGGCACTTGGTCTGATTTCCTACATTGTCCAGAGAATTTGGTATCTTTTATGTCCAGTTTGTCTGGGGGGCATGTAATAGGTCATGGCCTTCAGGGAAAAAGACCTGTAAGTCCGCAGAGATGGAATAAGCTCAAAGCAGTCTGGGATAATTACAACTTCATCACTCCTCAGTCTGGCCTTGGTTCTGAAGGTTGATTTGTGTCAGATCTTTCAGGATTTTTAGGTATTTAATCATAGTTCTTTGGGTACCAATTTGAAGCAGAGATGGGCTTCCTCCAAGAGATCCTCACTGTCACAATGATTTCACAGCAAGGTGGCTGACCTACTACTACATGACATAAGGACCAAGACTGAGGAGGACTTCAAAAGTCTCTGAGTGACAGTTGTACTTTCTAGGCATGTGGTTTCTGGGAAATGTGGAATTAAATCACCAAAGTCTTGATCTCTAATATAATTCATGAAACTTCTTCAAAAATACAAAAGAAGATAATTGGTTAAGACTTAAGAATTAAATCTTGACTAGAGATTCAAGCTCTTTCACTATCTGTCTGGTCAATCATACACACCCTTAGGCCACCAGACACACAGAGTGTAAATACACTTACCAACAGACACACTCACAAGCACACTTTTCCTCAAAATCACACAAAGATCAGCATACAATATAAACACAAACATAATTTTACAAGCACACAGATACACGGACACAGACCTCCCTCTTCTCTGGAAAGTTGACTTAACAGTCCTATCTTCCACATTGACTTGTTCCAGGAACTTGGGGAGTTTGCAGAAGTAGAACTGGCTTCCCCCATAAAAGCTGTGTTATAGCATCTCTGACAGAAGACTTTGGGACATCTCTCATGTAGTGTAAGCCTCTTCTACTTAATCAAAAGAGAAAAGCCCATTATAATTACAAATTGGATTTAAAGCCAAACCAAGGGCTTCCCACAGCTTAAATCTGTCCCAGTGAGTCTTGCTGGCAGGGTTGTGATGGGTGGAGAGGCCAGGCTCTTTAGTACCTACTGGATCAAGCCCCAAATCCTCTTAATCTGGTACTTAAAGTTCTGAACCAAACCTACTTCTTTTTCCTTTGGAGATTATTGAGGTTAAGATACTCATCCAGAGTCACACAGATGGTAAGTGTTGAGATCAGTTTTGAATTCAGGTCCTCCTGACTTCAGGGCAGATGTTCTATCCACTATGGCACCTAGATAACCTTTCACACCTACCTTTTAAATGTAATGGTCTCTCAATTACCAAATATTTATCCTCTGTTCTAATCAGAATGGTTTCCTAACAGACCTAAAACTATTTCCTACTTCCACACCTTTGTTCAGGCCATTCCACTTATCTATAGTGTCCTTCCCCTTCTTCTCCACCTAATTGAATTCTAGGCAATATTAACAACTCAACTCAAGAACTTCCTTTTCCAAGAAGCTTTCACTGACTACAACAATCCACATTCATTTCTGGACTGCTTGACTTTCATAGCATCTATCACATATAGGGATGTGGTAGACAGAAAGCATGCCTTGAATACAGGAAAATCTGGGTTGAAGTCCTTCCCTGATGTATATTGGCTGCACGATCCTGGGTAAGTCATTTGACCAGGCAGCTCTCTAAAACCTTTAAGATACAGAGAAGGTGCTAATCTTTTTTTTTTTTTTTTTTGTAGAGAAAATTCTTATGTCATTAAGATTATAGTTCCACTTCCTACCCCACTCCTTTAATTTGGCATCTGTCTATATGTTGTCTCTGTTTGACATATGACTAACTAGATCCTGAGCCATATAAGGACAAGGTCTGAAATTCTAGTACTTTCTTTTTCTTCTCTTCCCTTGAGACTCTAGAAGCAGGGCTGGATCTCGAGAGATACTTGCTGATTTGAAAGCTGGATTGGTGCTGGTTCTTGAGGAATAGAGCTAACCTCTCAGCAGGGCTGTCGGGCTCAATGAAGCGGATGAGAGGTGGGGAGGACAGGGTTTCTGTGGCAAAGATTCCACCTTGGAGTTGGAGTCCAAAGCCATTCAGGGGGTCACCTCTAAGGATTACTTCTGTTGTTTCTGTGTGCACGATTTGGCCACCAGGCCCCACGGTACTGGAGGCAAGGGACACTGAAAGAATAAAAAAGTAGATTAGATTAGCATCTGAAAGCCAGGATACTAATGGGGCTTTTCTTTCACTGCTCAGTGTCTATTTCTCTCCAAGCATTTATAAGAAATCTAGACACTGGGCCTAAATTTCCGGTCGTTACATTAGTAATTTCTTCTACCACCTTTTATTCCTCCTCAGAGAAAATATCCTTTGGAATGCAATTAGGTGCAGGAGAAGAAAGAGTGATGGACCTTCTGAAGTAGGAAAGACAGGAATTGAATCTGGCCTTAGGCACTTATTAGCTATGTGACTCTGGGAAACTCATTTAGCCTCAATTTGTCTCAGTTTTCTCAACTAAAAAATGGGAATAATGATAATACCTCACTCTTAGGGTTATTATGAGGATCAAGTGAGAGAGTATTTGTGAAGAGCTTAGCACACAGTAGGTGCTTCATAAATCTATTTTGAGTAGAATGAGATAAAGAGGGGGACAGCTGTTATAGTCAGCAAATCCCAGAGCCTCCGAATTGGAAGGACTTTTGGAATCATTGAATCCAATGTCCATCTAAAGCAAGAGTCCCTTTTCTATGTAAGTCTCCCAATCTGATCAATAAAGGGTTAGTAAATATCATAGATCTAGAGTTAGAAGCCTTTTGTTTTATAAATGAAGAAACTGAGGCTCAGAAAAGTTAAGTGTCTTGGCTAAGGTCACAAAAATTGTAAATGTCAGAATTCAATGTCAGATTCAAACTCAGGTCCTCTTGAAGGGGGAGAGAAACTGTGTTTCCTTTACTGAAACGGTGTTCCCTTTAAAATTATCAATCTGAAACTGTGTTCCCTTTAAAATTATCACTCTGAAATTGTGCCCCCTTTTTGATCTGAGAGATCAGGATCTCCCAGGCTCCAAGGTGAGAAGGTGCATCCTCCCAGGATGAGAAAAGCAACACTATTCAAGGGCAAAATCAACTCCCATTGATCTTTTTGAAATTTTAAATTCTCACTCAATTAAGAAATCCTAGTCTGACCAAGAGGTACCCATATAACAGGTTTCCTTAAACTCATTTCTTCACAGAAGGTCCAAAGCAGCTTGTTCTGATTCTAGGATCCTGCCCAATGAGAAGGCAGTCTCTTCTCAGTGCCAGCCTCCATTTCCCTAATAGGACTTTGCCACTAAAGAAGTCAGTCTCTTAGCAAAACTGACTTCCTATCCAACAATAAAGTTTTATTTTTGCCAATTAATATTTCAGGTTTCATGAATTCTTTCATGAAGAATCTGTGCAACCAACTATAAGGGGATTTTAACAATTCTATGACTGCCACTAACCTCATCATCACTAATCTCATCACCCTGACTCTAGAGCCAATAATCTCCCCACTTTATTTCAACTGCCTGAAATTTGGACCAATCCATATCATCCTATAGGGACAAAGTATTCAAGGTTACATTGAAAAAAGTAGTAAATATATGCATGGTGCCATTCCCACAAGAGAAAGACTTGATCTTCAAATATACCTTGTGTAGGGAGGACAATAGTCACTGTTCAAATGTTGAATTCACTTTGAGCTAATTATCATCATTCGTGCTTTGAAAGCTTAGAAAGCCCAGTGCTTGCGGCACTGAAGTAGTTAGAGTAGAAGCCATTGAAACTCATACAGATAGTAAATGTCAGGGCAAAGATTTACCACCAGTGTCTCCTATCTTCAAGTTCAGCATTCTTTGCACTATCCCAGAATACAATGATTTCTCAGTCACACAATTACAAACTTAGAATTATAAGCAGGAGTGTGTTAGAGTTAGTTCATACCAGCTCAAGAGGGAGAATTGTGAAATTTTTAATGGGAGCATTTGCACCTTAGAAATTGGTGAATATTGCAAATTAGGTCTTGATTTATTATTTTGTTGATTATCTAGATTTAAGAAAGGGAAGGAGAAATTATTCATAATATAGATTAAGTTTAAATTGTGCCATGCATGTTTTTTCCTCCAGACTTAATTGTTTAAAAACTTATCAGCACAGAAAGTACCATGGAGGTTGTCTAGTCTAATCTCTAGTCAGTCTGTCCAGACATTTCTGGTAATAAGAATCTCACTATTTTCCTAGGTATCTCTATCCTGTGATTGGGCAACTCTCATTTTGAGGAAGTTCTTCCTTATGCTGAGGCAAAATATTTGCCTTTCTATGACTATGACTCTTGTTGGTTCCAGTTTTGCCCTCTCAGGCATCTACACTGGATCCCACAGTAGAATGCCTGTCTTCAGAGTCTATTTTAGGGAAAGTAAATGTCATAGGCAGACAGGGATCAGAAAGATACACATTCCTGGCATCCTTCTTTGGACCTTAGCATGCATTTTCCTAATGACGCTATGTTATAAATGGAACCAGGATACTCGGAGCCAAATTCAATGCCCAATTGTCATCATCATTTCATCTCAGGTGCCTCATTTTCCTGCTCGCCAGAGATAACTTATGGTCAGCTTGACCCCAGATTGTTTTAGTTTGGATTATGTTTAAGCCTGCAAGTGTCTAAAAAATTTTTTTTAGCAGGAAGGGGAACAAATCCTAAAAAAAGTAATAATAACAAATAATCCTAAAAGAGCAGACCCAGATCCTTCTCCTGGGGTGACAGCTAAGAAAGACAGCAAAAAATCTGGGGAAATAGCCCAGTTAGTGAAGGAAAGTAAGGAAAGGTCTAGATTCATAAAATCTCAGAGCTAGAACAAAGTATCTAAAATGGAAAGGACATTAAATATAGAATGTTGGAGATAGAAGAGATCTTACAAACAAAATGGAATGTTCAAAAGTTGAAAGAAACCTTATAGTACAAAATTCAGAAGATAAAAGATTTTTGAACATTTTTTTTCAGAATAGGAAGACATCTTACACAATGTCTAGGTCAATCCTTTCATTTTAGAGATAGAGAAACTGAGAACCAGAAAGAATAAGTAATCTAAAGACACAAGTTTATTTGGGATCATTGTCCTTACATGAACTCTTGTACTCCTTTTTTCTCTGTCTTCTCCTCATCATGGTTGCCCGGGGGCTCATGGGTTGGGTGCTCCGAGGTAGTGTGCTCGAGTTTGGGCAAGAGAAGCCATGAGCATTCAGCATCGGTGAAGAGAAAGGGGCTGAAGACAGGGCTGGGGAGAAAGTTCATCATAGTTGAATGATATGGTAAACTTCAAGCCTGCTCCCAACTCTGTAACACACATGACTGGAGCCCAGTAGGCTCTACATTTCTCAATAGTATTTTATTTTTCCAAATGCAGTTAATATAGTGTTAAACATTCACTTTTGTAAGACTTTGTGTTCCAATTTTTTCTCCCTCCCTTTCTAAACCGCCTCCTCCCCAAGACAGCAAGCAATCCGATATATGTTAAATGTGTATAGTTTTTTTGAAGCATTTCCATATTTGTTATGCTGTGCAAGAAAAATCAGAACAAAAAAAAACAAGAAAAAAGAAAGAAAAAGGTGAATATACTATGCTTCAATCCATATTCAATCTTCATAATTTTCTTTCTGGTTGCAGATGGCATTTTTCATCCTGTGTCTATTAGAATTGCCTTGAATCATCACATTATTAAAAAGAATCAAGTCCATAATAATTGGTCATCACATTATCTTGTTAGTGTACAACATTCTCTTGGTTCTACTCACTTCACTCAGCATTAGTTCTTGTAAGGATTTTCAGGCCTTTCTAAAACCAAAGTCTATATTTCTAAGAACTTAACAAGTTCCCATTCATGTAAATGATCTAATGCTTTAGAATGTTCATAATTTGTTAGAAATATTTCCCCTTCTCTGATCTAAGTCACTTTGGACTTAATAGTATAACAATATCAAAGCCCAGGGGTATCCGTGTTTTTTCTCTCTGACATAACCTTTCTAGTTTTTCTATTGTTCTCTGACAGAGGGTACACCATGTCACCATGTACCATGTTTTGTTATTGTAGAGTGACCATAAGAACTGAACTGATATTGAATCCCTTTTTCTCTCTTATACCTAAAACAGTGATCTCATTTTTTGAAAATAAGATGAACTAGTTACCATGGTCCAAATATGCCACTTCTTACTCTCCTTCCTGGGCTTTTACTGTCCCTCAAATTTTTAGCTAGACTTTAAAACCTAGCTTAATTGTAAATGCCATTTCCTGGCCACATATCATGAATGACCTTTCCTTCCTGAGGCTTTGCACTCTTTTTTGTTTATTCTTCTTCTATTCACGTAGTATGACTGAACTATAAGTCCCATTAGAGTGATTACATAATTGATCCAAACTTCACATTCCTCTTAGTCCTAGCAAAGAGCTTAGTACTCATTAGACCAGGGGTTCTTAACTTGGAGTCTGTGAGCTTGTTATTTTTAATATTCTGATAGCTGTGTTTTAATATAATTGTCTTCCTCTGTAATCCCATATATTTTATTTCTGTAAAAAACATTACTAGTCCATAGGTTTTACTACATTGCCAAAGCATCATATGATTCAAAAAGAATCCTTGGTTCACTTTGAGACAAGTGGATACAACTCTAGGTCTGTAGACGAGAAGACCGAGTTCCAATACTGCTTCTGACAACTATAGTCTTGGTCAAATCATTTAACCTCTTATTTGTTTCCTGTTCTGTAAAATAGGAATAATAATAGCACCACCTCCCAGGGTTGTTCTGAGGACCAAGATATGTAAACTGTTTTTAAACCTTAAAGTGCTATGTAATCATATTGTTGTTGTTCTAATTATTATTATTAGTGGAATGAATTGAATTACAATCGCTATTTGCACAGCGATTGGGTCATGCCCTTATATGAAACTGTAAATTTCCTGAGGACAGGAATTGTGTTGTTTTAATCCATATAACACTAGCTTCTACCACAGCTCCTTATACAAAATAAATTACTTCATGATGACTAAAACTGCCAAAGATATTTATAAATGATGGCAGTGTAGCACACTAGAGAAATAAAATTGATTCCAGAGTTGGAAAACCTGAATTCATATCTTGGCACATCTGTGTGATGATCTATGATCCTATGCTGTACCCAGTATTATATGTATCTATGAATGTGTTACCAACTCCCCCTGGAACAATCAGTCCTTCAAAAGGCATTTACTAAGGATCTACTATGTGCTTGAACCTGTGGTAATTGCTGGGAAATAAGGACAAAATTTATGTAATGTTCTTGTCCTCAAGGAGCCTACATTTTAAAAGGAAAAAAAGAATGTCTATCTTTGTATTCCTAATACCTAATACAGTGCCTTGCACAGACATACAATAAATACTTAATAAATGTTAATATAATTATAATGTTCAATTTTTAATCCAGATTCATTGCCTAGGGTAGGAGTGGGAGTTGAGGGGGAAGAAAAATAATGAGGTTGCTCCTGGTCCTGCTTCTCATGCAATCTTTTAGCTATCCAGATCTAAGAGTGAGCCCAAACTCTTACGTTTGCAGTAATCCTGGCTGGAGGGCTGATTCCAGGTGGGTGTCTTGCAATGGCTGGGGTGGTGGCTGGGACAGTAGTTGACACAGGGGTCCCAACAATGGTGATGGTCACTCTTCTGCACCTTCACTGTGTCCAGATCACAAGCGACCCAAGATAGATAAGAGAGGCCCGACAAAAAGAGGGGAAAAAGAAGAGAAAGAGATGGCATGGGCATTAGGGGCTGTACAATCTGAGGGAAAGCCAGTCAGAGAGAGCAGAAATGACCATCCCAACTGACAATGCACCCTGAAGCTACTGGTTTGGGCCTCTGAGGAAAGATGGACAAAAGGATGCTTGAGAGAGGGCTTATCTTCTCAAAGATAATTTGCCCCCACCCCATCCTTTTGCAAATAACTATCTGGGATGGGGTAGGCAGTTTGAGGGACTCTTTCTGGTTCCTGAGTGTCAAATTTTTCAGGTAAACACAACTGTTTCCAATTTGGTTCAATTCTATTCCCTACTACTTAAATTACCTCAAGGAAGTTAAATTTCCTCTCTAGTCTCATCTGTAAAAGAGAGAATCGGACTTGGGGATCTGCAAGTCTCCAACATTCTAGGCTTCTACCATTTTATTATTCTCAGCTCATCCCAATGATGGTGAGACATTTGTCCACCCTACATAAGGTTGGACAATTACGTGTTCCTCTTCTCTTTGAATCATGTTATATGAAGCTGTAAAGGACCTCAGAGGTAACTATAGTCCAAACCCCTCATTCTGAAAATGAGGAAACAGAGGTTCTGAGAAGCCATGACATAACCCAGGAAACAAATATTGATGGTTATTGAATCCTGGTCCCTCTTGAACCTCAGGAAAGCTCACTTGTTCCATCACATTGCCTCTCAAAAGAGCCACTTGGGTCAGAGAATCAATGAATTTAGATCTGGGAGATAAGAGACATCATTTTCCTAGTGATGAAATTAAGACTCAGAAAGCTCGAGTAATTTGCTCATATGACCTTGCCATGTTGGGGCATGATTGAGAAAGCGATTTCCTATACTCTTATGCTCCCTGAAAAGTGTGTTCTGTTCCCTAGAATTAGTTTATTATTGCACAAATCAAATATTGAAATGCTATGGAGAACCCTGTGATGAAGGTACTATTATTATTCCCATTTTATAGGTAAGGAAATTTATAGACAAGAAATAACAGAGGTTAATTGGTTTCTCTAGGATCAGAGTTTGTAAACATCTGTAGATGGACTTAAAATAAAATCTTCTAGACTCCAGGTCTACTATCCACTACATTACAATGCCTTCCAAATGCAACATGTTCATAGCTTCCATGACTACCAGGTTTCTTTTAACCTTCTGCCAACATCAAGAACTGTCATCATCTCAGGAAAAAGATTTTTTTCAGTAATCACCTAGGACCCACATACTATTAGAATTGAAAGAGGTCTTGTCCAATTTATTCATTGTAAAGATGGGGAACTGAGTCACTGAAAGGCAAAATTATTTATCCAAGTTCACATAGCTAGCTTACTAGCTATTATGAAAAAAATGGATTCTAAACCAAGATCAAAGGTTTTTTTCCATTGGTTTATCTCACCCACCTTCTAAATTGTAAGGTCCTTGGAGGCAGAGATGGAATTATATTCTTCCCTGGATTTCCTTCAGTTTCATTCTGAAACTAAGTCAACATTCAGCCTGCAGGAATTCTTACCCATGATAGCAGGGCATCCTATTTCTGTTGGAGTTTAATACCGTGCTCTAAAGTACTCAAATATTTGTCAAAGAAGGAGTGAAGAAGAGAGGCTAAGGTCAATGGAATTGGAGAAGGTCTGGGGGAAAAATTCTAGCTTAGTTTTTCTTTGACTTCCATGATGCAGGTAGAATGTTACTAAGGCTTCTGAACAAGTCCAGGAAAAGACTTCGCTTTGCTCATTCTCTCAACGAGCCCACCTTCTGAATTCAGTTTCTTCTTCCCCCTCCTCCCCTAATTCTAGCATGCTGAAATCTCCAGAAGAGATTCAAAGACCATGAGGAGGCAATTACCCAGACAGGACAAACCCATGGCCAAATTCCTTTTCACTCTTCCTCTCCCTATATATCAGCTCTCTAGCAGTCCCTAGCCAGGAGTCCTCAAACTACAGCCAGCGGGCCAGATGCAGCAGCTGAGGACATTTATCCCCCTCACCCAGGGCTATGAAGTTTCTTTATTTAAAGGCCCACAAAATAAAGTGTTTGTTTTTACTAGAGTCCGGCCCTCCAACTGTCTGAGGGACAGTGAACTGGGCCCCTATTTAAAAAGTTTGAGGACCCCTGCCCTAGACCAATCTATTGGTCCAAGCGGCTGCTGAGTTGTAGTTTAATTGATTTATTATTAGTGCATCATTGGAAGATGAACCCCAGACAGTACCACATTTCTCCCCTAGTTCAGTGTGAATTCCTTCCCCCCTTTGCAGAGACCATGAAGATTATTCACATCCCTCTCAGGAACAGTACAAGGGATGACATTCCAGTACATGGGATGAGAGCAAAATTTGAAATTCCATTAGTTTCCCAAACTGCCTGGAGCTTGCAGGCTTCTGCCTGGGACTTTCTCCATTCTTGGTTCTGATTACATGAGCTGGGAGAGAGTTTAGAAGACATCTATTTTCATCAGGGTTTGAGGGGGACTTGAACTCCTCATGTCCCTCCTCCACCCAAGGTCTCTGGTTCTTTTTCTGGCTTTTAATACTGCCTGCCCCTTTCTGAAGAAACAAGACTTCCCTCTCCTCCTTTTCTTCTTTCATCAGTTTCCTGTCCTCTTCCCCAATATTTGAAGCAGACAGTTTGGGAGTTGGGAGACCAGGAGATCTGACTCATATGGTAGCTCTACCATCAAATTTGTCACTTTCTCTCTGGACCTTCGGTTCTTTCTTCCTCAAAGGGAGAGGGCACAGGTTGCAGGGAACGTGAGAAACTTTCCTTGTGTACATAGATTTTCCTCATCTAGAATTACTTATACCAATGAATTAAACATAGATCCAGACCAAAAAAATTATAGTTATGATGATAGTTAGACATAAGACATAGAAACCACCCTTGTGGATCTTAGACTATAGTGAGAAGCCATTCAATCCATAAGTATTTATTAAACACCTACTGTATGTCAGGCATTGTGCTAGGCTTGGAGGACACAAAGAAAGGCAAAATATGGCTCCTCTTTTTAGGAAGCTCACAGTCTAATAGGGGACCCAACATGCAAACAATAAATTTGTACTTAACAGTAACTTTCATATAAAGCAGAAAATATGATAGGCATCAAATGATAGATATCAAATATGTTAGGTATCAAATCCCCTGAACTGGGAGTCAAAATATCAGGGAGCTTGTTCTACATCCTGTGAACTTGGACTGAAGTCACTTTAGTGTGATAAAATTGGAAGGAATAAATAGTTCTGGAATTTGAAGTCTTGAGTTCAAATCCTCCCTCTTATCCTCCCTGACTTTCATTTTCTTCAACTGTCTGTAAAGAGTTGGACTAGAAGGGTCAAAGAAGTCCCTTCAAATTCGAAATCTCTGATCCTCTGTTTCTATGCCAAGTAGGACCCTAAAGGTCCTTCTGTCTCCCAGGTGGCATAGTGGTAAGAACACTGTCTTGGAGCTCAGAAGACCTGAGTTCAAATTTCAGCTCTGCCATTTACTAGGTGTTTGACATTAAGCAAGTGAAGTCTCCTCTCTGGGCTTCAGTTTCTAAGCTTGTGGAGTTGGATTCAACTTCATGAAGGAGTTGAATTGAATGAGTTCTAAGGGTCCTTTGAACTCAAGGCCAGAAGCAGGTTTTCCCTCATGTTTTACCTTGTTTTCCCCCTTCGTTCTCCCACCCAGGGCCAGGGCTTGCCCAGCAGGTGCTCCCAGCCATTGTTGAGTCCAACAACATAGCTGCCGGCATTTTAAGAGCCAGCTTCCTCCATGCTGCTGGATGACGGCGCGGTCGGCCCCGACCCACCTGTGTCAGGAGGCTTCAGGGGAAGCCTGCTCTGGTGAGCCGGGAGGATCTCCAGCTTGACATTCTCGGTGGTGCTGGCTAACAGCTGCATTGCCTCTAGCACGGAGCAGTGCTCCGTGCTGGTGCCGTCGATTGACAGGATATGATCGCCAATGTGCAGGGCCCCACACCTGCAGAGAGGAGCAGAGTCAGGCTCTTGCAAACCCCAGGGCCAGGGGAGGAAGAGGAGGGCTGGACCAGGTCGTCAGGGAGGCCCTGTGTCTTAGGGGAGATTGTCATGGAGGCAAATGGCAGCTGGGAGAGTCAGAGGCAGCTCCAGGGGAAAAGAGATATCGAGTCGGGTGGGGAGGAGAAAGGAGGAGAGCTCATCGCTGGCTTCTGACAGGGGGAGGGTGGACTCACAACCTTGTACGCCTGGGAGAAACATGTCCCAGAATCATAGGATCATTGCCTTAGAGACTGATGCAAGGGGTCTTAGAAGTCAACTGGACCAAACTCATTGTTTCACAGATGAGGAACCTGAGGTTCAGAGAGAAAGCCACTAGCCCAAGGTCGTAAGAGGCAAAACTGGGATTTGGACCCATACTTTCTTCTCCAAATCCAGTGCTCTTGCCACTGGCCCATCCTTATTTCTTGAGAAATCCCTTCCTTATTCCCATCTTGGGGAAAGGGGGAGGGAGGGGAGAGAGCTTCTCCTTCTCTGAGCAGCACTGACTCTGGAGACAGGAATTGGGGATGGAGCTGGGGCTGCTATGAAGAGGAGAGGAAAGGAAGTCTTCCTTGAAGGTTCAGGGGCCCAGTGTCTGTCTCGGGCTGAGCACCCCTTTGGGACACCTGCCATACCTGTCTACCACGCTGGCCGGCTTGATCTTGTCAATCACAATGACCTGTTTGTTCCTGTGGGTGCCAGAGGTGAGCGAGATTCCCAGAGTAGAACCCGGCGTCTTGGCTATTTCCACTAATAAAGGACCTGAGGCATTGGCTACGGTATCTGGGGAGAGGAACAGGGTGTGTTTGAGAGGACAGAAAAGAGAGGAAGGGAACATCAGTCAGTGAGAATTTGGGGGCTGCAGGGCTAGGTAGGATGGGGTGCTGGGCCTTTACTTCAAGGAAAAGGAAGAAAAGGGAGAATGAGACTCAGTTATATAGACCCACAATATATGCAAGAAGGCCAATTGCTTTTCATTGTTCTCTTATTCTAGGCTCTCTTTTAAAGCTAGACTAATCTAGCTAAGGCTTACCAACAGAAAGAATGGATATCAAGTGGATACCAATGGATATCAATGGATAGAATCATAAAAGCATAAAATATTAGTCTGGAAAAAACCTTAAAGATACAGAACCTGGGATTCTCAGCTTTTCCGATCTCTTCACTCTTTAGGTTTCAGTAAATTTTACTGAATATGACCAAAAAATCAATGACAATACTGGATTACTTGCTGTCTAGGGAAGGGGGTGCGAGGAAGAGAAGGAAAAAAAATTGGAACATAAGCTTCTGCAAAAGTGAATGTTGAAAATTATCTATGCACATGTTTTGAAAATAAAAAGGTTTAATCAAAAAAATCAATGTTCAAAAAAATCAATGATAGATTTTACCATGAACATTAGCAGAGTAAAGGAATCACCATAACTTATGAAACTTAATTGATTGGAAATCAAATCTAATAAAGAAAAATCAAATGTTTCCTGTATTCCCTTGACAACCTTCTTTTTTTCTTTTCTGAGGCAATTGGGGTTAAGTGACTTGCCCCGGGTCACACAGCTAGGAAGTATTAAGTGTCTGAGACCAGATTTGAACTCAGGTTCTCCTGACTTCAGGGCTGGCACTCTATCCACTGCACCACCTGCACATTGGGGTGCTCTTTTTTTATTTAAATTTAATTTTTTTGTTTTGGGGTTTTTTTTGAGAGGGTGCTCTCTTTTAGTCCAGGGGTAATGAGTTACTTTGGATAACTTCTCTCTTTCTGTCATTTCTTTGCTACTTCTTTGAGTCCATTAGTTAGAGCTGAAAGGGACCTTGGAGATTTTCTGACCCAACCCCCTCATTTTGTTGTTATTTAGTAATGCTTGATTTTCTATGACCCCATTTGAGGTTCTCTTGGCAAAGATACTGGAATGATTTTCCATTTCCTTCTCCTGTTCCTTTTATAGATGAGGAAACTGAGGCAAACAGAGTAAAGTATCTTGTTCAAGATCACATGGCTAGTAAATATTTGAGGCCAAATTTGAACTTAAGAAGATGAGTCTTTTTCATTCTAAGCCCTGTGCTCTATTCACTGTACCACTCAGCCGCCCCTCATTTTAAAGATTAAGAATTTAAAACACAGGGCAGCTAGTTGGTGTAGCGAATAGCACACTAACCCTGAAGTCAGGAGGATCTGAGTTCAAATATGACCTTAAACACTTAACACTTCCTGGCTGTGTGACTCTGGGCAAGTCATTTAACCCCAATTGCCTCAGTAATAATAATAATAATAATAATAATTTAAAACACAGGGCAGAAGTGGCTTGACCACAGTTACAGAATGCTCCAGCATCAGTCAGTCACAGAACACTTTCCCTAACTCCCCTTGGGAGATGACCCCACCTTTACTGCCCATAATCAAAGAGCTGGTAATGGTGATACCTTAGCTGAGGCTAGGGGAAGGGATCTGAAGAAGAACCTCTATCCTGATCCCCATCTCCCTTCTTATTTCTTATTTGTTTTTCTTTTCTTGCCTCTTTTCCCACTCCTCAAACAGAATTTTGAGGATAACTTTGTGACCTTCCTTTCACACTTTTCTCCTCTGCACACCCTTTGAGACTCCTTAGAATTCTTTTTTGAGGTGTGTACGATGGAGAGCAAATAGTGAGGGAAGAAGACTAGGGTCTCTATAAAATGGGCAGGGGATGGGATTGCATGTTCTAGTTCTGTGTGATTATGGGTAAGTCAATCAACCCTTTCTCTGTTCTTAATTATAAAATAATGAATTTGGATTAAAGAACTAAACAACCAAGAAGAATTTGCTGAATTCCTGCCACATCCACGTGAGGCACTGGAGGCCCTTTAGAGCCCATTTGGAGAAGGGCAGAGGTGCCTGAGGGTGCCAGCTGGATGGGACAGGTGCCTCACAGGAAGCTGGAACAGCTGCGTATCAGTCTGGAGGGGGCCGCACATATGATCTATTCCAGTCCATTTTACAGCTGAGGAAAGTCTGGCTTGAGAAATGAAAGTGACCTTGGCCTCTGGCCACCCAAACTGTTATGTCATAGAATGATAGACCTAGAGGAGGACTTAGAGACCATTTAGTCCAACCCACTCCTTTGACAAAGGAGGGAAGAGTAAAGCCTGAGCAGGTAAGGGTTTTGCCTAAGTTATCAGAGCAGAGATTTGAACTTAGTTGCTTTGCCTCTGAAATCTGTGTTCTTTCTACGATTCACAGAAGGCATAGTTCCGTGTCATTTTTTTGTCTTTAAGAAATCTCGGATGACCACCAGCAGAAACAGTGCTAGGACTAGCATTTGGTCACTTTTGGGAGTCTGTCAGTAGAGTGCGTGTTTTATTTGGTGTGTAGAATTAATCATCATTGTAACTTTTTTTTTTTGATGAGGCATTTGGGGTTAAGTGACTTGCTCAGGGTCTCACAGCAAAGTAATTGTCAAATGTCTGAGGTCAGATTTGAACTCAGGTCCTCCTGATTTCAGGGCCGGTGCTCTATCCCACAGTGGTAATTTTTAAGGGTTTTAGGCAGATCAATTAAAAAGAAGCTGTGATGGTGTGTGGGTGGTACAGTAGATAGAATGTCAAACCAGGAATCAGAATAGCCTGTTTCAAATCCAATCTTCAACACTTAGACACTTCACGCTGCTTTCCTCATCCATAAAAGCTCCATCTGTAAAAGGAGCTGGAGAAGGATATGGCAGACCATTCCATTATTTTTACCAAGACCCTAAATAGGGTCATGAAGAATGTAATACAATTGAATGACAACGAGTTATAGACTTAATATTCAAACCTGGGCTAGTATGAGATCATGAAACACACTTACTCCATCTCTGGGAAGGGAAGAGAAGCCCTCTTCACTTTCTGGGGACTTGTTTGATTAAGTAAACAAGGGTCAGAGACTTCTAGTTTAGGAAAATCAGGAGACCAGTTAGAACAGAGTTGTTGGGTCCTAAGTAATTTTAAAATGGTTTTAGTATACACATGGCAAATTAGATGCTTAACAAGTGTTCAAGTGAATAATTCTTGGAACTGTCCCCTTCCCTCAACATTTGTTAAGTGCCTACTATGTCCTAAATGCCAGGAACTGTTAAGCCATTAAAAACAAAAATGTCCTAGACCTTAAAGAATATACATTCATTCTATAGAACAAAGAGACAAAATGTTAGCAACCAAAGCCCCGAAGTTGGAATCTAACTCAAAGAAGAAATTCCCCACAAGGGAGAAACAAAAGTATGCCGTTAACTAGACTTGATTTCCACTTACTTCCCTCCTTTTGGTGTCCAGTAGACTCTGTGATCAGTTTCAAAAACCATAACAACAATGAGCTTCATGTGAACCCAGATTTTCCGAAATATCTTCCAAGTTTTTTCATTATTCTACACAGCACAAAACTTCTAAAACTCACTCAAGAACCACCAGCAATCTATTCTATGGACTGACAGCTAGCTCTCCTGAGCTCAGTGTCTTTAGCACTCTGGGCAGAGCTACTATCAAATGCCTCTGGCAACAGATCTACAGCTTGCCTCATCCTACCCTCTTCCACCATCTCCAAGGGTTGTCCCAGCACAGAAGCTTCTCTGGCTTTACTAATTTTCTGCCAAAAAAGCAGCAGCTCACACCCCACACAGTGAGGCAAGTCTGCCTATAGGGAGGGTTCCCTGAGTAGAAATCCTTGATAACATTGATGAGCTTGTCAGAAATTGGTGTCAGACCATCAATCTCTACACAATTCCTTTTCCAAGGTTTTAGAAATCCACTGCACCCAGCGCTGCCATTTTCTCTGGTATCATCATCTCCTTCCAATCTAATGATGTCTTATATTGGTATGAAGATCTATAGGATGAACAATTTGGTTTATATAACCTGTCTTTCCCTATGGGACTATCCACTCAAGTAATCCACTGCTTACCCAAAAGATCTCTTCTACTAACCTCTTTGGGATCCAAAAATTCTCCCCTCCTGGTTGCTTCTATGACTTTATTGGGTTGCTCACACCAGGATTAAGGAAGTGGCTTATTATCATAGACACTGAGCAGCATCCTCAATAGTCCATACTTAGGACTTTGAGGAGGTAGATAAATCTCCGTTCAATTAATATAATTGAATAATAAAATAATTAATAAATATAAATTAAATAAAGCACTGGAGATAAAAATTCAAAGTGAAATAGTCCTTGCCTTCAAGGAGATTTAAATCTAGATGCAGGATACAATATGTACTTATATGGGTAGTTCCAAAATAGAGACCAAATAGATACAGGGTGATGTTGAGGGGACAAAGGGAAGGGGAGGGGTGGAAGGTGAGAATCAGGGATCCCACAATTACATGGATATACTTCTTGTTATTGTAAATAAGCCAAGAACGCAACTGGTTTCCTCTTTTCTCTTCTCCCTTTCCCTTCCATTTTTTCTTCCCTTCCCTTCCTACTTTTCTTCTCCTCCTTACTTCCCTCCCTTTCTCCTCTCAATCTCCCTTACTCTTTTATTTCCTCTCCCCACATTTCCCTCATCGTCCTGTTCCCTCTCTTCTTCTCTCCATTTCTCCCTTTCATCCTCTCTTTTCTAGGACTTAAAAACATGCTAAACTCAAGTCCCTACAGGTCCTGCTAGGTTTAGGACTGAAAATTTATCTTCATCCTCTTTAAAGAAATAATTGTCTGTTTTATATATTTAGAATTATTATGCAAAAAATGTATTTTAAACTAAGTGGCAGAGGAATGTAGAGCATTGGATGTGGAGTCAAGAAGACCTGAGTTCAAATCTTGCCTTAGATATTTAGTAGCTCTGTGATCTGAACCAGTCACTTAATCTCTGGTTGCTTCAGCAAAATGGGGATTAAAAATAGTGTTTACTTCATGGGGTTGTCATGATGATCAAATGAGATACCATATTGCTTTCTTTGGAAAATGTTTGTGCAACAGTTCTCAGGTACTATATAAATGCCAGCTAACAATAATAATAAAAATCATTATTGATGGATGTTTATGTTTCAATCAATTGGCAGTCATTATTAAGTACCTACAATGTATCAGGCAGAATTGGTAGCAAGCCATAAGTTAGGATGGTTGATGGTGGAATACCATCATTACAGGGAATAATGGAAAGGCAGGAAGGGGTCAGGTTGTGAAGGGCTGACAGAAAAAAAAAAAGGAGTTGGTATTTGATCTTAGGCTAATGGGGCTGAATATTCCCCCTGATGGCCCATTTAGTAAACATAATCAATCAAGGAGCAGTTATTACATATTCCAGGCACTGTGCTGCTCAAGTATGTTCATTTCTAAGCTAAGGATTCTCCTAGTGGATGATCACACCTGAATATTTCTATTCTTAGAAAAAAATAAGTTAACTTATGACTTTACCTTTAATGGTGTCCTAAGACCAAAGTTAGAAGGCACCCCAATAGATTTAGGGGTGCAGCATATTCAAGAGCTGAGAGGAATTTGGAGGTTCTCTCCCTCCCCCAGTCCAACAAGTTTATTCATAACCCGACAAAGTAGATGATGTAAGTTTTATTATCTCCACTTTCCAGAGGAAGAAAATAAAACTCAGAGATGGCATTTGTCCAAAGCTGCAGAGAAATAAGAAATAGGAAGGGGGCTAAAACTCAGGCGATTTGAAACTCAATCTTGTCTATTCTCTGCTCTACCAAGCAGTCAAGTATTTTAATTCAATATTTTTTCAGGTTAATTTCTTTTTTTCAAAACCAAGAAGCTTCCTCTTTTACTCTGAAAAATCTATTTGCTGCATGGGAGGGGAAGGTCTGCTGCCTAAAGGGTAGCATTTGAGACCAAAGGGTAGTTACCTAACAGGGCCTGAAGTCATGCAGTCTTGGAGGTACCCAGCACAGGATGGGGGTTCCCACACACCATCCCCTTTCTCCTCAGCTGACACTCAAATGCACCTGCCCCTTTAGATTAAATACTTTTCCTGGCTTTGAATCGTGCCTCCTGGAATGTTATTTTCAGAAGCAGGGCTGCTGAGAGGGAATCAAGGTCAGAAATGAACATTTATGGTATTCCTTTGGGGATCACATTTGTCACCTTTGCCTGGTACAAGAATGTCCTGGGGATCAAAGGAGATTTCATAGAACTTCAGAGAACTGAGAGCTAGAAAGGACTCTAGAGACTGGCTTGGCCATTTCACCCTGGAGGATGTGGGGAAGGCACATTAAGGCTTCAGCATTTGAGTTGAGCCCATGGGCCTGGAACAACCCAGCAGGGCATAGAAGAAGTCATATTTTTAGAAAAGTTTCTTTTAGGGCCTGATTCGACTTTGTCTAGACCTAAGTAATTAGGAATAGTGAAGGGCAGGGGATAGGGGGAGAGAGGGAGGTGGATAATATTGAGGGAAAAACTCTGGATTTAAAATTCAGAGAAAATAAGTTAATGTCTCAGATCCTGCCACCACCTTATGGTATGACCTTAGGTTTAAGATTCCGCTTTCTCATTCATCTCTTAGATGGTGTTAATAATAACCCAGAGAGCTTGTGAATTAAATGAGAAGATATCTACCTTGAAAATAATTTTGTAATTGCAAAAAATGTAATGAGACAATATTGCCATCATCCTTGATGTCTTCTTTCCCTCTCCTAAGTCATGGCTAGCTTGGGCAGAATCATTGCTAAGGGTTTATGTGATGAGCTCATGGAGCCCCTACGCGTAGTTCAATGGGTGATACCCCAGAAAGGCCATGTATTCTTACCCATAATGGAGACGTCATATTCAATCTGGAAGAGGGCCTCCTGGCTGCATTGCCGAAGAATGTTGAGAGCATCTGCGTGGGTCAGGTTGTGAAGTGGAATGCCATCCACACTGAGCAGCCTGTCCCCAATTCTCAGCGACCCCTCTCTGTGGGAAAGGCACATGTTAGAATTTTACAAGCTTGGAAAGTCAGGGTACTAGAAAGTACCAACAAAAATGTCAGTAACGGGAAAGCTCTTAGAACAGAGAATGTTAGAGCAGAAAGGGACCTTAGAACAGAATATCAGAATTGGTAGGGGCCTTAAAAGAGACATATCAGAAACTGGAGAGTTTTTGGAATTAAAAATATCAGGGTTCGGGAAGATCTTAGGACATAGAACAACAGAGCTGGGAGGGACTTTAGATCATTGATTGACTCCTGGAGTTGGGAGGGACTTGAGGACATAGAACATCAGAACTGGAAGGCATCTTTGAAGAGAGAATATCAGAATTTGGAGTCTTCAGAACACAGGATATTAGAGCTGGGAGGAATCTTAAGGACATAGAACAACAGAGCTGGGAGGGACTTGAGAACATTGATTATTAGGGTTGGGATGGACCTCAGGACATAGAACATCAGAACCAGGAAAAGACTAGAAAATTGGATATTCAAGCTGGAAGTCAATTTAAAAGAAACTTGAAGATGGTTGGTTAATCCATTGCTGTCTTTTAGTCTATTGCTAAATTCCATTGATATTTCCAATGAGTACCATTCCGCCCCCCAAAAAATGTGATGTCTCAAGAGGGGTCTCAAAGTTGAATGATAGACATTGGAGAACATTATGACTTTTCCTTTTAGTGGCTTGAACAAATGCATATGGTTGGTCCAGAGCTCAAAATAATTCATTAGATGTTTGCTTAAAAACAAAGCAAAACAAAAATTTTGCTGGTTTGGAAAATGAAAATCAAAATCATAATAGGATTTGGCCAGGTTCAGGATTCAGCACGCCGCCGCTCTGAGCCACAGACTTTGGTTCAGTTCTGGCAAGAAATGACTTTGTAAACCAGCAGAGAACTCCATGGGGGCAGTTTTATTTTAACTGTGGCCAAGTTCTATTAGTAGAGAGCGCTATTTATAAACCTATCCTAGGCCATTCTAGGAATGACTGATATAGATATCTGGACAAAGCTGAGTATGAAGAGTGCCTGATTATAGCTTGGAATTTCTTGGTGGCATGAATGCTATGGTGTCCCACAAACTTTTAAAGGGGTGGGCCAGATTGAGGAGATGGAAATCAGAGTTTGGGTTTGGAATCAGAGGTCTCAAGTTTGAATCTTGGTGTGACTGCCAACTCCCACAGGTATCCCTTCACTTCCCTTTCCAGAATTTCCTCCCAAGCAAAATGAAAGGATTGGAAAAGGTGACCTAGAAAGTCTCTTCCAGCTCTAAAGTTCTGCTCCTAATTCAGTCTTTTTATGGGTTTGGTCTGGGCCTGGGATCCATGAGGGAAGGTCTAGCCCATAAAAGCACTAACCCAGACATGCTCAGCAAGGGGAACCAAGCTACTAGAAGGCCTGGCAATAATTCTGTTTGGTTTTAAAATTATCTTATTATGAACTTATTTATTATTATTTATTATGAACTTAACAAGAACAAAGTTTTTTTCAATACGGAAGGAACAAAAAAGAGCTGTCTATGTGAAACTGTGAGCTCTTACATATAATTTGCTTTTTTTCCCCCAAGGCAATTGTCCCCATATAGGGGAAGCAAGCTAGGTGCTGCAGTGGATAGAGCACCAGCCCTGAAGTCAGGAGGACCTGAGTTTTCAAATCTGGTCTCAGACACTTAACACTTCCTGGCTGTGTGACCCTGGGCAAGTCACTTATCCCCAATTGCCTCACCCAAAAAAAAAAAAAAAAAAAAAAAAAAAAAAAAAAGAAAAGAAAAGAAAAGAAAAAAGATGTACATTTAATTTAACAAGGTAGTAATTAAATCTCCACCCTAATTCTCCTGTTGGATCTTAGAAGTGTTTTCTTGTCCAAATGACCAAGAGTATTCCATCTTTGCCAGGACATCCTATTTCTCTCCACTGTGTCATTCTGATGATTTGGGAATTTACATCTTTGTATAATTCAAGTATGGTTTCATGGAGATATTAAAAGTCAGTTTGGCAGGTGATGGGCCAGGAAAACCTGTTCCTACAGGAAACAGCATAGGAATGAAGTCAGAAGACCTGTGCTGAGTTGTGTCTCTGCTATCATGGCCAAAACAGCTCATCGCTGTGGGCTTCGGTTTACCCATTTATAAAATAAGGTTTCTTCCAATTCTGAATTTCACAATCTAGGAATTTAGTCTTTCTTTTCCCTCTGTCCTTGCAGCCTCCTTATCCCAGAACATACTTCTATAGCTGTGCCCCACCTTTGTCTACTGGTGAGTGCCTACAAGATCCTCCATTTTAGGGAGAGCCCCAGGCCAGACAGCCTATTTCTTTTTGGTTGAATTTGTACTTTGCATATAGCTTAGTACATAGTTAATCCTTAATAAATAATCATTGACTGTTTAAGCCAATGGTCCATGGCCAGATTTTTGCAGGGTAGGAAAAAATTACAGTATCATTTTCACTCATCTGTCTCTGAAATGTAGCTTTCTTTCCATTATAACTGTAGGCAATAAGCTACAGTAATATTAGACATTAGAAATGAATTTTCACTAACAAAATAACAGCCCATTGTGGAAGAAAGTGTAGTAGAGAGAAAACTCCCCACAAATTTAGAATAAAAGTATTTGGGTTTAAATTTTGTTTCTGTCACTACATACTCATGTGATCATGGGTGAGTCGTTCTTCTCTGTACCCGTTTCCTTTCCTCTATAATGAGGGGGGTTGGACTAGATGATCTCTAGCACTGACCTTCTAGGCTATTATTGATCCTACATTGCTTTGGAGAAGGTCGAAGTGGATCTAGTGTTTCGTTCCTAACAACTGGTCTAGAGCCCCCTAATGGATAGAGCAAATGAATGACACTTGTGTAATAGAGCCTGGGAAAGATAGCTTTCTGATGCCTAAATGTCAAAACAAATACCATCTGATGCAACTTAAATCCTCCATATTCAATATCTGAAGGGTTGTCACATGGTAGATTTTTTTCTTAATATACACCAAAGGCAGAATTAGCATCACTTAAGGGAAAGTTACAGAGAGAAAGATTTCAGTCCAAGTAAAGGAAAATGTCTAAATTATCAAAAGATCAGGGTTCTGATCCTAACTCTGCTACTAGCTAATGGTATAATCTTATACAAGTCACTTTTCCTTCTTGAAACTCAGTTTCCTTATCAGTAAAAATGAATTATTTCATTTCTAAAATTCTTTGACTCAGTGAAATTCTGCAAATATTTTACTGAACACCTATTATGTGCCAGGTACTGTGCTAGGCACTGAGGAGGCAAAAATGAAATAAAAAATATAGTCCCTGTCTCAAGTTGCTTATATCTTATTGAATTCTATGATGTTAAGTAGAGCCATCCAACCATAGAGCAGTCTGCCTTGATAAGTGATGAAAATTTCCTCTCTGGAAGTATTCAAAGAAAAGTGAATGGCCACTTGTCAGGACTCTATGGTTGGTAGTTGGACAGTTGGATATTGGGCAGGTTCCATCTCTGCATCTCAGTTTCTAGGATTGGAAAAGATGATTTCTATTCCAGTTCTGAAATTCAATGGCTATGGAAATTATACTATTTGAATGTGAGAAATGATGCATTTTATTCTTCGGTCCAAGCTTTTTCTCAGAAAGGTGAAGTGACTGACTGCCTCATCCCATTTGATTTGGAATTGAAGGAGGAAGCAGAAATAGCTGGGATCTGTTCTGGACACAGCATGATTCTCTTTTCTTTCTACCATCTAATGACTTCCCATATCCCCAATAATAATCAGGATCTTAAATGAATCTTCCAGGAGTCATTCTTCTAAAGAGCTATCAGAGAGCCCAGATTCTAGGAGGGAGAGGAGAAAGATGGATCAAAGTAGCCAGGAGGCTCCAAAGTCTTATGTGTCTACACAGTGCATATACCTGAATGTGTCTGCACTCAAAGCTCACACAGATAGAAGTATGGGAATCTATGTATAGATGCACAATCATCTGTGGTGAGAGAGAGACAGAGAGAGAGAGGAGAGAGGAGAGAGAGAAGAGAGAGAGAAAGAGAGAGGGAGGAGAGAGGAGAGAGAGAAGAGAGAGAGAGAGGAGAGAGAGGAGAGAGAGAGAGAGAGAGAGAGAGAGAGAGAGAGAGAGAGAGAGAGAGAGAGAGAGAGAGAGAGAGAAACAGAATCAGAGAGATACAGACAGCCAGAGAAAGACAGAGGTAGAGAGAGGAAATAGAGGTAGAGACACATAGATAGAAACAGAGCGGAAGAGAAAGACAGAAACAGAGACAGAGAGAGACACAGAGAGATACAGTGAGAGAGAGACAAAGACAGAGAGGAACAGAGACAGACAGACAGATAGACACACCCAGAGAAAGACGAGACAGAGAAAGGAGATAGAAGCAGAGAAACAGAGAGGAAGAGAAAGACAGAGACAGAGACAGAGAGAGACACACAGGGAGACAGAGAGACAGAGAAAGACACACAGAGAGAAAGGGAGGGGGAAAGAGAAAGAGAGACAGAGAGGGGAGGAGAGAGTTTATGAGTCTGGATTTTATTTTTTTTCAATTACCAACTAATAAGCCCCAATTCTTTGTCTCCCACTGGCAGCCTCCATGGTCACTGCACAACACCAGCAGGATAGGACCCTGAAATGTGTATTCTAAGATAATTCTCCAGATTTATCACACTTTACAGATGGGTTTGTCTGTATAACAAAAGTGTTTTTATAGAATCACAGAAAGATATTAAGGGATCTTACCATCTACAAAATTTCAGTATCTTATAATTATTAGTGGCAGGGCCAGGAATGAAACCTATGTCTTCTGACTCCTAATCCAGTGCATTCCCATACTACCACATTGTTTCTTAGTTAACTCTTAAATTTAGGATGGAAAAGGGTTGATGGTTATGGAATTGAAGGGATGTGTAGTCTACGAAAGCACCCATGGGTCAGGGAGGATCTAGGTCACTTTCTTAGGCAAGACTGCCCTTATCTCTCCTGGGGAGGTGCAGAACTCATGTGCTGAACTCATCTGCACCTCCTTCTCAAGGTAGTGGTTACCTGTCAGCTGGGCCCCCTGGCCTCACATAGGTGAGGACGAGTGGTCTGGATTTGTGCCAGTCTTCATGGGCTCCCCCTGAAACACAGGCCAAGACCATCCATGTGTGAAACCTTATCCATCTTCCTCCACCACCCCCACGTTTTCTCTGTTTCTCCCATTACCATTGGACCTCCCACACAGTCCAGGTCTGGACTAAGAGGGCTTATTCTGCTAAAACCCCACTGGGATCTCTGAAGTTGAGACCCCATCATCCCCAACCCTGAGGGTCAGAAAGACCACTTGCCACCTGGTGGAAAGAGACAGAGTTAACCCTGAGCCCAGAACTCACCCAGATGTCAAGTTGTTGCTTACCTGGGGAGTGAAAGGTACTGACCTCTGAGTACAAAGCCAAAGCTGTTGCCTTCCTTATACAGGGAGACCTCAATGGTCTTTGGGATAATTCCTAAGCTGTTCTCAGGAGCTGTGGGAGAAACACAGAAGTATTCTTTTACTCCATTGACCTCTTCTTCTGAGATCTACTGCCTTTGCAACAAATACCCTTCAAATCATGGTTGAATAACAAAATCTTAAAGCCAGAAGCAAGGTTAATCGTAGTCCTTTCCCCTGCTTAGCAGAATGATAATTAAGGCCTTAAGAAATGTAATTTCCTGTCCAGAGTTATAAATGAGCAAATGAGAATTTTGCTTAAATGTAGAGTTTTAACATCTAGTTAACAAAAACAATTAGTTAAAGTAGAAAGCTATCAGATGGCATAAGCCACCTGTCCTGACTCTGTTCTCTCCCCAGGCTTTGGAGGATTCAGGAGTCTCTGTCCCAGGGGAAAGGGATGGCAATGTCTCCAGTCTCGGTCACCCCTCCATGGATCAATAGCATGGGAATCCCCATTCAAGGGGATTCCCCCTCGTGTTTCAAGGTATGAGATCTTGATCTCTTGATTCCCCCCTCCCCCCGCATCCTGGCCTCAGATTACATTTTGTGATGCTTGTCTCTAAGCCCCAACACTGCTAACTATGATCTTGGGAGTGACAGGACTCTTGGCAGGGAAAACCATCACAATTTCCTCATCCTAAAACTCCGGGGTTGGACTCAACCATCTTCCTTCCATTCTAAATCTGTGAAGGGCACCATCTCAAGGGCAGTATCTAGAATTGATTCCGTATTCTGCATTTTTCTACTTCAGCCAATGCATGTTCATTATTTGTATAGACAAGGGTAGAATCATCCCATGGGTATGTGTTCTCCCACCAAGTAAAACCTGGCTAGCTAATTTACTGTCTTGCTATCGGGATGAGAAGACAAAGAATAAACCGGGGATGAGACGGAATTACAAGAAGGATGGAGGAGACTACAATGCTGGCAGAAGGAAATAGAAAGTTAGGAGAAGATTGATGAGGGCACAGAACATGGAGACTGAGTGGTGATTGGAATGTCCTAGGAAGTTACCACAAGCCCAATAGGTGCTATCCATTGTTTTGCCGAGGGATGATGTTCTGACATGGAAAAGAACATATTTTCCCTTAATTTCTTCACATTAGATATAGCCGGTCTACCTACAGGACTTTAGAGTGACTGACATCAGCGTCTCTAAGAGTACAACTGAGATAGAAACACTGTTTCTACATCAGGAGTTTTATTTAGTTTCTGTTCCCCCAGAGACTACCCTGGAATACAGCAGGCATTGAATGGTTCCTGATTGATTGACTACATCTCAGATCTTCTCAATCTTTTACATTACTGCTTGTTGATTAGCCAAAGGCAGGAGGTCTTTGTGGTTTCAGGGCATCTTTTATCTAGAAACAGGAAGGCAGACAGGTCAATAAACCCAGAATTAAAGAACTATGTCCCTAGGAGAGGGAATGATTTTTATTAATGCACGATTCCATAGAGTAATAATAGCTAAAAATTTATACGGTGTCTACCACAAGCCAGGTCTTGGGCTAAGTGCTTTACAAATATTATCTCATTTAATCTTCACAACAATCCTGGGAAGTGGGTGCTATTATCCTACTTTAGAGAAAACTGAAGCAGAGTTTAAGTGATTTACTCAGGATCACACAGTCTTATAAAAATCCAAGGCTGAATTTGAACTTGGGTCTTCCTGAATCCAAGTGCATTACTCCATCCACTGAACCACACAGCTGCCCCTAACTATCTCAGACCTGTTTAGAACAGGGATGGAAGAAAAGAAGAAGAGGGAAAGAATGCTGAGCCAACATTATCTAGGCCTGCCTTAGTCTATCAAGAAAGTCAGTGGATTGATGTTTTGGGCTAATGTATACCCAAATTGTAGGCAGTGAGTCCAAGAAAAATAAAAGGTCCCTTGAGACCTTCACAAGTCCAAAATCGACAAAGTGAGGGGACAGTGATGCTGAGGTTCTCCAGTGATTATCAGAGGGCACAGTTGGCATCTCTTGGCCACTCTGAGACTCCTACAACTATCACAAAGATGATATCACAGAATAGCAGAACTGGTCCCTCATTCTCTTGCAAAGTCCTTTGAAAAGCCATTAAAGGGGCAGGGAGCTCAGGACTACCTAATCCCAGAGATTAGCTTCTTCCTTAGAGGGAGTACCTAAGGAGCCCTTGCTTGGGACAGGAACCAACTTCCACTGCCCATCCTGAGTCTTGGATCTGCCATTTGCTCCAGTCTCATATGCTTCTCTTTCTGTTCTATCTGTCTGGTTTCCTTAATGGAAGCCCACCCTGCTGCCTCCAATTTCCCCAAGTCTCTGCACATTGGTAACTTGCTCATCCTCCACAGCCCAGCTCAGGAGTCACCCCCTCATCAAACTTCCTTGATTGCCTCCTGCCCCAACTCTGGATCCAACCTCTGCTGGAAATCATCAATGCTTCATCTAAGTCAAACACTTTGTACTCCTAATGTATTTATGTGTCGGAGCCAGGGTCTGAACTGGGGTCTTCCTGACCCCGCCTACTACCCATGCGCCTTTCTGCATTACACGTGGTAGATGTTTAAGAGGACCTTAGTGTCATTATTCTAGAGCTGGAAAGGACCCAGTCCAACTCCCTCATTTTATAGATGAGGAAATGAGGGGGAAAGTCAAGTGAATGTCAAGCCTAATGTCATATAGATAGCAAGTATTTCAGACAGCATCATAGATTTATACTTGGGAAAGATATAGAGTCACTTAGGCTATTCCCTCATTTTACAGATGAGGAATAGAAATGGAAACTGAGTTCTGGACCACTTAAGTGACTTGTCTGCAATTAAACCCAATTCTTTCTTGATCAGCAGAAACCCATGATTTAGCCCTGGTTGTGCCACTGCCCATATATATAACTCTGGCAAATACCCCAAAGCCAAGGGAGCCACTAGGAAGGCACCCACCAGCAGGGGGGAGTTCATACTCCACCTCCAGCACCACCCGCTCCCCAACATTCTTCAGCAGGCTGATGATTTCGTCATGGCGCAGCTTTGTCAGGTGGATCCCATTCACGGATGTGATGTAATCCCCCACATTTAACTGGTCGCTTCTGGAAATAAAACATAACATTTGGATTACACAAAGCCCCTGATAAACAGGACCTCTGACAGAATGGCAACACCAATTTAAGATGTGCAAAACACCCCATTCATGCTATCTTTTTTGTTTCTCCTTGAGGTGGGAGCTATTTTTGGCTACTATTTTACAGATGAGGAAACTGAGGGTAGGATAAGTCAAGTGAATTGACCACGGTCACACAGCTAGTTAGAGTCTAAGTTAGAATGTAGATTGTGCTGCCTCTCAGTGGAAATCATAAAGAAACTTGGTGACCACTTGTCTTGTGTGTTATAGAAGGTTTTCTTGTTCACAGAGAAAGTAGAATAAGGGATCCTTTCAACTCTGAAATTCTTTGATTTTGCAAAACAACAGTGGAAGCTAAGGGTGTCCACCACTGTCTTCTCTGTTTCATCAGGGGCTGACCGACCCATAGCAACTGGATAATTATAAGAGAGACAGAGGCAGAGAGACAGTGACAGAGAGACAAAGAGATAAAGAGACAGTGAGAGACAAAGTGATAGAGAGACAGAGACAGGGACAAGAAATGAAAAATGAAAACAGATAGGTAGAGAAATGGAGACAAAAATAGGGACAAAGAGAGACAAGAAGCAAAGAATCAGGCAGCACCAAAATGGGAGGGAGACAGATAGTGTTAGCATAAATGGAACAGTTAACCAAGGAGTAGAATTCCAGATGTGTTCATGATCTGTCAATCTCTTCCCCTTTTGCTCCTACACTAAGTATTTGTAGCTCTGCTGATTAGGTGGCAGTACTAATGACATGGAGAGCCTGCTTGATTTAATGGAAATGCCTTGGACTGGATGGGTCAATTCTTGATAAGTCTAGAATGATTAGATCACAGAAAACTTGGATTCTATTTCCAGCTCTGCCATGAACTCTCTGTGTGACTTGGGCGTCAAGTCAGTCCCCTCTTCTAGTTCTGTTTCCTCTTCTGTAAAATAGGCAGGAGGTTGGACCGCATGATTTCTAAAGTCACGTCCAGCTTGAACATTTGAAGATTCTACATTGAATTTAGTGTCTCAAGAGTTTGCACTGATGGCAAACATTCTTGGGAAGATGGAAAAGTTGAAGTCGTCCAGATACAAAGTAATTAAACTCAAACAATGGAATGACAGGGTCTCTTACTTTGGTGAGTTATCTTCTAGTTTACAAAGCACTTTTAGGAACACAAAGATCACAGAAAATAAGTCACCTAGAACACTTTTCTTTTGGTTCCACTGTGTGCTTGAACACCTCCAGTGAAAAAATGTCCAGCATAGATATATGGAGACCATCTGTTTCATTGCTAAACAATTCTTATAGTTCAGAAGCTTTTCTTTATGTTGAAATGTGTCTGGCTGAAATCTTCCTTTGTAAGTAAATTCCAGTTCTGGGGCTCCCCAGATAATGTCTGCTCTCTCTGTCATAAGACATTTTTTTAGATGGGTAATCGTGTCACCATCCTAATCTTTCTCAGATTGCTCTTCTCCTAAAACTATGGGAGAAATCAGGGCAACAGAAGAGCTGTGGGCAAGAGTCTGGGGCACACGAGGTAGCCCCTGGAGTCTAGGAGAAGAAAGCAGAAATGAGATAGTTTCATTGTTTTGCTTAAGATTAACAGGCAAAGTTAAAGAGTATGCTTAAATTAGTGACAAAGAGAACTGAGAGCTATCCTAGAAGGCAGGATAGGGTTCTAGTTTGGCCAATGACTCATTCACTGCCTTTCTTTCTGCTTGTATTATATTCCAAAAGTTTGGCAGAGGACCTGGCACATGGTAAGCACTAAATAAATGCTTGTTGACTTGACTGGGAATTTGAGGGACAAGTACTTTCACAAGTTGTGCCTTAGTTTTCCCATCATAAAAATAATTTATTCATCTGTCTGTTCCCCATTCCCTCCCTTCCTCCCTCCCTCTCTCTCTTCCCTCCTTCTTTCTCTCCCTCTCTTTTTTTTCTCTCTTCTACCTTTCTTTGTCTCTGTCTCTCCTCACACATACACACTCATATACAACACACATACACATACACATACCTCCTTTTCTCTCCTTTCTATCTCTTTCCCTCTCTGCTTTTTTCCTACTCCAGATCTCTCTAAGGAGACAATTATAAGTCAGTTAATTTACTTTTCTCCATCTCAGATTTTTCTATTCTCAAAAAGGTAATTATAATTGTATTTCCCTAATAAACCCATGGGGATCAAAAGAGATACCATATGTAAAGTGTTTTCCAAGCCTTAAATAAATGCTAGCCATTAAATTTTTTATCTCTCTTCTCCAGGAAAAGTAGCAAAGTGTAGTGAAAAAAACTACAGTCAAGAGTCTCAGATTCTAATCTGGGAGCTGCCATTAATTCAGTGACTTTGGGCAAGGCATGGCCCTTCCCTGGGTCTCAATTTTGTAATCTGTAATAGAATGGGGTCCACCTAAATGATCTTTAAAATCCCTTTTGGCTCTCTTGTTCTAGATTTCTTCTAGCTCTGACATCCCATATCCCAAGACCCATTTCACCTCTAACATTCTATGTTCTAAATCCAATCCAATTCCATGCCCCATGCTCCCTTTAGCTTAGAACATTCTATGTTCTAAGATTCCTTCCTAGTCTAGCATTTGATGCTTGAAGACTTCTCCCAGCTCTGACCCTTCTATGTTCTCAGGTCTTGTCTAATTCTGATATTCTGTGATGTGGAAAATGATATTTTGTCAGAGATCTAATCCCTCCTCTACCTGTCTTTTCTTTCTTCCCTCTTTTCCCCTCCCCCCTCCCCCCTCCCCTGATAATGACCCACAGCAGATAGACCCTCTTACCTGGCCGCTAGTCCACCAGGCCTCAGGTTGGAGACTCTGGGCTTCCCATCTTTGTCTGTACCACCAGAGATAGTTAGCCCTAAGGTGCTCCCCTCCTTCTTGATTAGCTCCACGATGGTGACTCCTCGGAACTCCTCTAGAAACAAAGAGGAAATAAAATTTTGGTTTGTAATTGGAACAAATCCATTGATTAGAAAAGTTCACCAGCAGACAGATATAGATTCCAAACTGGAAAAGGCTGGAGGGCTTGACCAATGGGGATAAATTATGGCCTTGTGTGAAATAAACAGAGAGGAAAGGCAGCCAAGGAGAACGGGAGAGAGAGGAGATTCAATTTGCCAAACTCTCAGGAAATGCCCTCTCTGTACAGGATCAGCCTGCCAGGATTATAAAGACAAAAATACAATATTCCTGCTCTCAAGGAAGTGATATTCTACCAAACAATAAGGAAGTAAAAACTATGGTATTTAGGTAAGAGGAAAGGACTCCTCCAACCCCTCTCCCAAGTATTCAGAACCTCTTGGAAAAATCAAAAGAAATCTCTCATGGCTGACTTCCTACTGGTCGGTATCAACAACAGCATTGCATATATGGCAGCAAGAAAAGAAGGACCAAATATATTCAGGCTCAAATATTCTCATGCCACTGATCAAAAGTGATATAAGAAGAAGGTAGCAAGGGCTAAGGCTCTCAGGGGACTTGGGGGACAGCTCCTACCTTTCTTTAGATTTCTTTTGGAATCCTGACAAAAGTCACTCCTTTCTCATGGTTACATTTATTTCCTGCCCTCAAAGTGGTTCTGGGATAAAAATCATTCTGACATGGGAATTCAGACATTTGTGACATGATTATAATATTATAATGATAATGACCTGTATTTGCATACTTCTTCAATATTTTCCAAATGCTTTTTAATACATTAGAAGTTCTCCTGTCTGAGTTACTAGAATGGCCTCCTAGCTGGTCCCCCTGCTTCCTCCAGTTTCTCCATTCTCTAGTCTATCCCTCACTGCCTGCTACCAAATAATTCAATTCAGTCAATATTTATTAAGTGACCTGACATCCAAAGACTTTTATGAGCTGAACCCATCTTATCTTTGCAATCTCATAGCCTTTAATTTCCGAACACGAATCCCATATCCTTTGGGCCAAGGTGGTCTCCATCATATCTCTCTCTCTCTCTCTCTCTCTCTCTCTCTCTCTCTCTCTCACACACACACACACACACACACACACACACATTGACTATTTCTTCTTGCACCTTTATTTGTACAGCTAGTGGAGAAAGCCTGGTTTTGAATTTAAAAGGTCTTGGCTTACATCCCAGATCTGCTACTTACTATTTCTGTGAACATGGTCAGATTGCTTAGCCTCCTGGGGGCCTCAGTTTCCTCCTCTGTAAAATAGGGAAAGGTTGTGTTCAATGACCTCTAACATCCTTTCATTTCTAAATCCTATGGTCTTCCTATTACTCAATGGAATACTCTTCCTCTCCTATTTAAATCCTATTATTCAAGAGCCAACATAAGTCTCACCTCTTCCATGAAGATTTCCTTTATTATGCTAACTCTCATTAATCTCTCTCTTAAAATTCCTCCTTTTCCATTCCAAATGGGCATCCCATATCCTACGATTGATTATACCAAGCCTGTAACCATTTCCTAGTTGCAGCCTGTGCATTGATCTTGTCTTTCCAAACAGATGCTCAGTGAATTATATCTTCCTCAGTATAGAAAACAGTAGATAATCAATAAATGCTTACAATTTGATGGCTTGGGATATCAGAGTGGTGTAGTGCAAGGAACATTGGATTTTTGAGTTTGAACATTTCAGTCTGAATTCTAGCTCTTCTTGTGACCTTGGCCAGGTCACTTGACTCATAAGGATTTCAGTTGCTTCAATATAAAATGAGGGGATTAGACTAGATGATCTCTAAGGCTTCTTACAGCTATAAAAACTATGACATTTTCATTTTAATTCATAAGATTTCAATTTTCAAAGAAGCTTAGGAATTAGCTAAACAGATTTTTAACCTGGAGTCCATAAACTTATGATGGATAGATAAATAGATAGATAGATAGATAGACACAGAGATTGAGAGAGAATGAATAGATGGATGGATGGATGGCTAGCTATATAAACTGCATTTCAACATAACTAGTTTCCTTTATAATTCTATGTATTATGTTTATGTATTTATTCTGAGAAAGAACCTACAGATTTCATCAGACTGCCAAAAGAGTCCATGATAACCCCCAAAGTCTAAGAACCCATAAGCTAGTTTAACCCTTACATTAAATGATGGACAGAATGAGGCTTAAATAGATCAAATGACTTACTGAAAGACATGTAGCTAGTTATCAAAAGACTCACGATTCAAACCAGATGCTTTGACTCAAACATTGGATTTTTGAGTTTGAGCATCTAAGTCTGAATTCTACCTCTTCTTGTGACCTTGGTCCAGGTCACAGGCCAGTATGCCCTATACAATTTCCACTGCATGCCGGCATTCCCCATAGTAGAAAAAGGAATCGGCTCTATGTAGATGAATCCCAAATCTATATATCTTACTTTAATCTCTCTCTTGAACTCAAATATTATAAAACCAATTGTCAGATAGACATTTCATTCAGGCATCTCAAACATACTTTGTCTAAAACAGAACTCATAGTGGTCCCATAACCTATTCTTCCTCCACATTTTCTCATTTCTACTGAATGCAATGGCATCTTTCCAGTTACCCAAGTTTACAACTCTAGAATCATGATCTCTATCTTCATATCCTCAAGTCTTGTCATTTCTTTATTTTTAAAAGAATTTTATTTGTTTTCATCAGCTAAGATCCTTCTTCTAACCCTCCCACCTCAATTCACCTCACCCCATTGAAAACCCCCCTAAAACAAAACTCACTTTATACATATATAGTAAATCAAAACAAATACCACAGGTAATGATAAAAAAACTTAATAATAATCTGTCTCATTCTGTACTCTTATTCTTGTATTACTTTATCAGGTTATGGGGTAGAATATTTCATTAGTCCTCTGGAATCCTGGTTGGTTATTACTCTGATAAAGATCAGCACAATAGTATTCCATCTCATGTATATACCACAAGCTGTTCATCCATTGTCCAATTTATGGGCATTTCCTTAGAGTTCCATTCTTTGAGACTTCAAAAAGAGCTATAAATATCTTCAACGTCTGTTTTACTTAGCATTAATCCCTGCCTCAATTTATCCCTCTAATTCCCCTCCCTTCTTCTTCCTTTTCCATCCTATTTACTTGTGGAATAAAATATGTTTCTATACCTAACTTTTGTGTGTCTACTTCCTTCTTCTTACCAGTTCAGAAGTCTTAGTAGCAGCCCTCATCTCCTTATCCTTGTTTGTTTGAATGTCCACTTGGGTACTTGATTACATGAGATAATTTCCCCCTAATTATCCTTCTATCCTCCACTCCAGTGTATTTTTTCTTTCTCTCCCTTTCTTTTCTTTTCTTAAAGTCAAAACAGAGTAAAACCACTTCTAGACTTTGTCTAATAGGACTTCTATGAACCCTGATGATCGGGATCAAAGTCATATCCCATCTTTGAATATAAACAGTTTGTTCTTATTTAATTTTTTGGCACTGTTCATTTATATTTACCCTTTTATGTTACTTTTTACTCTCTTTACTCTCTGTGTTTGAACTTCAAAATTTCTTGGCATCTCTGGTCTTTTCATCAAGAATACTTGAATATTCTCTATTCCATTAAAGATCTATCTTTCTGTGCCGTCATACTCAGATTTGCTAGGCAAATTATTTGAAGCTATAAGTCTTGTGCCCTCTGGAATATTATATTCCAAGCTTTCCACTCCTTTATGGTGGTGGCTGCTAAATTGTGTATGATCCTGATCATGGTTTCTTGCTACTTGAATTCTTTCTGGCAGCTTGCTGTATTTTTACTTGGATCTGGAAACTCTGGGTTATGACTCTGATATAATTGAGAAATTTAATTTTGAGATTTCTTTCAGCAGATGATCAGTCTATTTCCATTTCCCCCTCTGGTTTTAAGAGATCTAGGCAATTTTAAGATTTTTTGAAATATGATTGTGTAGCTTCTATGTTTTGGCCCAGCTCTACACCTAAAGTCTAAGCCATACCTCTGCTACTGTTGCTGCTGTTACTGGCTTCTAAACTGTCTCATTTCTCCATACACAACCCAACATTATCCTTTGCACTCACTTTTGTTCTGACTTTTCCCCTCCCTCCCTCCTCCCTCCCCTAGATGACAAGTAGTCTTATACATGTTAAATATGTTATAGTATATCCTAGATACAATAGATGTGTGCAGAACCGAACAGTTCTCTTGTTGCACAGAAAAAATTGGATCCAGAAGGTAAAAATAACCTGGGAAGAAAAACAAAAATGCAAGTAGTCTACATTCATTTCCCAGAATCACTGTGTATTTAGGTCTTAAGATCACAGATCTTAGAACTAAAAGGGACCTTAGCCCAGGCCCATCCACTTACAGGGGAGGAAATTGAAGCCCTGAAAGACTGACCTGATCAGGATCACATAGATCACAAATAGCAGAATTGGAATTTGAACTTGCACAAAATCTGTATTTCTTCATTTATGTAGCTGTTGAATCCTTATATCTTACCCTGCCCCCAGTAGAATGCAAGTTCCCTGAAGACAGAGCCTGGGTTGCTTGGTTGGTTTCCCTAGCACGGTGATTTGCAGGCACTAGGTGCTAAATAAATGTTTGTTGACTTGAAATTGAATTAAGGCAGACCCCAATGAAATAAAGTGTGCAGATGCAAGCAGGCAGTTTGAAGTCCATCCAGCTCTGCTGAGGTCTCTGGCAGCCAAGACCATTAGTCTAATTTGCCTTGAGTAGTAAATTCACTTGCAAAGAAAACGAGCTGTCACCTTATGCTAAAGGCAGAATTACCTGGTGTCAGAGCCAAAGGATGGAAGACATTGATTTTGGCCCTCAGCAGAGCATTTCCCAGAGAGGAAAGGGTCACCTGCCAGAGAGCTAAATCTTTCCTGTCTCCAAGCAAACGGTCAGCAGTTTGTACCACTGCTGGGGAGGGGAGTCCAAGAATTGTCTATCCTGGCACTTTTCAGAGTTCTCAGCTGAGCCCCATCCTTGTCAGAGACTGCAGAAAGCCTGTTAGATCAGTTAGATCTGGGCCTCCATCTTCCAACTTCAAAGCTTAAGATATGCATGTGTGTGTGTGTGTGTGTGTTGCACACTCCCAATTCCTACCCTATACTCCATATAGGTTATAAGGAATTCTTAATGACCACAACGATTTCACAGGACACTAACTCTTGGCCATATATGTTCTCCATGTGTACATTCTGGCAACCAAATGCCCTTCCACACAAGCCCCCACATGTATGTTTCTCTTTGGGTGTCCGTCCCTATGTGTTTCCACTCTTTCCCCTGATACTATGTGTATTTATAAGATAATGGCCTCAAAGTTTATGAAGCACATTATTTTTTTGGGGGGATGCTACTTTTCTCACTCTGTCATTTCATAAAGTGTCTTTGATTTGAACTAACTGTGTTTTTAGGCTGACTATTAAGGGTAAACATATTGGTGGGGGCTCATTATCTGTGGTGTTTAGGTGAAATGAACCCGAGATGCACTCTGAAGTTAGGGGTAGTTATCCACTAAAGTACCTGACCTACAAAATGGACTTCTAATTCTTGATTCAAGGAACTCAGTCTCCAAATCTTTTTTTCCCCTGAGGCAATTGGGGTAAAGTGACTTGCCCAGTATCACACAGGCAGGAAGTGGTAAGTGTCTGAGATCAGATTTGAACCCAGGTCCTCCTGACTTCAGGGCTGGTATTCTATCTACTGCACCACCTAGCTGCCCCTCGGTTGCCAAATCTCAAATCTCAAATCTCATTTCTATTATTTACTATGTTTGTGATCTTGGAAAAGTCATTATTTTCTCTATTTCCCCCTCTAAAATGAAATTAAAAGGTGCCTTCTAGCTCTAAACCCCATGATCTTGGTTCCCTTTAACCTGCTTGTCTACCTGTATTGTGAGCTCAGATGATCTGTTCCTTTTTGCCTTACTCCAGCATTTATTCTTTCCTTTTCCATCTCTAGATTGAAACTTAAGAATGGATCTAGAAATTATTAACAAGGGGCCTCTAGTCCAGCTCTAGTTTTGTCATAGCTTGAAGGTGACCCAGAGTTCTCAAAGAGGTGTACACTCAAACAAAAGACCCATTAGTGTCCAGGTGTGGAGCTAGGTGTACAATTACATACAATTGTAATTACACAACTTCACAGCCCTCTATCATTATACCCACATCCAGATATTCACAGAAACATACAAATATACAGAGGTACATACATGCTGTCTTTCCCAAGCCTCATCCGGGTGCCTTTTCTCTCTCTGCCCTTATAATATGAATGAGGACTCAATAGATATGGCCAAAACCATGGAAAAGGGTCCACTTTCCTCTCCCTCCCTGGCCCACCCATGATATACAGCAGGTCCTGGTTTCCCTGTTGACATTTCAACAGGGAAGTTCATAGCCCTCACCCAAAGGTTCTGACACACTGCCAAGTTCATGAGCAAGGTGAAAATAAACAAATATAAAAGTACACAAATCTAAAATGCAAAAATCTAATCTTGGCCTTGTGCCAGAGTGTGACCATGCTGGTGGCTGGGCTAAGAAGCCCAATCACCGTGGCAGTACCAGTAACCAAAATCGCTGACTGTTTAGACCAGTTGGTTTCCTTCTGGGAAGGTTAGCAGGCCTTCAGTGGGGCTTCACTTCAGACCTCCATGAGCATTTGCAAAGAGAAGTTTTCTGGCCTGGGACGGGGTGCAACCTTGGCACTACTTAAAAACCTTGCAAAAGAAAGGACTGGGACTCTTACCCCAGAGGAAGCACACTACACCTGGAGCTCAAACCCATTACCTTGTGAATTCCTCTTTATTTATTTAGGCAATGATTCTTGGGCTAAGTACCTCATGGCTTATGCTCAACCATAAACACTTACTTGTAATGATTTGTGTCCAAGGTCAACTCACTGGCTTTCAAATCCATTATTTGTTTCCTGCATATGTGTAATTCACTCATGAGGAATGTTGGAGGGGATGTGGGAAAAACTGGGACACTGATGCATTATTGGTGGAGTTGTGAAGGGATCCAGCCATTCTGAAGAGCAATCTGGAACTATGCTAAAAAAGCTATCAAATTGGGCATACCCTTTGACACAACAGTGCTACTACTGGGCTTATATCCCAAAGAGATTTTAAAGAAGGGAAAGGGACCTGTATGTGCACGAATGTTTGTGGCAGCTCTCTTTGTAGTAGCCAGAAACTGGAAACTGAGTGGATGCCCATCAATTGGAGAATGGCTGAATAAATTGTGGTATATGAATGTTACGGAATATTATTGTTCTGTAAAAAATGAGCAGCAGGATGAATACAAAGAGGCTTGGAGAGACTTACATGAACTGATGCTGAGTGAAATGAGCAGAATCAGGAGAACATTATACACAGCAACAACAATACTGTATAATGATCAATTCTGGTAGACATGGCTTTTTTCAGTAATGAGAGGATCCAAACCAGTTCCGATCGATCAGTAATGAAGAGAACCAGGTACATCCAGAGAAAGAACTATGGGAAATGAGTGTGGACCACAACATAGCATCTGCACTCTTTCTGTTATTGTTTGCTTACGTTTTTGTTTTTCCTTCCAGGTTATTTTTACCTTCTTTCTAAATCTGATTTTTCTTGTGCAACAAGATAACTGTATAAATATGTACACATATATTGTATTTAACATATACTTTAACATATTTAACATGTATTGGTCAACCTGCCATCTGGGGGAGGGGATGGGGGAAGGAGGGGAAAATTTGGAACAGAAGGTTTTGCAAGAGTCAATGTTGAAAAATTACCCATGCATATGTTTTGCCAAGAAAAAGCTATAATAAAAAAACCAGTTACTCAACACATTTAATAGGCAAGTGTTCAGTGAGGAGGAAATGGGGTGCAGAGAGGAATGATACTGAAAGCCTGTCCTCTAGGATGCCTCAAGTGATAGAGGCAGAAACAGCCCAGAATAGTGACACAGACACAAAAGAAGTAACACATTAAAGACAAATGTCACAAGGCCAAACAGGACTCACTACCCAGTGAGTACTAGAGGTAGTAAGTAATAAGAGGTAATAATAGAAGGACATGAGTGAGTCAGGCTCTGAGTATGGGTTGGGGGAGTTGGATAATTGAATTTAGTATATATTCCCACATGTACAACCATCTTCACACATTATTAACACATATTAACACATAATTACAATGAACACATAATACTAGACTGACTGGAGTTAGAATATCTGAGTTTTGACATGTACTACCTGTAATGATGAGCAAATCACTTAACCTTTCTAAAACTCAGTTTCCTCATCTGTAAAAACAAAGAAAAATAATTGTATTTCTTACTTCACAGTGTTATTGTGAGGATTAAATTAAATAATGGATGGAAAGTATTGTATAAACCTTAAGACATTACATAAAAGTTAATTACAAAAATGTTACATTTTTTTTATAATAAAGAATAATACCATTTCAGTGATCTGATAATGGAATGAGGACTTCACGTCCAAAAAGTACCTTTTCGAAGTAACCAAAGGGGCTGCTATTTTAACAATTTGGGATGAAAATCTTTGGAAAATTTATTGCACATTATCCAATTGCTATTCTAGTTAAGGATCTCATCACCAACTGACTTGTTGGAAACTAGGAATTCTAGAGTAAGCCATGGAAAAATATAGCATTATAGACATAGGAAGCAGCTTGTCCAGATATATAAAGTATGCGTAGTTTAGGAAATAAGTAGGTAAATCTGGCTCAAGTATAGAGTGAGGGGGAAAGTGATATACAATTAGCTTAGAAAGATGGGTTGGAATTAGATTGTAAAGAATACTTCTTGAGTGAGGCAAAAAATAGGCTTTAGGAAAATGATTTTGCCAGTTATGTAGAATTTTTATTATGGGGGGACAAAAAGTACCAATCTTAGAATCAGGAAAACTCCTCTTCCTGAGTTCAAATCTGGCCTCAGATACTTACTAGCTGTGTGACCCTAGACAAGTCACTTAACCTTGTCTGTCTCAGTCTTCTCATATGCAAAATGAGCTGGAGAAAGAAAAGGCAAACCACTCTAGTATCCTTACCAAGAAAGCCTCAAATGAGGTCATGAAAAGTCAGACATGACTAAAGAATGACTGAACCACAAAATAACTTTATTGGAGAGCAGGAGACTAGAAACTTGAGTCTGATTAATTAATAGGGTATTACAATAGCCCAGGTGAAAGCTGAACTGGGAAGGTGATGATATGAGTGGAAAAGAAAAGATAGATGGAAAGATATGCTTTTGAGGTAGAACTGACAGGATTTGGAAACTGACTGGACACGAGAGGGTGAGGGGAAAAAGAAGAACTTGGGATGACTTTCAGGCTGTAAACATAGGTGACTAGATTATAGGGATCTCCATAAAAATGGAGCCATTTGAAGGAGGGATGGGTTTAGCAGGGACCATTTGATTCCATTTGGGATATCCAATATGGCAGGCAGTAGCACTGTACATACCTCCTCGTTTGATCCCCTTTCTATTTCCCATCAACCTTTAACTATGCTCCACCTGAGAATTCTCTCTGGGAAGTTCTCACCATCTTGTTCCTCTTTTTGGCTCTGAGCTTCCAAGCATCACTGACAAAAATCATTCTATAATGCTGATTTCACTTACCACAAATCCATGCTATCCAACTCCCAACAGACAATTGCTATTCTTCAATAATCCTTCTTTATTAACTCCCTATCCTATTCCCTATGACTGTTTCAAGCCTTTTATCCTTTTATTATCTTTTTTCATCCAAGGTTTAACCTTCTGCCCTGTCTTCTCAACACACACACACATACACACACACACACATTTCCCATATGTGCAGCAGATAACTTAGCCATGAACTCCCTCCTCCAGCTTATCTCTTTCCTGGACCCTTCCCAGATTCCTTTTTCACTATGGTGTAATGGAAAGGATGCTAATGAATGCCCAGTGAGCGCTTGATGTGGTCAGATGAGAGCTCCATCTCTCCATTACTCCCATATTTCTATGCTATCTCTTCCTCCACTGGGGCAACTCGGTGGTTCAGCAAATGAAGCACTAGCCATGGAGTCAGGAGAATCTGAGTTCAAATCTATCCTTAGATACTTATTGGCTGTGTCATCCTGGGCAAGTTATTAAACTTCTGTTTGCCTTAATTCACTGAAGAAGATAAAGGCAAACTACTTCATTATCTTTGCCAAGAAAACTTCATGGACAATGGTGACATACTATAATTACGGGGTCATGAAGTGTTGTACACAATTTAATGATTCAACAACCACCACCTCCCTTGCTGACTCTATTAGATACCATAGGTAGGTACATGGAAGATTATCTTCTAAGTCCTGCTCTGAGACTCTCAGAAACTGTCTTACAGGTGCTGAATTGTCATGGAGTTCTTCCTTTCATCTCTTCTTCTCTGGTCTCCCCAAATGAGCCAAAGACTAATATTAACGAGATTCAGTGGTGTGGGATCAGCTGTTAGAAAGAAAATCTGGATTGGTTGTCTTTCCTTGGTGTTTTGTCCTATTCTGTCCTTTCTGCTCCCATTCTTCTCAATAAAGCAATTATTTATACCCAGAAATGCCACTTTCATGGCTCTCCCATATCCCTGCCTCATAAAGTTCCTTCCATCATCAAGTCCAAGTTCAAATACTAGCTCTTCCAAGAAACCCCACGTGGCCCCCCAAGCTAGAAGGCAGGCTTGTTTTCTTCAGTATTTCATGGTAGGCATCCACATCTAGACTTTGATTCCATCCATATATGTAACTCTTGCTCAGGAAATACCCTCATGTAGATATGAGCAACTCTTATGAAATGTAGGAAGTTGTCTGGGAACATAAGATATTAAGTGACCTAGTCAGGGTCTCATAACCGGTATAAGTCAGAGGCAAGACTTGGATCTAGGCAAGGAGGCAAGACTCCTATCTAGGAGACTGGTTTTCCATCCACATGCTACACTGTTTCTTCTATGACTCTTAATGTTTTATGTGTGTGTATATATATATATATATATATATATATATATATATATAAATGTATCTATGCAAGCATATATATAATGTATATTCATGTATATATAATACACACATATATATGTACATATGTATGAAATAATTATATATACTATGTGCATCACTGATATTTGTGTACAAAAGGAGAGCTACGTGGTTTTACTGATAGAGATTGGATTGGACTGTTTGGTAGCTTTGTGATTCTCAGTTAGTCATTTCTAGCTAGTTGACTTCTCTTTAAAATGGATATAATAATAGCACTTCATAGAGTTGTTGTGAGAATCGGGTGAGATAATTTTAATTTCACAAACCTTAAATATCGTTTTCTCTTTGTGAGTTATTATTATGATTCCTTCTCATCCTCCTTTTAGAAGCTAGGAATAGAAAATTAGGTTTGAAATCAGGAAGAGCTGAGTTCAAATCCAGACTCAGACATTACCTGGGTGACCCTAGGTGAGCTCACTTAATATGTTTGCCTCAGTTTGCTCAACTGTAAAATGGGGATAATAATAACACCTACTTCCCATGTCACATGAGACTAGATTTGTGAAGTGTTTGACACACAGTAGCACTTAATGGATGCTTGTCTTCTTCCTTCCTTTTAGATGGAAAGTAGACAGTGATTGTGCCATTTTTTCATCTTTGCACCCCTAGCATCCAATACACACATTTTTACATAGTAGCCATTTAACAAAAGTCTGTCCAGTTGAAGTAGAATTAAACCATGGTTAAAGAACCACTATTTGAGGGTAGGAGTCCAACAAGGACAGATAGAAAGTAGGAACAGGCGTGGAGATTATTCCTTATGTCCAGCCATACTTTATTTTCCAGCCAGGCTAATCTCAGTGGCTCCAGTTCCATCTCTTCAGCCTGACTGGTCATGTCCTCATCACACTGTCATCAACAGGAAATAAGAGTTTAAGGTGAGGTTACCAGATTTGGAGGCAGAGGACCTGATTTCATACCTGGGCTCTGCTCCTTACTCCCAAAATGCCCTGGGGCAAAACATTGAACTTTGTGGGCTTTAGAATCCTCAAGTGTAAAATGAGGAGATTGCCCTGGCTGACCTGGAAGGTCTCTCCAGTGCCCCCTCCAATAAGAAGGGTGATCTCCATTTCAAAATTAACTTTTCTGTGCTTTTGATCTTATCTAGTTTTGACCCGTCTTTCATCTTCTCCCTTTGCATACTCCCTGACTATTAGCTGTTAGGATGCTATAAACTCTGATTACAAAGTCCTCAAGCCCAAGTCTATGTGAAAAAAAAGTTTAGCAAATATTGCCAAGTAAATGCTTTTTTTTTGCTGATCTAGTGACATTGAATCACCATTGCTCGAATCTATGGTGTTCTCGATGCCCCAAACCTCGGGCAGCCTGGCAGCAGCCCAGGACATAAGGCCTCCACAGGAACACCACATCTATACAGTCAGTCAATAAGCACTTATGAAATGCTACCATGTGTGCTAAGTGCCGGGGATTTAAAGAAAGGCAGAAGCTGGCCCTGCCCTGAAGCAGTTCACAGTCTAATGAGAAACAACATGCAAACAATTATGTACAAACAAGCCATATACTGGGTAACTAGGAAATAATCCACAGAAGGAAGACACTGGAAAGAGAGATTGGGAAAGGCTTCCTATAAAAGGCAGGATTGAAGGAAGAGGTGAGGAGGAGGAGGGAGAGCATTCCAGGCCTGGGGGACAGTGGGTGAGAACACAGAGACAAAGGTTCCAGCAAAGACAAGTCTCGCCATCTCATTGTTCTTCCTGGGTCATTGGTTCTACAATTGCCACACTGTGAACCAAAATCTACCATTACTGAGAAGTTCTGATTCTGCTCTTATCTACTGCCCACAAACAGCCTCAGAACAGGAAAAAGGTTGATGCAATCCTCATGGAGAGGTAGCTGAGGATCACTGCCTTCCCAGCCCCCCAGTTCTGTTACTCTGCTTCCTCAGTGTAGTGACACTAGGCTAGCTTTTTACCCCCAGCAATCACTTAGTCTCCATCCTACTCCATCTTGGACCTTCCTTCTTGGGCCAACAAAATCTACAAAGGCTCACTGATGAAAGAAACGGAAGTAAAAAGGATGAAGGGACTCATTACCTGGAATACTTTGCCTTCGGCAGACCAGGGCTGTGTCTGCGCCACCTGAATCTTTACTTCCCTTTGAATAAGGACCATCATCTATAAAAGAGAAAGAGGGAAAATGGGTTGAATACAACTTTCATTTCTAACTGGGCTCCCCTTTTCTTTGAAGAAATCATCTAGTCCCATATCCACGTGACCTCAGAATGCATTATTTCATGCCACAGTTTTGCTTTGGTCCTTGGAAGAGATGGGGGATTATAATGGATTTATTTCCCTCACATTTAATTCTCCTAGAGAGAGCCAAGTCTGTCATCCTTTAAATCAGGTGAAATGGGGAAAAGACGTAAGACCATCCCTGGAGTAAGATATGCCGAAAATAGCACTAGAATGAGAATAGAATGAGATGCTGGTCTGGAATCTAACTTGCTGTGTTATTTGGATGTGGAAAAGGGAATAAATGGCCCCAAAGCTCTTGTCAGGGTCAGCTTTTCCCTATTTGGGTCTTAGTTTACTGGCTTAAGGGATCTCTAAAGCTCTATCCAGGAAGCAGGAATCTGGAAGACTCATCTTTCTGAATTCAAATCCAGCTTCACATACTTATTAGCTATATGACCCTGGGTAAATCACTTGACCCTATTTGCCTCATTTTTCTCATTGAGAAAATGAGCCAGAGAAAGAAATGGCAAACTACCTTTGCAAGAAAAACCCAGGTGAGATCATAAAGAGTTTTAAGTGATTAAGTGATTAATAAAGGTCAAAGGCAACTTTGATATTTTGTGATTCTACTTGAATTTTAGCCCATAATTGTGGTGATGGGCTTAAGGATGAGGAACAAGCTAGAAATCATTTTCAAGAATAGTTTTACACATAGACCCAATAGATAGCAACATATGTAGTGACTTGAGGAGCATAAAAAGTTTCCTTGTCCAAAGATATCTCCCTTCCTGCCTCCCGTGATGCCTAAAATCTCACTATTAGTTGGAAATCCATTCCTTTGGATCTTTAATGCATTCAGAGTCAACAAACATCCATTAGGCACCTGCTATGTGGAAGGGATTATGATGGTTACTTGGGATACAAAAATTTCAACAAAGAGCTTGTCCTAAAGAAGCTAGAGGCAGAGCAGACGCTGCTATTTCTGCCATCAACTGGTATTTGCATAACATTTTGAAGTTTACCTAAGGTTCTGCTTTATATACACCATCTCATTTGCTATTCACAATCTGCCCTGGAAGGTAAGTGCTATTATTATCCCCATTTTACAGATGAGGATTAAGTAGTTTTCCCAGAATCATTGTAGCTGGGTAAGTGTCAGAGGCAGGATTCATACCCAGGTCTCTTATTCCAAATTCAGGCATCTTTCCAAGACACCACGCTACATGAACACAGTTAAGAAGCATGGAATGGGCTAGGGCCAAAGGAGAAATGAGATTCTCTAGGAAAAATCCAAATAGGAGGAGAACATATTCAACCAGAAGGTGGACGTAGCATTTAAGCTGAGTTTTGATGAAAGAGCAAGATTCCAACAAATAGTGAAAAGGAGGGAAGGTATTCTAGGTGAGGGGGTTGATGCTTTCCTTTCCCAGAGTCCCTAAGTCAGTGGTCCTCAAAATGTAGTCCAAAGAATTGTTGGGGTCTCTAAAACCCTTTCAGAAGGTTTACAAATTCAAAATTATTTTTTATTTCTAATATAGTAAATAGCTATAAATATAACCCATGTGAACAAAAACTCTTTGAACAGATCCTCAATAGTTTTTAACATGAAGATACTGAGAACAAAAGTTTGAGAACCACTGCCCTAAATCTTGCTAGAAGCGGGACCACCATCATTCAGTTCATTATTATCAGCTTGTGGAGTAGTTAGGACTAACTGACAGTTACTTGAGAAGCAGACCCTGAGAATGAGAAACAGAAGTGTTTAAGAGTCAGAAGGTAATGAGAGGGAAAGAAACATGCCAAAGACAAATCCTTCCCAGGCTTCTCTTTGATGCTGTTTTTTAATTGTTGAGGTTGTTTGTTAGTTTGTTTTGAGACTGTCTGCCAGTCTCATACAGGTTGGAAATGCTATGGCCACTGACAGACTGCTGATAGTACAGAAACTTTGACCCTGCTCCATGGATGATCTGGGCAGCCTAATGTACTCCCTCCCTCCCCCACCACTCTTAGAGGACCTCAGTTAATTCTATCCTTACTGAAGCTTAGAACTCCTGCGCTCCATCTATCCACTAGCCTCAGCCTCCACCAGTAGCAAGGATTATGGCCCAGGGCCGCCACACTCAGTTGACACTGATCTCTTTTAGAAAAATGTTTTATGGACGCACTTTTTTGTGTCTCTGTCACTTACGAACCCCTCCCCAAAGGCAACCACCACCACCATCACAAAACACTCTTTTCCTTGTAGCAAAGAAGTACAATTCACAGGATCATATGCTAAGAGTTGAGAGGCATCTAAGAGCCCAAATGGCCCAACCTCCTCTTTCCAAGATGATATCCTGCTAGAGAAGTGACTTTGCCAAGATCATATGGGTTGTAATATTGCAAAAGAATCAGAGCACTGACTATCTATGAAAATGCACGGCTCATTCTGTTTCATTCATGTCTGCCATCTCTCTGATGAGGGGAAAGAGATGTTCTTCACCAGAAATGCACCCGCAGGTTGTGCATTGGCCTTCTGATATCAGGTAGGGGTCTTTTGGAAAGAGCATTTGTCCATAGCAGAAGACATGGATTCAATACCCAACAACTAAATGATCAGGATAAGTCATATCATTTTTTTGGCCCTCAATTTTCTCAGCGTAAAATGGGGATAATAATTCTTGTCCTTCCTATCTCACAGGGTGGAGGTGAGAAAAATATTGCATAAATCTTAGGTTGCACCAGAAATGAGAGCTTCTTCTACTGCTGACTCCTTGGGTACCATCGACATGATGAACAGTGGATAAATCAGTTTAAGACCAATTTTTACTTAAGTACTAGATATGCCAGTAATTCCTCATATGCTAATGATAAGTCAAAAGATTTTTCCTCTGGGTCATTTCCCCTCATCAAGGGGAAATTGTTATCTAATAATAACTCATGATTATAATCTTATGATAATACCCCATTATTCCATTGCCTTTAAAAAGAGAATCCTAATAAAGGTGTTCAAGATACTTTCCTATATATTTTCTACTGGGAAGCTCAGAACAGCCATGTGATAAAAACAAAGTAGGAACGATCAGTCCCATTTTACAGACAAGGAAGCTGGGGCCCAGAGAAACAATTAAGTGACTTGTTCATGGTCATCCCAATAATCACCCCAATGGTCCTCTGATTCCTGTCCCAGTGCTGCTTCCATAGGGCCCAGTTTCTGAACTTCGTTTGAGTTTCTCCAGAGCACTTTAGTGAGGCAGGATCATCCGTGCTGATGTTCAGTACAGTGCAATTCCCTGATCCAGAAAGATCTCAAGAGAGACCAGCAGGTACTTAGGCATGCCTGGAATATGACAAGCATCTGCTAGGAGACCAGAAATAATTCTGGAAAGCTGCTAAAGCATGGCTACCAATGGGCCTACCAACCCAGGCTAAAGTGAATTGGAAAGGACAGAAGCGGAGGTGGGGAGGACTTGCAGGGAAACACTATCATTCATCCCAAGGAGAGAATGCCAAGTTTGGAGTCAGAAAAACTGGGTTCAAATTCTCTTTGCCTGTGCAACCTTGGCCAAGGCATTTAACTTCCTAATCCAAAAAATGGAGAATGTAGGGAAATAGATGAGGTGACTTCTAAATCATCTTTTGGCTCCAAATCTATGACCTTGTGAGCTTAAGTCCTATCAAGATGAAAAGGTTTCAGAGATGGACCATCCCAGAGAGAAATCCAGTAGGGTACCACCTGGTAAAGAAGAAAGGTTACCATGGCAACAGACTCCACAGACATGCAAAAAAGCCAAGGGATGCCTATAGATTTACAGTTCAAAATCAAATACTTAACAAGCACCGAAAGCAGCAAGCTTTGCATGTGACTAAATCACTGGTAAGTTTTCTTGAAGAGGAAGAGAGAAAGAGAGAGAGACAGAGATAGAAACAGATAGAGACAGACAGAGACAAGGAGACATACACAGAAAGACAGAGAAACAGAGATAGAGAGACAGAGAGAAACAGAAACAGACAGAAAAAGAGACCAAGAGTGGTTCATAGAACTAAATTGTCTGATGATTTGCTGACTAATCTTGTTGAGGAAGAAAGAGAGGACCAATTGATGAGAAGCATACAGGAGCTTCTATCTCTAAAGATGTGCAAAGTTTTAAGCAAACCCATCCTGGACTAATCTCACAGTACTCTCTGTCCCTCATCCTTAATTCCAAATGGCCCCTTAGTCTTGTCTCTCAAATATGATATTCCACTTTTCCTTTCACCAGGTAGGTCCCCAAGCCAGAAATGCTCTCCTTTCTCACCACTGCAGAATCTCTAGTTTTCTTAAAAGCACAGCTCTGTTGTCCTATAAAAGAGAGACCTTTGTTGCCCTTTCCAATTCTTAAGTTCTCCTTCCACAAAAATTTACTCTGTATTTACTTTGTATATATTTTGCATATGCTGATCTCTGTTCATATCATCAAATCAAGTGAGCAAATATTTATTAATAGCCTCCTATGTTCCAGACATTGTGCTAAGCCCTGGAGATACAAAGAAGGGCAAACATTCCTGTCCTCAAGAATCTTAGATTTTAATAGGAGAGTTAACATACAAACAACTATATATAGGCAGATGTAGTTAGGGTAATTTGGAGATTATCTTAGAGGTAAGAGCACTAAAAATGACAATTTCTTGGGGGCAAGACCTATTTGTTTCTGTCTTTATATTTCCAGCACCTAGCACTGAGCTTAACACAGAGATGACATTCTTAGAACTGAATCAAATTGAATCTAGAGCAACATCCTTGGGAAGGACAAAAGATTCCTACAAAATACTCAACTGATCTGAGTGATCTTTAATACTTTAACTTCTAACCCTTTATTTCCTTCAGACCTAAACATGGCATTAGAACAAGGGCTCTGAATGTTTTTGTGTCATGGATCAGCGTTCAATGCAGAAGCCTAGAAAGGGATGAAGGGGACAAGGGATCATTAAATTCCAAACAGAGGAGTCTATATTTGGTCCTAGGGAGAAGAGGAAGCCACTGGAGTTTATTGAGTGTTTGTTCAATAATGAGATGTACAGCTATTGACGCAGAGGTTCATCCCAACCCATGTGAGGGTCACTCACAAAAGTTCTATTCATAGCAGTTTGGGGTTGGGAAGGTGAGAGGAGAAATAATTTGAGGCCATCCTGTTTCCAGATCCCCAGTGACCTCGACTCTGTGACTGATAGACAAAGTAGCCTTTTAAAATATTAATATTTTATTTTTATTCTGAATTTAATATTCATCAAATATAATGGACATTTGTATATACAAATACATGGAACTTCAGTTCTCTATTATGTACAGCTTGCTTAATAACCTATAAGTTTCACAACCTCTAGGTTTCAAGGCTATACTACTTGTCCAATCTTCTGTATTTTTTGTCTCTCCACTAAAGATGCGTCAATTGAGGGGAACCCCAAAACTCTTTCTCTTTCTCTCTTTCTGACTTTGGTGGGAATGCTAAGCTCTCCCCTGAGAGATCCACCCCAGGAAATCAAGATAAAGTGGTTTCATTCTGTTATTTGGGTGGGACTAGTTGAGTACAGGACCACTCTTACTTAGCCTGAGCTGGAGATTCCAACTCTATTGAGTTGGAGATTAGCCCAGAGACACTTATTCAATTCCAAGATTTTCTATTCTGATTCCAGCTCAAACTTTAACTAGCCCCCATCAAGAGCTGCCCCCAGCTTATAGGCAAGGTTTCAATTATAAACAGAGGCAACTTGGGGCTCATTCCTTGCAGAGGACCTAACATGCTATGCCAAGGAACCTCCCTCTCTCCTTGGCATAACCTGCAACCCTCTGCCCACTGAAATGATATTCTCTTTCAGTGTTACTCCCTCTTTGTCTCTCTTACCTATTTCCCTAATAAGACCTTATTCACTTTCTCTGCTAGGATAGGATTTTTCTGCTAAAAACTCTATATCCCTCTGTCAAGACCTTGCTGCCAAGGAATTCAGTCTTTCTAGCAAAAGTTGACTTCCCAATGCCAATAATAAATCTTTGCCAGTTTAACTTTTCAGGTTTGTAAATTCATTTGCAAAGGACCTGTGCTGCCAGAAGGGATTCCAACAACTCCCTGACCTGTGCTGAACCTCATCATTTGGGGCCATAACCCTGAACCTCATTACAATGAGTTATTTTTTAAAGAATTGTCTTTTACAAGTTCAACTGTGGACTTCCTCAGACAAAGATTGTCTTTTTCCTTTCTTGGTATCCTCAGCACTTAGCACAGTAAGTGGCTTATAGTAGACACTTATTAACTTGTATTAACTTGGCTTGACTTGTAATACATCAGTAGGACAAGCATGAAAGGAGAATATATGACATAGGCTCACGATTAGGGAGAGAACCTCATGGTAGGATTAGATCTTGTCAATATTATAAAGTTGACAGAGTATATCTTTGATCTTTCCATTGCTTTCCCCTTACAATGGAATTTTCCAGGATTCTCTTGTTTCCTGTTCTTTCCTTCTCAGATCATTTATCCATGCTGAGATTGAAATGACTCATAACACCTTGTAATGTGGGCACTCCCAGAATCCTGATCCTTTCATAAACATAAACTCACAGCACTAAAAAATAAAGTATTAATGGGGAAATGTCTGATATCCCCAGGAAGTAGAAAGGGGATTGGAAGGGAATAAGCATTAGTATAGTATCTACTATGTACAATGCACTGGCTAAGTGCTTTTTACAAATATTATATCATCTTATCTCCCCAATAATCCTTAGAGGGAAATGCTATTATTGTCTCCACTTTAAAGATGAGGAAAGAAAGTGAACAGAGAACATGAATTGCCTGGGGTCTTTTGGTTGAGGAAAGGACTTGAAATCATAGTACAAATTTCATTTATATCTAAAGCCACATCCACTTGAGAGAGATTTTGTTCTCTCTTATACTTGTCAAGTCAGTCCTACAGATAACTGAGCAGGAAGAAAGGAGTTGTGGAAACTGTCACTTCAGAGAAATGTTTAGAGAAGGAGGACAGTAGAGCTATGTGTATGGTTTACATGGAGTGGAGGTGCGGAGACCATAGGACCATAGATTTAAGCTAGAAGAGGCTACTTAATCCACCCTCTTCATTTTACCTAGAAGTAAACTGAAGCCAAAAACGTTGCCCCAAGTTCACATAAGTAGCAATTGGAAAAACCAGTTCTGACTCCAAATCCAATATTCTCTCCGTTTTGCTTTTTGCCTTGAGGCTATCACTTTTGTTGGATGTGAATATTCAGTTTGGAGAAGCTAAGTCTATAATCAGTCCAGCACTCTGCACCACATATTCCCTTGGTCACTCTCACATCCTGTCTGTCTCTTCTTATAATCACATAATCTATTAAATGCCAATGTTTTCTGTGAGGGTACATCCACAATGGGGAAAATCAAATAGCTATTGTCAAGAGTCCCAACATGGACACCCACCTCTCTTCCTCTATGAAGCTGTTGCCTATAAATCATCATTAAAAAAGGACAGAAGAGGAGCCTCTGAATCAGGGCTGATGCTGGCCCATTAGAAGTGGGGGTTCTGAGAAATGGGGCTTTGGTTCTCCACCTGGATTTTTCTGGCTTCTGTATTTGCACTCTCCATAAATTGGTAAATAAAGGAACTGGCAAAGTTGGTTTTACTGGATATTCAAAGACAAGAAACATTGTTTCATGGATCATTTGGTCATGTTACACTGCTATGTTCTTAATAAGGGGCCACAAAAACAATTACAGTTTATCACCAATATCCCTTGCAGGGAATGAAAAAGTGGAGAAATTTGATAAAGAAGTCTTTAAAATCCTCCAAATTAAAGCAAGATATACTTCAATATTTGGTGACTTGAATGCAAAAGTGAACATACATGAACATGCCAAAAAAGTATCTAGAAGATATTATTCAGGAGTAAGGAGAGAGACTATAGACTCAGAAACAATATAGAAGCTTCACATCTATACAGTATGACCATTTTCTTTTTGAAAATGTTCATAAGATATTAGGCATGTTAACACAAAATAATGACATCAATTATATTTTAATATACCAGAGAAGATTGATTACTTATGTAAGAATAATTCTTAAATCCTAAATTTTTAAAAGTCTCTACTTTTTTAGGGTAAATTAGTGCAAAAGCAGAAGAAAAACATGAAAACATATGGCACATAATAAAAATGACTAACTCGGCCTTTTTAATCAAGTTATTAATGATGGAAAAAGTTGAAATGGAAGAAGGAATAACAATGTTACAATGTATTAAAAAGTTTAATTAATTGAAATAAATTATCCAAACAGAGAGACCAAAAAAATGTATATTATTTGCTGTCTTAGTCAGCAAAGAACTGATTTATTCCCCAAGCAGAAAGATAAATCACTTAAGGCTAACAATACTTTAGAATATAAATTCAATTATAAAATTTACAACAGATGAGGTAAAAGTATGGCTTACAAAAACATCAAAAGATTGTAAAGAATAAAACGAGTTTAAAGAAAGTTTACAAGACACTCAATAAAGCAAAGTTAGCCTGAGAATATTTACAGTTGTTATTGGAAGAATGACCAATAGACAAAAGATGGAAAAGATCTACATGAATTTTTATAACAAATTTTGCTATCAAGGGTAGAGTTAATTCATTTGGTTTCTGATATCACCTCCCAAATGAGATCATGAGAGAAGTGAAAATGACATCAAAGAAAAAAATATGGAAAAAAGACCAATATACCAAATTTACAAATCTTCACAAATACAACTGTGCTCAATGAGATTATAAAGATACCGGGAGAAGGAGGTGATACCAAATTGAGACAAGAATACAAGTATCCTTTTCTCCCTATTCATTATTCTTAGAAACCCTTAGTTAGGGTGACAATTGGAAAAGGTTTCAGTGAAAAATAAAAGTTCAGTTCTGCCTATGGGAGGAAAAAAATCTTAGGACTTATTATTGTCAAGAAATGTTTACCTAGAAAATTACACTCTATTGACCGACATACCTATTTTCCTGTCTATATAAACTTTATATGAAATGACTTACACATGCATTGAGGACATGAAAGAATGTAAAAAGGAAATTACTATCCTTTCATAATTGAAATTACATAATAGATGACATTTTTACCATTTCACAATTAACTTAAAGTTGTAGGAAATACAAGATCCTACTATGATAGCTTTTTTTGTAGGTAATGAAAAGAATCACCGTGTTTGGCAGAGCAAAACACAGCCTTAAAAATTCTCCTCCAATATGATGTCTCCTATATAATTATCAATTTCATAAAATATCCTTAGAAGATATTACAAGATAGTTTATTTTTTGATGATTTTCTGATAATTAATATCAAACAAGCCTTAAAACACTTCCCAAAATTGTTAGCCAACAATGATAAAGAATATCCATCCAGGCACCAAGTCAAGGAAGGATACATAATGAGAGCCTTCAGATGCCCCTGTCAGAAGGTGTCATTAGGGTGATTTTATCAAACTCCTGAATACTGTAGAGCATCCTACAAAAAGTCACTCAAAAGAGTTTGACTTAATTATTCAAACATAGGAAAACCAAATAGATAAAGAATGCTTAAAATTCGGATTATACTATGAAGACATGAAGTTAAATGAGCAATATATCCACTCCATCCATATCTACCTAAACATCTAGCTCTACCTCTCTGTAGCTTCAACTATCTTTATCTCTATCTGTATCTATTTATCTGTCTGTTCATCTATTTTTTTTCTTAGATTCAGCCAATAGGCAATAAGTTGAATGAATAATTTATAGAGTTCATCCATGTTTCATATATATAAATAATTTACCTATCTATCTCTTGGATACAGCAAATGGTCAATGAGTTGGGTGAGTAACCTATACAGTCTATCTATAAGTGTACATGTAAATATATAGATCTGCATATGCAAATATGTATATATACATATCTATCTGTCTTTCTATTTCTTAAATACAACAAATGCTCAATGGATTAAGTGGATAACCTATAGAGTCTATCTATAAGTGTATGTGTAAATTGCATATATAAATATACATCTATCTATCTATCTGTCTAACTATCTCTTAGATACAGTAAATGGTCAATGAGTTGGGTAGAAAATCTACAGAGTCTATAAGTGTATATGTAAATATATAGGTATGCACATAAATATATATATATATATTATATATATCTTAGATACAGCAAATGGTAAATATTTTGGGCCCAAACCCCAAAAAAGGAGAATGAACTAAAAAGCCTTTTACAAGTAAATGACTCTAAGCATCTCTTTGAAATAAAAACTTCTCTTTTGAACACCAGGATTCTTCCAATGATTTTGTATAACTGTGAGTCATGCTCACTGCTGTCTCCAAAGAATTAATGTTGATCATCACCCAAAGAAAATGGAGGGGTGTGTTAAACATGTGAAAAGACTGCAACACATTTCAAAAAAAAGAAAAAGGATCAGGAAGGAAAAGCAGTGTAAAAAAATGTCATTTAAAAACATATGATAGAAAAAGTCATACATTTGTAAGTAGTGAGAGAAAGGGAAAACTGATGAGCAGCCCACATGCTCTACAGAAGTCATGTCCCTCCCAGCATGGCAAGAGGACCCTCTGATGGGATGGATAAAAATACTACAGAAAGGGCAGGATAGAGGCAATCTGCATCCTTACAGAAAACATCCAAAGTGATAAAATCACAGATTTATTTGAGAGTTTGTCTCCTTCTCCCATCCATGGTTGTGTGCCTCTGGAGAAGAGTTTTGTGCTTAGGGCAGTTAGATGGTACAGTCAGTGGATAAAGCACCAGCCCTGCAGTCAGTAGCACCTGAGTTCAAATGCAGCCTCAGACCCTTCCTAGTTGTATGACCCTGGGCAAGTTAGTTACCCCTAAATCACACGCACAGATTTATGTAATGGTTTGGGCTCTACATTGATGAGAGTCTAGGCCCATAATAGCCAGTGGTGGGCCAGGATTGGCTATGTCACAGGAGCACTGACAGCCAAGTCTCTAACATCTTCTTGGCCCTTCCTGGTTCCTTAGAAGTTCTTATGCTCACAGTCACAGTACCTTCATAGACAGAAGTCATAAGACCTGGACAGAGACTTTTGTTGTTGCTGTTTGGTTGGATGACTCTATGTAACCCCATTTGGGGTTTTCTTGGCAAAGATAAGGGGTCTGCCACTTCCTTCTCCAGCTCAGTTTACAGATGAGGAAACTGAAGCAAATAAGGCTAAGTGACTTACCCAGGATCACACAGCTCGTCCTGAATCCAGTCCCAGTGCTCTATTCATTTAGCCACTTAAGTTCCTCTTTGATATCAAGACACAAATCACATAAATCTAAGGACTCTTGGGGAGTATTTATCCCAATTTGCTTATTTTAGATGAAGAAACAGGACCTTAGCCATGAAGGTCATAGTTAGTTAACATCAGAATTAAGACAAGAATCCCATTCTCCTTTTCTCCCAGTCCAGTACTTCTGGAAAGTCAGGGTGAAAAAGATTGCAGTAAGAAGCAAGAACTCAGCTATCCCAGTCTCCCTGCATAAACCTTCTTCCCTTCCCTGGGCAATTAACTCAATAATGAATAGCCGGGTATCCTATTGAACCTTTCAAAAAAGTACATATCATTAATTCTGCCACGGCATGTCCTGCTGTTCAAATGAGCTCACTCCCTACCCTCTCTCCTTCCCTTCTTTGTCTGGGGGCCAATGATGAGCAGTGGGGTTTCTGCTCAGTCCTTTAGCAGTTATGTTCGATTAATCAAAGAGTCAGCTAAGAAAAGATATCCTGCAAGTCATCGAAATGTCAATTTCCCCTGATTATTTTTTAGAGCTGGTCTCTTTGGAGCGATTGAGACTCAGTGCCTCTCTAAATTCTTCCCCAAACTTGTCACAAGATGTCAGGGCTACAAGGGACCCTAGCGATTAGAATAACAACAGCTGAAATGTAGGCTACATGCCACAAATTTTACAGAATGTTTTCTAAATATCATCTTATTTAATTCTTACAATAATAGAATGTTTTCTAAATATCATCTTATTTAATTCTTATAATAACCCTGTGGGGAGGCTCCACAGACATTACTATCTCCATTTTACAGATGAGGTTTAATCTAGCACGGGTCCATGATTACCCAGCTAATAATTGTCCAAGTGGGAGTCAGACCTTGCCGTCCATTAATGACAAGTTCAAAGTTCTTTCTGTACATCTGTGTTTTCACTCTCAACCGTCAATTAATCAATCAAAATAGCATCTGGTAAGTGCCTACTATGTGCCAGATGCTGTGCTAAGTGCTGGGGATAAAAATAAAGGCAAACAATGATAGGCCCTGCCCTCAAGGAAGTCACCAAGAGGTAGAGGACTCAACATCTAAGCAGTGAGGGGGTCATCTTCCAAAGAAGGTAATAAGATCAAGAGAACTGGAAATGGCTTATTTTGGGAAGTGAGATCTCAGCATTTGGGGAGGGGGGAATACCTCTGTGAAGACAAGGGGATGGGGAGTGGGTGGAAACAACTTGGTTGAATGGAAGATAGAGAAGATAAGGGGAGAGCCTGGTGATGTCAGTTCTATTTATTTGTTTAGTAATTTTGGCCTTCCAATAAGACCTGAACTTGTATCTTTCTCTATTAATAGGAAAGATCATTGGATTAGGCTATTAATATTTGAATATACTATACTATTAATACTTGAATTCTCTGCCTAAAAGTTTTACTATTATGAAGAGAGCCCCCTCATTTTGGGTACCACCATGAAAATCACAGATGTGAATGACCTTTGAAAATAAGAAACTTCATGCTAACTTATAATAGTATTCTTTACTGAAAGAGAAACTTATTGGCCAAAAAATTTGTTAATTCTTGAAAACACATTTTCTTATAACAGTAAATATGATTTTCTCTCTCTCTCTATATATATATAATAGCTTTATAACACCTGATCTAGGCCCGTGTCCAGAGCATAATACAACTCAGCACTTTGTACTCCATTCTGACTGACCACTGGTAAAGAGATTTGGGTGTGTAGAGTACTATGCAATTGATTGCTTGTCAGTAGGCCTCAGTCAACCTGAAAACAAGCGTTTCGATGCAGAACTTTTAAGATGTATAATCACAATTGTCCTTAGTCATAAATAGAGCTGGGAGGCTGCCTATATAGAGTAATTTCAAGGTCACCAAGCAAAAACTACTTGCCCCCAAATCTTTTCTTTAGCTGCCTGCTGGCTGATGTCTGACATTCTTTCATTGGAGGACAAAACCTTTCCTCAGGAATAGATAAACCTGAGAATAGAACTTCCCTTAGCATAGTATCTTCAATCCTCTTTCTTGAAAAGTAGATGGGAACCCAGAGACTAATGCAGATGTACTAAGAACAATCATTTCCTGAGAGCAGCCTGAATGGGGAGAGGGGAGAAAGATCACTCAGGCTCTGGGAACCTGCTATGGGAAGGCAGGAAGAAAAGGAACACTTGAAATGTTATTTTTTAAAATTTATGGTAATGAAAACATCAACAAAGAGCCTCTGAGTCACTCACTCCATGACTGATAAGGCACGCTCCCAGGCAGGAAGGGTGGCTCATCCCAGGACTGTGTTTACACTGCTGTGTCAGAAGCTCAGGAAGGGGGAAACAATGGTAGGCTCAGGGGCTTGGTTTTCAAGACCATAGTCTAAATAGGTATCATATAAAGCACTGAACTAGATTGGATTTCAAGAGACCTTGGCTCTAATACTTCTTCATTAAGTGATGTTGGTCAAGACTTTGCCCCTCACAGAGCATCAGTATCTCAGAAAGCTGATTGGGAACCTGTACTGTCTTTTTTTTTTTTATTATAATAACTTTTAATTGACAGAACTCATGCCGGGATAATTTTTTACAACATTATCCTTTGCACTCACTTCTGTTCCAATTTTTCCCCTCTCTCCCTCCACTCCCTCCCCTAGATGGCAAGCAGTCCTATACATGCTGAATATGTCGCAGTATATATGTGTGCAGAACCAAACAGTCCTCTTGTTGCAAACTGTACTAAGTCTTGAATCAAAATGGTAAATCTCCATATGGGAACCAGGAGTGTGTGTTGGAGGGAGTAGCCCTCTGTCCAAGGTGGAAGCAAACTGGAAAAGGTTGGAAATGGAGTAAGTCATATCTCCTGTGCTGATCAGCGATTGGATTGGGCCCATGGGTGACATTTCCCACCTAGTGAGATAAGAAGGAAGGAAGGAAGGAAGGAAGGAAGGAAGGAAGGAAGGAAGGAAGGAAGGAAGGAAGGAAAAGAGGAGGAAGGAAAGGAAGGAAGAAGAAAAGCAGGAAAGAAAGAAAAGGAAAGGAAAACAAAGAGGTTTGACTAGATCAAAGGTTCTTAATCAGGGATCTGTGAATTAAAAAAAAAAGTTTTGATAAATCTATTTTAATATAATTGGTTTCATTATAATCTAGTGTCTTACTTTATGCACATAAAAATCTTATTTTGAGAAAGAAGCCAAAAGGCTTTATCAGACACTGCCCAAGGGGGTCATGGAAAAATTTTGTTAAGATCCCTAGATGATTTCTGATGTTCCTCCAAGTCAGAATCTTATAACCTCATCATTCTTCGAGAGATACAGCTATGTTAGGATAGTAAAATCAGTTTGAGCATTTCTCTCATGCCCCCAGTTCTGGTCTACTCTTCTGCCCTTGTACCTGATTGGCCAGTGGCTAGAACAGATTCACAAGTGTATCTATTGATAACTAGATTGTACTAAGTCACTGAGCAGAAGTATTGGGTACATCAGTTTAAACACCAAATAGCTTATCTTAAGTTGATCCAGAGTATTCTCTCTGACTCAGAGACATCTGGCCCAATATTAGGGGACATGTAGAAAGCTCATAGGGTCATAGGATGCCATCAGGGGAAGGGACATCAGAACTTAGCCAGTTAGAAAATGTACTACCAAAGATGAAGAGGTTTTAAGAAGTAGACTTTCAGAGCTGGAAGGATGTTAAAACAAAATTTCAGAGCTGGAAGGAGCCTAAGTATATAAAATGTTAGCACTAAAAGGAGACTTTATAACCTAGAATGTTAGAGCTAGTAAAGACCTTAGAATACGAAGAAAAATCCGTAGAACACAGAATGTTAGAGATGAGAGGGACTTTAGAAAGCAAAATGTTAGAGCCAGGAGGAACCTTAGAACGCAGGATGTTAGAGTGGTAAAGATCTTGGAGCATAAAGAAGCTTTAATGTACAGAATGTTAGAGTTGGGAGGAATCTTAAAACACAAAATGTTAGAGCTAGTGAAGATCTTAGAACTTAAAGAGATGTTAAAACACAGAATGCTAGAGCTGAGAGGAACGTTAGAACATAAAATGTTAGAGTTGGTAAAGATCTTAGAACATAAAGAGACCTTAGAATACAGAATGTTCAAGCTGAGAGGGACTATAAAGAACATAAAATCTGACTCCCTCAATTTGAAAAGTGGGGGACTAAGGCCCCAAGAGGACAATTCTCTCTCCTAATCATATAAAGCAGATTAGCTTCAGGATTAGGTTTAGAATCCTTCCCTTCCCTGGGGGTTTTAAGGAAGATAACAAGAAAATGCCAGATGTATATTTTAAGAACCAAAACTTCCACACATATGAAGCAAAAAGAGCCATGATTGCCTTTTACCCCATGGACAAGAATTCAGTGAGGATCAAGATCCATGAACTATTCCTACAGCTCATGGCTCTCATAAAGAGAAACTACCCAGCAATAGAATAAGTTAAAGAAAAATGTCTTCTATTGGCAAAGTAGGCCTTTCTTGAAAGTTATCTAAGTGAATGACCCCTCCAGAGTGAAGAATGACCAATAAAAACTAAACAATCATTGCAAGGGAAGAGTGGCTTTGAAGATACTGTCGACTCTATTAATCAAGGGAATGAACGGCCATAAATCCAAGCAGGAGGGAAATGAGGATCTTCATAAAGAGTGACTCCATTTTTATTAGGTTTCTGAAGACGGGGGTTATCAACAGTAGAAAGTGAAAAAAAATTCCGGGTACGATTAGGAGCAGCCAAGAGGAGCCGAGGGCTTTTATGAGGGAGGACACGACTCTAGCTGGAATATATGGTGTCTTTTCATCTGTGCTTCAGGGCCATGGGGGTGGGGGCAGAAAGGCTGAAAGCTGGGGGTCGGCCAGGGGATGTAAGTGCTGGTGGGCAATTGGGAAAGAAGGATCTGAAGCTGACCATATATAATGGGCTTGGCTGGGGATCAGGAGCCAGGAAGACAGAGAAACTGGGTAGGAGAATGACTGGTGACGCTGACCATCAGAACTGGATGCTGAAGGGGCTGTCTGGCCTAGTTGGGAGGCACCAGACAAGCTCAATCCCAGGCACAAATACCCACCAGCACATCTCTAGTAAGGTCACAGGGTCACATTTTTCCTTCCTGGTTTTCTCTTGCAACTGGATCTTCTATACTGATGATGTCTCATGTTATGCTTGTAGATAAAATGGAGAAAGTCAGGCTAGGTAGCAATGCAAGGTAAGTGGATTAGAGCTGGAGGTATGGTTAGATCAAAAATGCAAAGATTTTGTCTCTGTCTCTGTCTCTGCCTCTAGCTCTGTCTCTCTGTTTCAGTCTGTTTCTGTTTCTGTGTATCTCTCTGTGTGTTTCTGGGTCTTTCTCTCTCTGTCTCTCTGTCTGTCTCTCTGTCTCTCTATATACTTATCTACATACCCATATCTATCTATCTATCTATCTATCTATCTATACCTTTCTCTCTCTCTCTCTCTCTCTCTCTCTCTCTCTCTCTCTTTCTATCTCTCCATCTCTCTCTGTCTCTCTGCCTCTGTGTGTCTGTATATCTCACTCTCTTTCTTGCTGTCTTTATATATGTATATATGTACATCTCTGTCTCTATCTTTCTCTCTCCCCATTTTTGTCTCTCTGTGTCTCTCTGTCTCTCTCTCTTTCTCTCTCCCTCTCTCTCCATTTCTGTCTCTCTCTGTCTTGTTGCTCTCTGTGTCTGTCTCTCTGTCTGTTTGTCCATGTCTCTGTCTCTCCCTCTCCCTTTCCCTGTCTCTCTGTCTCTTTCTCTGCCTGGCTGTCTCTTTGTGCCTCTGGGTGTGTGTGTGTTTGCTCATGGAAGGAGTACCCGCTCTCCCTCCCTGCCAGATGGAAACCAACAGGAAATCACATTCTTGATGAGGCTAGTGTCTCCAGGCAGCCAGAGACTGTGTCTTGCTGCCCTAGGTCCTTATCAGCACGACCCACTCTATCAGGAGTGGGAGTAATGAAAGTTGAAGTGAATCTGCCCGGAGCCCAGCCTTATTGATGCCGCTGATTGCCGGAGCTGGGGCCGGGGCTGAGCGTGGGGGGGACTCCTGTGGAAGCTTCGAACCTTCTGGGTGCTGAGTCAACAGAAAAGGGAGTTGTGTGCTCAGCCTCCCGGCCAAACAAACTACTGACTCACAGAATCTGAGAGGAAGAGCGACTTTGGAAGCAACTGAATCCAATCTTCCTCCTAATGCAGGAAAAACTTTGATACATCCCTAAAAAAAATGGCTGGCCGGCCTCTGCCTGAATCCCCCAGCTCACTGCCTCCCAATCATATCCCATGTATTATGGTGCAGTAAACAGAGCACTAGGCGGAGGAGCTGCATTCAAATCCAAGCTATTACCTAATACCAAGTGAATTTTAAAGTACTGTATAAATGTTGCCATCATCATAATCATCATCATCACCGCCTTAGGAGTCTGAACAAGTCATCTCACTTTTGGACCTCATTTATAAAATGAGAGAATTGGGGCAGCTAGGTGGTGCAGTGGTTAGAGCACCAGCCCTGAAATCAGGAGGACCTGAGTTCAAATATGGCCTCAGACATTTAATACTTCCTAGCTGTGTGACCCTGGGCAAGTCACTTAACCCCAGTCGCCTCAGTAAAAAATAAAAAAATAAAGATGAGAGTTGGGCTAGATGCCTTGAAATCCTTTCCAGATTTCAGACTGTGGTCCTCCTAGTTCTATGTAAGGTTCACTGGATGCTTATTCCCCCACAATCCCCAGGGGTGGGTATTATAGTCCTATTTTACAGATGTGTAAACTTAGGTCCGAAGAAGCTCAGCAACTTATTGATTGCTGGTCACAATACTAATAAGAGATGTCAGGGTGAGAATCACATTGATTGGTAGGTAGTTCTATTTGTTGGAAAATTCTCCTCTGTGTTAAACTGAAACCCACTTCCCCAATGGACCCTAGTTGCATATTCTGGAGCAATAGAGAACAAGATGCAAAATGATAGAATTTTGGATGTGGAAGGAACTCAGAGGTCACGTAGTCCAAATCATACGTGACCAAGAATCCCTCATCCACCATCTTTAACAAGTGGTCGTTCAGTCATTACTTTAAGCTATCTAATAAAATGGCTCTAGTTGTGAGAAATTCTCTTCTCTGCCACAAAATAAACAAATTCATAACAAATGAATGAAAACCACTAATTAAATGCTTATCATGTGCCAGGAACTATATTAACTGTTGGGAATATAAAAACAAACCACCAAGATAGTCCCTGCCCTCAAGAAGCTAACACTCTAATAGAGGAAGATAATGCATCAAAGGTGAAAAGCAAAGTGGAGGTGAGAGAATATGAAGTCAGCAATACAACTTGCAGATGGATAGGAAGTGGACTGTGAAGCTGTGACCCAGATAGCTAATATGAAAGCTTATCAGTCAGAGCTTAGAGCCCAGAAGTGGTAGTCAGAGTTCTTCAGGGAGGAGGAGAAAGCCAGAGTGGAGGGATCATGGTTTGGAGATTATCTAGGAAGCATGTAGCAAGGATCCCTTTCACCTCCCCTCCCCCAAATCTTCTTCTTTCAGGCTAAATATTCCATTTTCCTCAAATACTCTTCATATGAGTGTCTAGATCATCCTAATCACCATTCTTCACATCTGCTCCATCTTGAAAATGATTCTCTTTTAAAATGTAACCCCCCCAACCTGATGTAGCCTGAGCAATGTAAAATATCAGTTCTCATTTGTCTCCATTTACTCTGATCTACATGGAGACATTTCCAACTTTGTTTTAGGGTTAGATGATCAAAGTAGAAGGAACTTTAGACATCACCTTATCCGATCCCTTCATTTTACAGATGGGGAAACTGAGAACCAGATCAGGGAAGGAATCTGCCCAAGTTCATGCAGCTTCTAGCCGGCCATGTGCATTTGTGTTTGTGCCTCATCTTGCTACCTCTAAATTACATTATATTACCCTGCCTTTCAGTTGGAAAAAGGAAATGATATTAAGAATGGATGAGTCTCAATTGTTAAAATGTAGTCTTCACTTGATGGATGCCATGAACAGGCAAAAGGCGACAGAAGAGCAGCGTTTTAATTAACATTAAGCACAAGTCTGATGTCTAAGACCCATAGCTCCACAAGAGTACCTGAGTCAGAAGGGGCACATCCACTAACCTATGACTAATCTATAACAATATATTCAATTAAGATAAGGACAAAGGATGCATAGCTCTGCTGTGGAAACACCAATCTCTGGGTAGACAGCTAGTATCTCAATGACCCTCTTGATAGCAAGCTTGCAGATCTCTAAATTTCAAGCTTCTTAGGCTAAAGCTCAGTGTCTGACACTACCAAGAAACTCCGATTTCTGATCTAGCTCAGTATTCTTGTTTACTGATTTGGACTCGAAGGAGTGTGTTGAGAACTTTTTTGTAACAATTAGTTCTGAAAAAAATTAATACATGGCACACTTTTAAAATTTAATACGGATTGTTAATATCATCTTCATTACTTTTTTAAGTGTTTGTTAAAATCAGAGAATTAAATAACTTCACAATAAACCAACCCCTTATTTGTAACCTTTGCTGATTTCTGAGATATAATTGCTCATAATGAAAATTTAACAACTGAGCCTGTTCAAGCTGACTCTAGGATGCTTTTTATCCATCCCTCTTTCCTTGAGGAAGGGGGTACCTATCAGCTCCTTATCATGGAGAATAGCAGATGATTCTCATCTAATAGGAGAAAAAGAAGTAAACTGGATACATATATTATTGGGAAGAGTCTAGTTGCTATGGCAAACCGCTCACATAGGTAAATGAAAACCTTTGAAATCCATCAGCTATTTAGTTTCCTCTTGACTTAGAAGTGGAATATTAGTGACAAACTTGGGTTTCATTCTCTTCCATAACCATTATCATGTACATTCTTTATAACTAGTAGATAAAATGTCATTGTGACATAGAGTGAATATCACTAGATTGGGAGGTAAAAGACCTGACTTTATGCTTGACTCTGCCACTTATTGATCATATTTCCTTGGGCAATTTATCTTTCCACCCTGAGCCTTCACTCCCTCCTTTTTAAACGACTAAGGCTATTCTAAATGGTATTTAAGGTCTTTTCCAGCTGTGAAATTCTTTTTTATGACTAATAAGTGCTATTGAGGATACTGTCCTGCCTATCCCAAGTTCAAGCTTTTTGGTCAACGTTGTCTTGAGATTATTTCAATTTTAATCAGACAGTCACACTCTCTGAAAGTCAAGTGTTCAAGAGCAGAATGTAGTCTTTCAATCAAGCAATTTAACACATATTTAATGATATGCACACTTCATAAATATGCATCAGGGTAACCGAGAATAAATGAGCAGCAGTTCACCCAAATTACTATAATTAATATCACCCTTAGATAGTCCCGAACAACAAGAAAGTTTATTTTCTAGTTTTCTCTGCCTGAATTATGAATAATCCTGTGGCATTTATACAGGGCTTATAGACATTGGGCTTCCATTATCCTATTTGATCCTCATAACAACCAGTAAAGTGGGTACTAGTCTAGAAGTATTCTCCCAGGACTTGGGTTAGATTCACTGTCCTATGCTTTACATATTCCATTTTTTTTCTCCTATTTTAAAATCTGAACAACGTGTTCCCTTTTCTGGTCTGATACAACTTTTCTTTTTCTTCACAATCTTCAAATATCATTAAAGTTCAGTAATCACTTTGGCCAATTTTTTCAGTACTTAAAAATGACTTGAATTCATCAGGAACAACTAAATGTTTCCATATTATCTCCGTACTTCTGAGTACCATCAGTCTATTATCAATTTTTTATCACTTTTTTCCAAATCAAAGTTACAATGAATTCTTAGTGAGTCCATGTGGGTTGCTTTGGACATCTCCCATTTTTTCCTTCCCATTAGAATTGTTTGCCTTTGAGTTTTTAGAAATTTTTTTTGAAAGTTTCCCATCCCTTCCAGGTGATCATTTTTGACAAAGTTTGATTCACTGAGTCTTTTTTCCCCTCCAAACCCTTTAAGACATATTCCCCTAAAATTCAGGTTAAACACCAAATTATATCTGTCTTTCCTCTTTTCTGTAGGAGGCTAGGGTTTGGAGGAAGTGTGTAAGTATGTTGCCAGGAATAAAAAAGTCACAAGCATATGGCCAGTGTTGGAGGCAGAGGCAAAGTCAGCCCTAGTTGAGAACAAAGTCTGATTGGCCACCAACTGTGATCTTGGCCTGTGTAACATAGGGCTCTAACTACTGAATGCTGAAGCCCTCAAGGGTTCTTAGCCCTCTCTCTCTCTCTGTTTCTATATCTGTGTGTCTCTCTCTTTCTCTCTGTCTCCCTCTCTCTCTCCCTCTTCTTATTCCTCTCTCCCTGTCTATGTAACTATCTATGTATCTCTCTACATCTCTATCTATGCTATCTATCTCTTTATATCTACCTATCTAGATATCTCTTTATCTGTATCTCTCAATCTATCTTTGTCTATATCTCTATCATCTCTACATATATCTATCTACCTATCTATAACAATTATCTCTTTATCTGTCTTTCTCACTATCATTTTTATCTATATCTATCTCTCCATCTCCATCTACCTATCAATTTCTCTATCCAACATCTATATCTTTATCTCTATCATCTATCTCTTTATATCTATCTACTTATCTCTAACATCTCTCTATATTTTTATCATCTCTCTATATCTATCAACCTACCTATATCTATTTATCTCTTTATCTCTATCTTGTTTTTTCCCTACCTATCTATAGAGAAGTGTGTGTGTGTGTGTACACACTTCTCTATAGATAGCCTAGAGTCCATGGAAAATTAAATATGTATTTAATTTAATAATCAATAATAAAAATAAAATAAATTTAATTAAATCTAATAAATAATTTTATGTATATGTACATATATATGTGTATGTTTAATTGTCCATGGACCCCAGGTTTAGAATTCTTCGTTCTGGGTAATAAGAAATGAAGGAGAAATTTAGACCTAAGTCTTTCTGATTACAAACCCACGTCCTCTTTCCCTCATGTCACCATTCCTTTGATAAGGTCAGTAATAACAACCCAATCTTTGGGTCTAAGCTAGCAGAAAGGGACAAGTATTATTATTTGTCTTTAACAAAGAAACTCAGAAGACTTTAGAGACCCTCTAGCTCAGTTTTTACAGATTAGGAAGTTGAGGCCCACATTTGGAAAAATAACTTGTCAATAGAGAGTATACATGAAACTCAAACCCAGCATCTTTTGCACTGAGCCCTTTGTTCTTTCTGCTAATTCACACTGCTTCTGAAGCTGGGGCATCTGGGAACGGACATTTAAAGCCCAGTTTTGGCTCGGCCATGAAAAGCACTCCCTCTGCGCTGAGAACGCCTTCCATTCACATTACATTTTTACTGATCCCCACCACACACCATTAAGTGTAATGCTTTCAATTATGGTTCCCAAATACGCATTTAATTTCAATTCAACAAGATGGTTCCAAGTTAATAAAATTAAAAACAGCAAGTTCATCAACTGTGTAATAGTTAATGTCTCCAGTACTGAGCAGAAGCAATGCTGGAATTAACAGCTGTCTTATCACATGCAAATTAAATTCAGCCCCGGAAACTTCATCTCTTTCCTGGGCCCACCTGGGAAGATCAGGGCTGAGCTTGCTGGCCCTGCTTTTATGAAGATATGCATGGGAGAATATCATTTGGGGCCAGGGGATGGGGAGGACAATCCACTCTGAGATCTGAAGGAAGAGTTAGGGAGGGGGAGAAAAGATAAGAAAATCCACTCAGTCTGAGAAAGGAGGCTCAGAACTTCTCTGAGAAGGCCCATGGAATCCGAGGGCCTTAGAACTCTCATTTTGCTGTTGAGGAGACAGAGGCACAGAGAAGTTAATTAACATGCTTAGGATCCTATAGATATACAGTAAGTCTGTCAATAAGCAGTTATTAAATACCTACTATGTGCCAGGCATTGTTATAAGCACTGGACTACTATCTGGATTTGAACCTAGAGCTGCCAGACTCCAAATCCAGTGCCCCATTGTATGTCACAAGTCAAGATTTCTGGCCTGTCAAAAGGTAAAAACAGAACTCTACAATCCCCAAGAAAGGAGTGATGAGAATGACAATAATCCAGAGCTAGAATGTTGGAGATGGAGATAGAGGAATCTATCTGGGTTAAAACCCAATCACCACCCATATGATCTTAGGTAAGCCCTTTAGCTTGTCTGGGTCTAGGTTTTATGGTCTAAAAAGGGAGGGAAAGGGAATAATCATTTTATGTAGCTCCTGGTATGTACCAACCTCGTACTAAATATTTTTATAAATATTATTTCACTTGAAACTCACACCAATGCCACAAAGTCTTCATATTACAATTGGGGAAACCGAGGCAGAGATTTTATTTTTTGGGGGTGACTTGATCAGGCTCATACAGTTAGGTATGACTCAGATACATAAGTGCCTGAGGGCACATTTGCCCTCAGGAAGATGAGTCTTCCTGACTCCAGGCCCAGGAATTTATCCACAGAACCAGAGTGGGACATGAAATGATCATTTCACTGCCCTGAAGCAGACTCAAAGAGAGTAAGATATTTTGGAAACACACAAGACCTGGAGTCAAGAAGAACTGAATTGAAATCCAGCCTCAGGGTGAGTCACTTAATCTCTGTTTACCTCAATTTTCTCAACTGTAAAATGGGGATAATAAGTGGGGATCCCAGAGTTGTGATGATCAATTATAAAGCATTTAGCATAATGCCTGGCATATAGTAGGAGCTTAATAAATGCTTTTTCCTTTTCCTTCCCACTTTTTATGCACTCCACTTTTACCTCTCATCTGTATACTGTACAAGATAACAATATTCACATTGCCAAAGTCCTTTGTAAATCTTAAAGTGTTCTAAAAGGAGGAGATTTTATTAGTACCGAGTCATAGAATGTTAACATGGAAGGGAACTTAAAAGTAACTAACCTAACCTCTCTTTCATAGGAAAGGAAACTGAGACTCAAGGAGCACAAGTGATTTAATTGAAGTATCATAATCAGTTGGTGGCAGTAGAGGGACTAAACCTAGGGCTTAAAAATTAATTAATTCCCTAATTAATTCACTGTGTAATTAATTTACTTATTATTTTATATAATTTATATATTAATTTAATTATTAATTAAAATTAATTCACTAATTCCCATTGCATCTGAAGTAAATCAGCTAGACTATAAGCTGGTAATGCAGGAAATAGAATTTATTTAAATTTTAAATTTCTTCTCTGCACACCCCAGGGACTTAAAGATGTTTTGAAAAATTAAACACTTGGTGACCTCATCAGCTCCCACAGATTCAATGATTGTCCCTATGCCAATGACTCTCAGATCTGTCTATGTAGCTCTCTGGTCTCTCTACTGAGTACCAATCATTGATGGGACATTTGGAACTGAGGATCCCATAGGTATCTCAGTTTATTCAACAGGTTTTATCGGGGTCCTACTGTCCTTCCCGTTTCAGAGATTTGCAAACACTTTGAACCTCAAGTTCATCTTTTGTTAAAAGAGGGGTTTGGGAACCATTATGGAAACACAGAAAAGACATTAACCCTAGAATTAGCCAAGTATTTATTAAGTATTTTCTGTGTGCCGGGTACTGTCCTAAGGGATATGGTGCCAGGCAGAAAATGCAAAGGAGATTGGTCTGACAATTGTAAAAAGTCATCCTATGCAATTAAATCATAGACCACTGGATGGGAATAAAGTATAAAAATAATGGAAAAGTAGTAAAGGGTCAGACTGTGAAGGTCTTTAAATGCTAAATAAAAGACTTTCATTTGATCCAGTAGGTAATAGAGAGCCACTGGACTTCATTGAGGAAGGGATGTGATGTAGTCAGACTTATACTTTAGGGAAGTCACTTGGACAATTCAGTGAAGGACAAACTGGAGAGAGATTTGAGATACTAAGATCAATTAGGAGGTTGTTGAAATGGTGAAAGTAAGAGGTGATTCTGAACAATGGCAGCTGATTGACTAGAGAGAAGGAGACATAAAGGTGGTAAGTGGAGATAAAAAGGGCACAATATCGCAACAGTCCTAGGAACCAACGTGGGTGAGTGATAGAGAAGTGGAGGATAGCACTGAGCGGGTAAATCTGGGTAACTAGGAAGATGTTCTCAACAGAAAAAAAATTAAGAAAAGAGGGAGATTTTGAGAGGAAAAAATTTATGAGTTCTGCTGTGGGCATATTGAGTTTGAGATGCCTACAGGATGCCCAATCACTATGTCACAGAGCAATTATGATAGGAGATTGGAGTGCAGGAGAGAAATTCAGGATACATATATATATATATATATATATATGTCATCTGCATAGACATGACCATTGAACCCATGAAAACTTATGAGACTTTCCTTTAGAATAGAAGGAAAAGACTAAAGGAGTTGGGAGAGAAGCCAGAGTGTGGTGGGGACACTAGTGATCACGAGCTAAATGAAAAGCCAACAAAAGAATGGTCAAACACACAGAGCAACACCATGAAAATCTGGAAAGGATAAAAGTATCCAGGAGCAGAAGGTGATCTTCAGAGTGTAAGACTGGAGAGAAGTCAAGAAGGATGAAGATAAAACAAAGGTCATTTTCAATGGCAATTAAAGCACAAGAGGCACTTTGGAGAAAGTGGTTTCAAATGAATGAGATCGAAAGCCACATTTTGGAGAATTTAGAAGTTAGAGTGTGGAAAGAGGAGGCACCCAGTGCTTTGGGTTTCTTCTGGTGGTTCTACAATTTATTATTATTCTTCAAACTCCAAATTTTATGAACCCATGAATTGGATAAAATTATTATTATTTCTATTATTTGTTGAGTTGCATCCTAGTCTTTATGACTTTAAATAGGGTTTTCTTAGCAAAGATACTGGAGGGATTTGATATTTCCTTCTCCACCTCATTTTAAAGATGAAGACACTGAGGCAAAGTGAAGTGACTTACCTAGGATCACACAGCTAGTGATTAAAGTCAAATTTGAATTCTGGTCTTCCTGATTTCAGGTCTAGTGCTCTATCTACTGAGTCACCTAGCTGGTCTTGGGTTATAATACCATCCTACAAAATATCTATTCAACCTCCTCAGCTCCTGAGAGTCAGAGGTACATTCATGCTTGATCATTATAAATACTGAAAATATTTATATTGGAATCTCCCTAGGTTATGTTTACACTAGGCATCAGCGCTTTAAATTGTAAGATGAGGCACAGTGGGGAAAACTAGTCAGAGGACCTGGATTCCAATCTCAGGCCTCCCACTTCCTCTAGCATCTATGTGACCTTGGATCAATGATTTTATCTCTCTAGGGCCCAGAGACCTTAGTGCCTTAATTTCTTCATCTATAAAATGAGTGGGTTGGATTATGTGGCTTCTGAAGTCCTTCCTAGTTCTAAATTTATGGTTCTATTAGTCAACTGATCTCCTGCTCCTGGATATGTCACTGCCACCATTTGAATGACTGACAAATTTCATGGAAGCCAAAGCAAGATAAGCACATGTTTGGAATATTTTGGGGAGTAAGGCTGGAAATTTTGTTTGGAATAGATGACCTATAACATCTTTGTCAACACTGAGATTCTGTGATTCTCAACCCAATGTCATGGTTATCTAATCATGGAGCCAGGAAGACTTAGAGGCCATTGAGTGTGATGTCTCCATTTTGAAAAGGAGGAGTCCAAGGAAAAGAGAGGTATCTTTTTAAGTAATAGCTTTTTATTTTCAAAATATATGCAAAGACAGTTTTCAACATTCATCCTTGCAAAAACTTATGTTCCAATCCAGTATATGTTAAACTTATGCAGTTCTTCTATACATATTTCCACAATTATCATGCTGCACAAGAAAATTCAGAACAGAAAGGAAAAAAGAGAAAGAAAACAAAAAGCAAGCAAACAACAAGAAAGAGAGAGAAAGAAACAAAGAGAAAGAAACAGAGAAAAAAGAAAAGAGAGAAAGAAAGGAAGAAAGGAAGGAAGGAAGGAAGGAAGGAAGGAAGGAAGGAAGGAAGGAAGGAAGGAAGGAAGAAAGAAAAAGAAAGAAAGAAAAGAGAGAGAGAGAAAGAAAAGAAAGAGAGAGAGAGAAAAAGAAAGAAAAGAGAGAGAGAAAGAAAGAAAAGAGAGAGAGAGAAAAAGAAAGAAAGAAAGAAAGAATTATGTTGTGAATCACATTCAGTTCCCATAGTCAAGAGAAGTATCCTAACGGCTAGTAGGTATCTGAGTAGCTAATAGGTGCCGTCATTGTGCACAGAGCTCTGGGCCTGCAATCGGGAAGATTCATTTCTCTTGAGTTTAAATCTGGCCACAGAAACTTAATAGCAGAAGGAGGGATCTTGGCCAAGTCACTTCACCCTATTTGCCTCAATTCCTCATCTGCAAAATGGGCTTGAGGAGGAAATGACCCTCACCAAGAAAACCCTATCTGGGTCACAGAAAGTCGGACATCATTAAAATGACTCAACAACAATAAATGTATCTGGGGCAAAATTTGAACCCCACTCTTCTTCGTTCTTTCCTTCCTTATCCACTACACCACACTGCCAACACAGATTAAGTCTTCGGATTGCGTGAAGCCAGAGCCATAACTAGCAATGCTTGGGATAAGCTGATGGAGGGAAGAAAGGAAAACCCCAAGGGAAGAGAAACACTGAGATAACTCATTTGCTGCTAAGAGGCTAGCTCCTACACAATGAGCAGAGTGGAGTAGACCCTCCCCCAGAGGGACTAGACCAGGGAGCTGTCTAACCTCGCTGGCTAGAGAAAACCACAAGCCAGTAGCTTTTTATGTTAACTAACAATTCTTGCTAACCAGGTGGTTTAACCTGATGAAGGAATATAAGTGTTCTAAGTGCCCCCTAAATTTCAGTGGCCTGGGGCCAAAGCCCCAGTTGGCCCATCCTGGTTTTAGCTTTGCCTGCTGCATTAAGACCAGAACTCCAATTTATATATTGATTATCCCCCAATCCTGCCTGTTGGAGTTAGAAGCTGACATTTCATGGCATCCCAGTACAGGGAAAGCAAGCCTTTCCACCCACCCGGATCTAATGGGCCCTTAACTCATTGTACTAGTGGGCTATGGCAACCACAGTGATTGCAGTTTAAAGCTTGAATAGCTGAGGTACCTGCTGAGTTCCTCCTTACCTTTCCTGCATTGCTCAATAGAACTGCACAATTAGGAAACGATCTATTACAAGGCAGGTTTGCAAGGGTCCAACCTTCTTTCCATTTTGACAAAGCTCAATTGCATCATCAAGCCCATTTTAGAAATCAAGATAATAAAAGCAAATTAGCAATGATTTCAAAAGGGGGGCCTACCTCCCCACACCCCACTAGACCAACCTTTTTCATGGTTACCAGGTGTACAAAGCAATTTTCCATCCAGCAATTTCCACTGTTGCTGCCCACCCCACCCCCAATACCACCCCAACACACACACACACACACACACACACACACACACACACACTTTGAAAAATGTCTGCATCCGCCAGTGGCACTGGCATCGGCGAGGAAATGAATTTCCCTCCGAAGCATATTCTTACAGGATGAATTGACTGAAGGCAAGAACTCATAATTGCCCATTACTGAAAAAAAAAATGCAGATAAAAATATCTCCCAGTTTTCATCCACGTTTCCAGCTGAAAATTGCTGGGAAAGATGTTTTTGAAAAGCCTTCATCGCTAAGCATATAATTACCAGGTCCCTGAACAAAAAAAGAGAAAGAATGAACGAACATTCTACTCTGTAGGGGAGAAGGACTATGGTGGCTAACCCCCCATAGCATTTCTATAAATAATATTACCCTAAATGTGCTCTTATCCCCAGGTCAAATGCAACGTCCAAATGAAATGATTGAAACCCTACAATGCTAGCACCGGAAGGGATCAGAAAATGTAGAATGTCAGGGCAGCAAGGACTCTCAGGGCACGGAATGTCAAAGCTGGGGAGGACACTTAGGGCATAGAATGTCAGGGCTGGGGAGGACTTTTAGGGCATAGAATGTCAGAGCAAGGAGGTGTCTTTGGTTTGAAGATATTTTAAAGCATGGAGAATTAAGGTTGAGAGTAGCCTTAGAGCATTTGATGTCAGAGCCAGAAGCTACCTTAGATCACAGACTATCAGAAGTGGAAGAGATCTCAGAGCATCTGCTATCAGAACTGACAAAAGGATTTTAGAACACAGAGAGTAGCGGAGCTGAAAGGGGATTGGGAACACAGTCTGTCAAACTTGAATGAGATCTTACTTAGAACGTGGAATTGGAGAACCAGACATTCATCTTTAGATCTTTCAATGTGAAATTTTAAAAAAAGCCTTTGCAATAGGAAACCAGAGCTGGGATGGATTCTAGAGTACAGCATCAGGCAATTTCAGGGGAGGTATGTATTCTCAGTGGCCTTTTCATCCAAGCCACACTAGGAGAAGAATTCCAACTGCACCCTACCCCACAAGAGGTCATCCTGTTTCTGCATACAGACTTCCAATTAGGGAGAGCCTGTTCCCTCCTTAAATAGCTCATTATGCTTATGAGCAGCTCCAATTAATGATTTAAATATTCATCTGACAATAAGCCCTACATTTGCCCCTCCACACCCATTGTTCCTGGTTCTATTTTCTGGGCCCAAGCAGAATTAGTCCAGTCCAGAATCTCTTCCTCATGAAATCATAGGCTTAAAGATGGAAGGGATCTTTGAGATTCTCTTTGAGTAACTGCTTTCTCAAAGGGCCATTTGAATGAGAATCTTTTCATTGGTGGAGACTGATTACTCAATGCTCTGAGCCTTCATGAGGACTGGAGCTGATAGAGCTTGAGTTCTAACTTCAAAAAAGAAGACATGTAATTTTCTTCAAATCCCTGAAAGACTCTGGGAAGAAACTGATACAATCAGGATCTTTCTTGGTGCTTCCTTTTAAATATTTGAACTCAGCTTACATATCCCACTCCCCTAGCTTCTCTTCTCCAGACTAAGCATTCCTAGTTTCTTTAGAGTATGGCTTGTGGTGGGACAAGTACATGGTAAATTATTCAGAGTGGGGGTGTTAGCAGATGAATCAATTAATCAGAGAATAGAAAGTAGCCCCCCAAGCTAGTGCTAAAAAAAATTTGTATATTAGCCCTCTCCTTCCCACCTCTAAGATAAATAGGGTGGGAAACTTCCTCCTTCTACTCTCAAGTTATCCTTTAGCAGCTTATTTTTCCTTTTTAACTACTTTAAATATTCTTTTGGAGAAATTTGCATTTTTGTGTGGAATTGTTGAAACTTTCCTAGCCTTCAGAACCCAAAGCCTAAAGCTTTCAGACACCAAGGTTAACCACTGACGCTTCTTTGAAGCTCTTCAAATCAGAGTTGGTCTTAATGAACTTCCCTTTCCCTATTGAATGACAATGCTTTTTACCTTCGAGCACAGAGAGCACAAACAAGGCCATAGAGCCTGCTCTGGGGACCATTTCTGACTTGAACACTCTCTTCCCTGCTCCCATCCTCATATTGCTCAAATTTTGACTTCTGTAAACTACAACCAAAACTGGCTCTCTCTCAGATCAGAAACTTGTTCTTTGACAAAGTAACAACTAAGGGGGGTTGGGTGGGAGTGGATCCAAGTACCAGTGTGTGTGTGGGGCGGGTAGTGACAGACTTCTTGCCCATGGCTGTTTGCTGTTCCAAAGTAGTATGCTTCAATCTCTCACTTTTCCCAGAACCCACCAAAACTTTCCTGTTTCCCCCCTTCCCTGTTACCAATGGCCTTCCAGCTCTGTTTCTGGGGAGAGAGGGACTGGTGAATCACAGACAATTTTCCTGTGTGGATGGACACTCTGAGGGTTAGGAGACCCCTTTCCATAGGATGATTGCCTAGAGATGAGGAGATGATCACAGACCAATGGTCCTGCCTACAACATGAACATCCTTCTAGAGTAATTGCACCTCGGGCCAAACCTGTATTATCTCCACTATCATCACCTCTGCCTCTACCCCTTCTCTCACCTGAATTTTCCACTGTGCTGTGTTTCTGATTCTGTCCAGGCTTTACAGCCATAACTCAGCATCTTCTCACCTGGAACCTCCCTCTAAAGCTGGGGTCGAATAGATAGGTAGAAAATTATACCTTTCTCATTCTGTAGCATCTCTTCCCCCTTGACCTTGTCCCACTGGTGAATTTCTTCCAGGACCTCCATATTTTGAGGATGCTTGCTTTCTTTTTGACTCTCTGGACTTCTATACTATGCCTTGGGAAAGGTACCTTTTTTTTTTCTCCTCATTCATTTCCTTTTCTTCTCTTTTCCCCCATTAGAAAGTAAGCTCCTTAAGAAAAGGAATTGTCTTCCTTTTTTGTAAGTATATACCAGCATTTAGCTCAATGTCAGTTATGCAGTAATAAATAATAATGTAATATAATAATAAATAATACAACTTGATAAATGTTTGTGGACTGCCTTCCAGGTTGCCTCTTACCTATTGTAAGAATTCCTACTTCCCCTTCTTTGTTCTTTCCATCGTCTTGGGCTTCCAGAAAAGGACATAGAGGGAGGGTCAAGAATTAGCTAGGGATACAGAGAGAGGTCCCTGGGAATTCACAGGAAAGAGAGTCTGAAAAATATCTAATTCACCCTCAAAGAGTCAGCACTGCTTAGGTTTCCTTTATAATGCAATGGGCTTTATTTTATGTATTAAAAAACCTTACTCTGAGAAGAGTTGCATCAGCTTCAGCACTGCCCATAGGGTCTATGACACAGACATAAAAAGGTTAAGAATCCCTTCTCTAAGGTCTCTTTAATTCTAAAATCAGATGTTGTGAGGTCCTGTCCAGCTTCCCCTGCCAGTCCTAATTTCAGAACCTTTTTTTAACTGCTTACTTGTATATGCTCTTCTGGGATGCAGTGCTGAAACAGAGAGATGTAGATCAGCCCTGTTAGGGCACACAGTCAAGATTCCCTGGCATGGAAAACTACTCCCTAGAGTTTTCTCAGAATGATGGGTCAAGACCTGCTTGGACGTCTGTCTGTAGTCAGCTGACCCTGCTTGTCCCACAGTGACCTCAGTTCCACTCACCCTGTGACCCTGGTTCTGGTTTACAGGCAGAGAGTATTCTACCATTTTAGATAGAGGTCTAATCTCCTTCCAAATCTGGATTGTATAAAACCTGAGCAGAATCCATAAGCAATGCTAGTTTTCATTACATGAAAAATATAATATAATATATAACATTATTACAATATAACATTCTGATACATTTTTTTTTCCTCACAAAAATAGAGACAGGATGGGGCCGTGGAAAGCTGGTCCCTGACATATGTGACTCTGGACAAATCATTTATCTTGCCAGACTCTAGGCAACTGTTTAACAACATAAGATGAAGAGAGGGTACCCTCCTGAATTGCAGAGAGACTTTCCTCATCTGGGAGTTCTTCAGACTAGTGGAGTCACCCTAACCCTCCAAAAATGTTCTAAAAAATGGCATACTATGGTGCCAAGAGGGGATTTGGAGTTAAAGGATCTGGTTTCAAGTCTCACCTCTGCTACTTTGTGCCAGTATGATCTTGGAAAAATCATTTCACATTTCTTTCCTCTTCTATAAAATGAAAGTAATGGACTGGATGACATCGATGGTTCTTTACAAATCCAACTATCTCTATTCACCAGTATTATTTTTATTGCTATAATGTTTATCTTCTTGACTTCAGAAGACAAAGTCTTATTGTCAAGTCCTCTATATTTTCCTTCAAGGACCAGCTCAGGAGCAGTTTCCTCCAAGAAGTTTCCCACGATCTATACAAATAGGAATAGTAACTCCTATCTCATATTTTCCTATAGCAGTTTGTTGTTGTTGTTGTTGTTGTTGTTGTTGTTGTTGTTGTTGTTGTTGTTTTGGACAGCTCCTTTGCCCTCATCATACTGTACCTTATATTATTATATAGTAGGAATCTATGCTGATCCTCTATTTCCTTTCCCATATTTTAAGCCTCTTGAGGATAGAACTACTCCATTTATCGGCTTTGTATGCCTAGCACCCAAAGCAATGTTTCATACATAGGACAGATGCTTAAAATTGTTTGTTAAATTGAAGATCACTGGTGCTACTGATCCCTCTATCCACTATCCAGATACTGTGTTCCTTACCCTCTTTATGCCCAGGTTCCTAAGCTATAGTTAATATCTCTCCTGGAACTTTACTTACTTCCACACCTAAACATCCATCTTCTTATGGATATAAGATTATATAAATATATATATGAATATAAGATTTTATATATGTGTGTAAATATATATAAGATATGAATATAAATTATAACTTATTCTGCTGGCAGGGAAACCAGCTATCTACTGCCTCTGCCATACTCATGCTGCTATTTTCTTTGAGGATTTCCCAGACCTCCCTGGATGCCCAAGTGAAAATTCAAAAGATTGCCCCCATTCCCAAATCAGAAAGTAGGATTTCTTTCCTATGCTGTGTGAGAGGTTTACAATACCATACAAAATTTCCTAGAGCCAGTGACCCCTTAACTGGCTCCCACAGTGGTGGGGCTGAATGGATGCACTTTTCTTTGGATAAGACACTCTGGTTTGAACAACTGATATTATACAACATATATATGACAATTATCTGATATATATAGAACATCTTTGTACTATTAAAAAAAACGCTGAAACAAATAGTTTCAGAGAAATCTGGGAAGACTTATCAACTGATGCAGAGTAAACTGAGAAGAACCAAGAGAACAATTTATAACATAACAACACTGAAAAAGATGAATAATTTTGAAAACCTTAAGAATTCTGATCAATGTAATGACCAAGCATAGTTCCAGAAAAGTGATAATTAAGAATACTAGCCATGTCCTGACGAAGAAGTCATGGATTTGGAAGGCAGAACAAGATACAGATATTCATACATACATACACATGGTATATGATATTTTTACATTGTCAGTGTGGGGATTTCTTTTATTTGATTATGCATATATTTCTTGCAAAAGTTTCATTTTGTTTTCTTTTTTCCCCACTGGAAGAATTAGATGATGAGAAGAAATAAGGTTTGTAAACTGAAAAAAAAATAAAAACAAAGATAACATACAGCCATATAGGAGAAGAAAAACCTTTTGCCTTGCATCAAAAGACCAGCCCCCAATGGGATCTTGATCATGCTGTGGTTAAGGTCAGTAGGCTGCCTTACTCAGCAACTACAACTTTTGTAAGGTTACCTCTAGCACCTCTGTCCTTACTTCAGAAAAAGGGTTTTCCTGAGAACCATTTCCTGAGAGTTCCTATTAACTGCCATTCCTTGTCCCCAGGCTGCCCAAACTCAGCATGACATGCTCAAACATTAAAACTCATAGGATCATTGCTCAATGCTGGTTGAATGAATGAATGAAATCAACTTACTAAAATTGTTCTTTGCTACTGACCATCCTAGATTCAAGATCTTCTAGAATTTGGCAGAGTACATGGCATATAAGGGGTTTAGTAAATGCTTGTTGACTGACTACCCAGACCTATGTTACCATCCTCTTACTCCCCAAGTAGCTGACTTCCCTTGGTTTTGCCCTTAGTTATTTTGGATAGATCCCACCTGGAACCTTGCAGTTCATGCTGTTTGGTGAAATGCCCGGTCGGAGCCCCCATTTGATTGGTACCCATGCTCCGGTGTCCCCAGACACACCATGGATAGGATCTGTGCTTGTTTCCGATTACAAACACCTTTCAGTTTGCAAACTGTGAACACAACTCTCTGTGCTACGGATGAAAGAACAGCTCAATCCTCAGCAAGGAGATAGCCCAGGGGACCATGACGGGTTGATAGCTGAAGAGGTAGCAGTTTTATTGAGGTCCACAGGGAACTTAACTTTAATGAATAGATAAGAATAGCTTATAATTAGCAGGTTGATTTCCCCCACATGATGCTTACCTCTAAAGGACTTGAAAATGACTGGTTTTCTTAAGTATTTTAAACTTTTCATTTTGCATTTGTGTTTGCACTCTTAATTTGCACTCTCAAGGACTGGTTTGCCAAGGAAACCAAAACCATTTTCTCTCTCTAAGTCTGCTTCTCCTTCTGGCTTTCTGTTAATGGCACCACTACTCACCTAGTCACTCAGGCTTGAAACTCAGAGTCATTTGGGGCTTTCCTCTCCCTCCCCTGGTGTTTATTCCATCAGCCAAGACCTGTGGATTTTTCTTACAGTTTATCTCCTGTATCTTCCTCCTTTTCTCCATTCTCATTGCTCTCTGACCCCAGCCCTCATGATCCCCCCCTCCAGAGTGCTGCAATAATTTCTGTGTTTTCTGTTTCCAGTCTCTGCCCACTCCAATTCAACCTGTGCAGACTGCTCGAGTTCATCTTCCTCAATGATCAGTTTAACCCTATCACTCCAGATCCTTCCATACATTCGCATTGTCTGCAAACAAATTTCTCTGCTCAGCATTTCAGATCTTGCATGCTCTGGCCCCATACTACTGGTCTTCTGCTGCTCCCATATATGCCTCCTATGTCAAATACGCTGGACTCAATGCTGTTCCCTGGACATGTCTCGTGCTTTCTTGCCTCCGAGCCTTTGATCCTACTCTCTTCTCTGCTTGGAATGCCTGTCTCCACTCATCTGATCCACATTCTACCTGTCATTGCATTTCAACAAGGCTCAGTTCAAATGAGCCTCGAGTGAGCCCTTGAAAGAACTCTATTGAACTCTTCTTTGAAGCATTTTAGGATCCTCCCAGCAAGAGAGTCTCCTGGTCTTTTGAACTCCCATAGCACCTTGTCTATACTTTTCCTGTGGCATTAACCACACTCTACATTATTCAATTACATGCATATTTATTGAATTCTTACTATGTGTAAGGCATGGTGCTAAGAGCTGGAAGGTAATAAGCTACATTTCAGAGAGCTCTGTGACAGCAAGGAACTCCTACAGACTTTTCATTTGAGCCTCATAGGTCTAGAAGGAAGCAAAGGAAGGGATGATTACCCCCATAAAGAAACAGGCTCATACTAAGTGAAATGAACAGAACCAGGAGATCATTGTACATGGCAACAGCAATTTTATACGATGATTAATTATGATGAATGTGACTCCTTTCAACAATAAGATGGTTGAGGCCATTTCCAATGGTCTTGTGATGGAGAGAACCATCTACATCCAGAGAGAGGGATGTGGGAACTGAGTGTGGACCAAACACAGCATTCTCACTTTTTTGTTGTTGTTCACTTGCATTTTGTTTTCCTACTCATTTACTTTCTTTCTTTGATCTGATTTTTTTTTGTGCAGCAAGAGAATTGTTTAAATGTTTATACATAAAAAAGAAACAGGCTCAGAGGGATTAAGAAACTACTAATGGTCACAAAGTTAGTGAAGATAATGCCGTTTTACCCTTTTCAGAGACATTTGCACTTCAAAGAGTCATCTTGTAAATCTATCATAATGAAACTCCAAATAGTGGGATTCTGGGCCAGGGGTGCAGATTGGTGTCTGTCTTTTGTTTTCAAAAAGGATCAGCATCGGGATGGCTTGACTTGTGTGTGAATTGGATTTAAGTGAAGCAGTTACACAAAGTCATCAGCCTCATTCTCTTCTTCAGACTCATCAGTATCCAGTGGCAGGATAAAAGTCCTGGAAATCAGTAGATGATCTTGGGGTCTTCAATGACTGACCAAGCCCTAAGCACTCCATAGCACCTGCTTTAGCCATCTTGGTGGACATTGAAACAAACTGTTCTTCTCCACTCATTCCCCCAGTGTATAATAGGGACTTGATAAATGTTTATCTTCTTCCCTTTCTCTTCCCCCTACTAGCATATTTAATTGTGCCTTCTTTTGTATAATTGATCCTCCAAATCTTCAATTCATTCCCTATTCACCTCTACCTTGCAGAATCCCTCGATTATTTCAAAGCTCAGTGCAGGTTCTAGCTCTTCATGGGGCTTCTTTTGATTCCCCCAGTTATTAGTACCCTTTCCCTCTTAAAATTAATTTGTTTTATTTACTTGTGTACATGCTGTACTGCTCTCTCTCCCCCAAACTCCATAGAACATAAAACTCTCTCGTACCAAGGACTATTTTACTGATGCTTTGTATCTCCAGCATCAGGATCCAGGATGTTTGTTGGATTGAAACGAGTCATTCATCTATAAGTCCCAAGGTTAATTCATGAATCTGGAGGAGTCCCTTCTATGTTCTCCTTACAAGTTCACTATTAACGCTGACTTGACACTTTTCCTCATTAGTAGAAAACATTTTAAAAAGACATTTTCCAACATCAGCCTGTTCCTTAGTAATAATTACTGTTACATTATCAGGTGTGTAAATTCTCTTCCATTAAACCCTTTCAGATCTAATCTAATCTCAAGCAGGCCTTAGCAAAAACTCCCCCCAGGTGGCTCTTCCACCATTGCTGCTTCTGTTGCAATTACAATCACATCCCAGATGCAATTAAAAGCAAATAAATAGTCCTTCTTCACACTCCAAGTAAACAATGAAATATTCATTCATTGAAGGCCAACAATAGGAGAAAAATGTAAAGGTTTCTAAGCAGAAACCCAGGGTTCTATATGACAAGGAAGATCCCTTCCAATGCCTTAGATTTTGTGATCAATCACTATCATCTTCACTTTATCACCTTTGAACCTGTATTCATACGATGTCTACTTCCTAGAATGGGCTTCCTTTCCCCTTTTCCTTCATTATTGTTCCCATACCATCTCTGCCTATTGAGCATCTGCCAGCTTCAGTTTCCTTATCTGTAAAATGAGGATAATAATAGCATCCTACCTTCCAGGGTTGCTGGGAAAATCAAATGAGATAACATTTATAAAGCACTTTGCAAACCTTAACGTGTTACATAAATGCTGGCTATTATTATTTAATGTGTATGAGAAGAGCTGGGGTCCTGTGGCAAGAATACTCATTTTCGGGCCAGATGATTTGGGTTTTATTCCTAGTTCTGTCCCCTTATGAGTCATGTTTTGCTGTCACCCCTGATATTTTGAATTTGTTTTCCTCTCTGTAAAATGGGAGGGAGAAGGATCATGCCATTTACCTGCCATCACTACTTTATAGGGATGTTTGAGGAAAGACTCTTTAAAACTTAAAATGAGATTGAATTATGTGCAATTATAAATTCACACACACACAACACACACATACATACTACCAAATGAATGAAAGTTAGGGTTAGCTTTCACTTAGGGTTAAGGTTTTTTTCAGTCATTTCCAACTCTTTGTGATCTTATTTGGAGTTCTTGGCAAAGAGACGAAATAGTTTGCCATTTCCTTCTCTAGCTCATTTTACAAATGAGGAAATTGAGACAAGCAAGGTTGAGTGACTTGCCCAGGATCACACAGCTAGTATATATAGGAAGCCAGATTTGAACTCATGAAGATGTCATCCTGACTTCAGGCCCAGAGCTCTACCCATTACATCACCTAGCTATCTTTCTGCCCCCCCCCACAGGTTTAATAAACCTTATTAGAATTAATATTATTTTAATTTATTTTTTAAATAACAGTTTTTTATTTTCAAAAAATATGCAAAGATAGTTTTCAGCATTCACGCTTGCAAAACCTTGTGTTCGAAATTTTTCTTCCTTCCCTCTCCCTCCTCCCCTAGACAGCAAGTCATCCAATTAGGTTAAACATGTGCATAGAATTATTATTTTAAATGGAAGGACCAGATCATGGAAAGCCTTGAATACCAAGTGGTCAGATTTGAAAAGTCTATAGGAGAGAGAACAGGAGGAGTAAAAGGATGAAAGCAGTATTTTAGACAGATGAATACAGCAGTGGGTCAAGCTAGTGATTGGGAAGCCTTTATAGAATCTTACAGAGCTTGATTCCTACCTCTTTCCAAATAAGCCTGAATGGAATTATAATAATCCTCAAGCTACTTAATGATTGCCCAGGAGCTTACCTATCATCTGCAGGTTTTATTATAGCCACAGGCTTGGGTAGTAGAACCCTTATTGTTTCAATGATTAGGATGCTTCCCTCTATGTCGGGACTTGAGTTCCTCCTGCCCTCCTCTTCCACCCACTCAGGCCCTGCTCAGCCAGAGCCCCAGGCCACATTGGTCCTGAATGCCGCTTCATCACTTGCTATCAATAGACCTGCCCCCAGGCTCATGCAATCAGGATGTTAACAGAGCAGCAATGATCTGACTGACCATTTCAAAGATGGATTATTCTGACCATTTCAATGATTAAGTCCATCGATTCTGCTGGCTGGCTGGATTGATCAGCTCATTCCTACTGCCAAATGACCCACAGGCTGGGACGCTTCATCTTGTCATCCCCACAAGTCCAGCTTTGAAACTGTTTGCTTAGTCCAAGCGGCTGAATCTGTCCTCCCTCTTTCTACCCCCTCCCCATTTTTTTTTGATATGAAGCTTGCATAGTGGATAGTGTTTCGGGCTTGGAGTAAGAGCTGGGTGTATATTCTGCCCTGAAATTTTCTAGTAGGGTTGCCCAGGACAATTCAACTGACAAACATTTCTTGCTAGGGAAAAATAAGCCTGGTTCCAACCCTCCCGGACTTATCTATACTTACTCCTTTCCAAAACTCAGTTTTCTTATCTATAAAATGGGGATAATAATAGCTCTAATACCTACCTCACAGAACTGTCACAAGCCTCAAGTGAGATAACATATATGATGCACTTTGCAAACTTAAACTGCTCTGAGTTCTTTCTACTGTGACAATCGCTGAAGGCCTACTGGGGGTGAGCTCTATGACAGCAGGGACTGGACATGGGTCAGATTTCATATCTCTTCCAGCCCAGGGGATCCAGGATTCAGATATGGAAAGGACTTGGGCATCATCCAGTGCACTTTGATCATGTTAAAGAGAAGGAAAGTCTGATACAAAGAGGGCAGTGGGCTTGCCCAGTGTCACAAGAGTAATAAAGAGCAGAGTCTAAAAAGCCTAAATGCTAACCTGGGAATCTGAGTCTAAACCTAACTTCCTTTCCACTACACTGTTTGTTTAACAAATGAGTAGACAGATGAATGGAAAAGGCCTTTGGTATCTGTTGGGGGTTGGCACAAGGCAGAGACAAATGCTCCAAACAAATGTTACCTCCAAGAAAACAGCTCTGATTCCCCCAGGAAGTCTTCCCCATTCTTATTTTCCCCTTCAAGAAGCACCTTGAACCTCCAAGATTCACCTGTTTGCCTGTTGGGGTGTTATATATTTCTGTTTCTTTCTTATTTCCCTCCTAGGCTTTAAGATCCACGATGCTAACAGGCTGTATTTTATTCAACTTTAGACCTGCTTAGAGTGTTCTGTATATAGGAGGGACTCCATCAATATATCCTGAGTTGAAAAGATGGTGTCTGTCTGATACCATCTGACTCTATCATATTTTGAAGACCTGCCTTTTTCAAAGACATCCCAGCATTCTTGTGTCCAATGCTACATGAATGGAAGGAAGAGGATTGATACCTTTGAAGCTGTAATAGGAATGACTAGAAGACCCAATGGGAAAAGTGATTAAGAGGAAATCCAAAGAAGAGGTAATAAGAAGGGTACAAATAGACAGGTAAGTGGCACCAGTGATCCTATGAGATTGTGAGTAATAAGTGAATGTCCTAGTTGGGCCATGTAAAGTGGGGAAAAGGAAAAAATAGTGTCAAGGAAAATGGAGGAGAATCCATTCAGTTTCTCAATTCAAGTTCTCAGTTGGGCAAATAAACTGTATACAAAGTACTGTGCACTCTCTTTTTGTGATGACAAAGTATTGGAAACTGAGGAGCTGGCCATCGATTCAGAATGGCTGAACTAGTTGTGGTTTATGATTGTGATGGAATGGTAGTATCGTGCTATAAGAAATGATGAGCAAGTAGATTTCATAAAATCCTGGAAACACTTACATGAACTGATGCAAATAGAAATGAGCAGAACCAGAAGAACACTGAACATAGTAATAGCCATATTGTACAATGATCAACTGTGAATGATTTGGCTCTTGTCTGCAATACAATGATCCAAGACAATCCCAAAGGACTCAGGAAGAAAATGTTATCTACCTCCAGAAAAAGAACTTGTAGAGTCTGAATGCAGATCGAAGCATACTTTTCAAACTTTTCTTGTTTTTTTTTCTTTCACAACATGACTAATATGGAAATATGTTTTTCATGACTACAGATATATAACTTATATCAAATTACTTGTGTCAGGGAGGGGAAAGGGAAAGAAAGAGGGAGAAATTTTGAAATTCAAGCTTTTTAAAAATGAATGTCAAAATCTATTTTTACATGAATGAATTGCTCAACAACAAAGTACTATACTAAGTCCTGGAGAAAATACAAAATTTAAAAAAGACAAGATTCTTTTCCTTATATACTCTATAGTTTAAAAGGGAAATGAGTCACATAAAGGCAAGGTGATGCAGTGGATACAGCGGTGGACCTGGAGTCAGAAAGACCTAACTTCAAATCTGGTCTCACTTACTAATTGTGTGACCCTAGACAAGTCACTTAACCCTATTGGTCTTAGTTTTCTTATTTATAAAATGAGCTGGAGAAGAAAATGGCAAACTACTCCAGCATTTTTGTCAAGAAAACTCCAAATGGGCTCACTAAGAATTGAATATGACTGAAAAGAACTGAACAACAAATGTGACATATTCAGATGACTATAATACAAATAATAAATGAGATGTACATATGAGAGTTACAGATTGCACAGGTACTGAAGGTCATCAGTGGCTATGAAAATCAGGGAAGACCTCCTGGAAGAGGTAGCTGTGGAGGTGAGCTTTGAACTTTAGCAATCTCATGTTAGGATTTAGGATTTTATGCTGAAAAAGATGTTGTGGATCATCCAATTTTTGTAAAAGAAAAAAATGAAATCCCAACAGGTCAAGTGGTTTGTCCCACACAATAAGTCCAAGGATTTGAACTCAGTTCTTCTTACTCCAAAGATCGCTGTCAATGTGTATAATTGCCTCTCACACTAGCAACAACTCTTGGGGGGTGTTCTCAGCCTCTTTTAACCCAGAGAGGAAAGTGATTTGGTGTAGATTGCACAGAGTAGAAACACAATTGCTTAGTTTTTACTTTACTACTTTTTTCATTAGGCTAAGTAACAGATCTTTGAAAGTTTATAGAAGGAGGAAAAGAAGGAGGAGGAAATTTTATAGGGAGCTTATAAAATTTCCTTTTCTAATGATTTTTAAGCAAAAGAGTAAGCAATGACCAATCTTCTTCCCCAATAAGCCACTGAATCCCAGGATTCTAAAGTTGGAAGGACTATGCAGGGCTGTCTAGTCCATCCCATACTTGCCCAGAATTCCCAAATACAACATAGTGAAAGCATCTAAGTTGTACAGTGGAACTATCAGACTTGGCGTCAGATCCTGCCTCAATCAACATGGGAACTGATTGTGCTTCACTATATACAGTTAGGTGGGGCAGTGGATAGTGTGCTGAGTCAGGAAAAGTTGTATTCAAATCTGCACTCAGATACTTACTAACAAATCAGTTAATTTCTGTTTGCCTCAGTTTCCTCAAAGGTAAAATGGAGATTCTGGAGAAGGAAATGGCAAACCATTCCCAATATCTTTGCCAAGAAATTCCATAAATGGAATCATGAAGGATGAAAACATATTTACTTGAAAGTCTTTGTTTTTCTTTATTAATTGGGGGGGGAGAGAGAGACAAAGCAGGTTTTCAATATTTGAAAAAAAAATAATTTAAAAAATGCTGCCTCAGACATTTCACCCTATGATTCTGGTCAAAATCACTTAAAGTCTCCCTGCCTCAGTTTCTTCATCTATAAAATGGGGGGTAATAACAACACCTACTTCCCAGGACTGTTAGAAAGATCAAATGAGATAGGATTTGTAAAATGCTTTGCAAATCTTAAAGTACTATTTAAATGCTAGCTATTATTAAATTCTTAAGTAATATCTGTAAAGGTTACAGTGCCATCAAATCTAAAGTGCAGTTGGGTCTTTTTTCTAGTGGTGAAATATTTAAATTGCTAAAGCAATTTGCAGGCTTATCTGCACTTGAAAGTCCCTGGTCACTGAAAAATGTTTTAACTAATTTTTTTCTTCTCAGCACCTACTATATTATAACCTCTAAAAGACAAAAGAGTATTAGGGAAGAGAATTCCATTTCCTAAGGCATAGGTTCAGGGAAATGGCATCAAGGAGAGCTAGTAGGCATGAAAATCCCATATATGTGGCCTAGAATCCAAGGGCAAGACCCCAATCTCGGAATGGAATATCAGAAAGAAATAACTAATGCAAGCAGTTAAAAACCAGCAGGACAAAAGAAGGACTCAAGACTAAGTTTGGCTATATAGATTTTGTTCTTTTCAAATTTCAGGAAAAAAAAACAACAATAACAACAACAGCCTCTCCCCCATCTCAGAAGTTACCAAACTAACAGCATTGGCTGTACAGTGTGATGCAGGAAATCATGATTCATTTAGAAAAGATTTTGCAAAAGTTGGAAGATGGGATATCTTTCACAGAGAGGGTACCAGAAATGGATGACCGAGTTATTTTCTCTCTCTTAATCTGTTTTCTTATTTATACAACAAACATAACATTTTCACTCTCTACCCACAGGTCTCCAAACCCTTAGGCATCACAGAAATCTGGGAAATGTGAGTTGCTGTGATTGTGATCTGTGTGACCTTAAGCAAGTCAATTCCCAGCACTAGGACTAATTTCCTTCTCTGTGGAAACACCCTCAGGCACACAGAAAGAACCTACCCTTGCCTTTTTCCAGATCTGACTTTTCCTCCAAATCTGACAATCCTATCAAGTCAACCAGACATATTTAGTCCAATGCCATTTTTTTTTTACAACTGAAGAAACTGAGGTCCAAGGAAGTCAAGTGATTGGCCCAAACACACACAGGGTGGACTAGATGACCTCTAAAGCCTCTATTATAAACACTTCAAATCCTTTTATCCTAATGCATTACTAACTGACAATATTTCATCTATTTGAATCTTTTCCTCCCCTGAACTCCCACTGCACTTGCTCATTGTCCAAAGTCCTCCTTTGGCATTTACCTTTCACTGTCTGGTATTTTTACTTAGTCTTACAGGATCATAGATTTTTGAGCTGTGGGGGATGCTAGAAATAATCTGGTCCTTTAAAAAAACAGATGCAGAAAGTAAGGTCCAGAAAGATGAAGTCTTTTGCTTATGGGCACAAAGATACAAAGAAGGATTGATGGGTTTGACCCCAACTCCTGTGATTCCAAGTCCAGTATACTTGTTACACAGATGTTAAAATTTAGATTGTTAGCCCCCTGGGGGTAGAGGCCATACCATTTCTTTTTTTACTTTTTTATCCGCAGGGCTTATTTAGTACAGTGTCCTACACAGAGGAGAAACTTAATAAATGTTAGCTAAAACTATATGCGCTGGGGAGGAATTATAGAAGAAGAAGGGACTCTTATCACTCTCTCTTTCCTCTTGTCTTTCAACCTCCCTTGATTAACCTGCACTTGTCACAGGGTTGAGGACACAGTAGACACAGGTTATACAATGGCAATAACAGCAGATCAGAAGGCAAAATTCCAGGGCCAATTCCCAGCTTTGCTAATAATCATCCTCAGTTAATTCCTCTATAGAGAAGGGATAATGCTTGCCTTGACTAACAGAGTTGTTAGGAGGATCAAAAGAGAAAATGGCCTGGAAAGGGCTATGAGAATTCTGAAGTGTCCCACACATGTACAGGCAGAGCATGATTGCTATTCTAGAAGAAATATAATAAAGGTCTTGAGTAAACAAAAATGTTTTAATTACAAAAGCTTTCTAAGCTGCTATTTCAGCACAGATTTCTTGTCCCCTGACATTGTCGGGAGCCCCTTCCAATATTAAGTCCAGGCTGGTTTTTCTTTCACACTTCTCCGTCCAGTTTGTCTGCTTGGCAGGTTGCTTTCCTCCCCTTGGTCAAATACTAGCTTTCTCCTGACAGCTGAGAAGAAGAAAATCCTGTGTCTCCAATCTAATCTCACTGCAGGGAAGAAATTTAGGTTTCTGGTTGGGTTCCACCAACCTTCTAGCTTCATGGTCCTCATTCATTTGTAAAATGAGGGGATTGGAGAAGATGGTCTCCAAAATCCCCTCCAAATCTCCATTATACATTCTCAGGGCCCTCTTAGCTGCTACATTTGATATTCTAAGGGCCCTCCCAGCTTGGATATTAGGCATTCTACAGATAACACTATATTGCAGCGTCCTCTCTGTTCTGCCATTTTGTTTTCTAAAGTCCCTCACAGCTCTGGCATTCTATGGTTTAAAGTCCCTTCTAGCTCTGACATCTTGTGTTCTAAAGTAACTTCTGGTTCTGACATCCTGGGTTCTAAGGTCTCTTCTGGTTCTGACTTCTTGAAGGTCCCTTCTAGCTCTGATGTCCTGTGTTCTAATGTCCACCCCAACTTTTACATTCTGTGTTCTAAGGTCCCTTCCAGTTCTGGCATCCTGGGTTCTAAGGTTCTTTCCACCTCTGATATTCTATGTTTAAGGTCCTTTTCAGCTCTGATATTCTCTTTTCTAATTTTCTGCATCATTGTGTTATCTCTAACGATAGCTGGTTTCATGGACAAACTCAACACCCTACCCAGTAGCTTTGGGTTGGATAAAAAAGCCAAAGATGATGCTGTTGAAGATCCATCTGCCTTTGGATTCCAAGGCCACTCAGATGGTAATAAAGGATCCTCAAGCACAGAAACACCAAAACCCCATCCTTTCCATTCAAGATATTGCCTAGCTTATCTGACTCATAGAGTGACTAAAGCATCATTAGAAAAACCCATGACAATGTTTGTTCTTCCCCTTCTGGGAATTGCCTCATTTGTAACTCTGCACCTGAAAATCCAAGTGGGGCTGGTTTACTTGGTCTTCTACTGGTCACTGCTTTTCATCATCAAAAACTATTGCATGATCACAGCATAAAGAGAACCTACACTGAGAATCATAACTGACGCCCTTCAAGATCAAGAGTCTTGTTCAAAAGAACTTCAGTGTTTTATCCTTACATGGAGGATCCTTACTCATAAAATATGATTGATACTTTTATACTTCATACAATAGAAATTTCCTTAAAATCCATCCCTCACCTTCAGCCCTCTTTTGTAACAAAGGAAAACTGAAGCAAAATGGATCACTACCTGGCAGTGTATGCAGCATTGTCGCCCTCTGCCTCTTTACCAAGGCTGGGGCAATATGCTGCATCATCTGTTCTTTGGGACAAAGTTCAGTCTTTGCAATTATCTAAGTCTAACTAGTAGTTCTTTATTCATCTATGTTACATATAGTATATTCTTGGTATTTATTTGTCGGTGTACATATTGTTTTCCCTAAAAAGAATGCAAGTTCAATGACAGCAGGAACATTTTTCTTAATACATGTCATATGGGATAATAAAATATAACATAACATAATATAGCATAATATAATAATAAAGTGCTTCAAGGTTACAATTATATGGTGCAGGGAATAGAGCACTGACTCTAAAGTCAGGAGGCCCTGAGTTCAAATCTCTCATACATTTAACACTGACTACCTATGAAAACTTGGCCAAGTCACTTGACCCACTTGCCATGCAACCAAAAAAAAAAAAAACAACACTTATCATTTTATTTGATCCAGACAAGGATCCTATTATGAGAAAACTGAGACTGACAGAATTTAAGTCACTTGCCCAGAGATACACTCCAGATAAACATTTGAGAGCAAATTTGAATTCAGATATCCCTGACTACCAGTCCAGTGTCTTAGTTCCTTTTTTGTTTTTGTTTTTGTATCCCTAGTTCCTAGCATAAAGCCTGGAATACAGTAGGCACTCAATAAATTCTTGCTGAATTGTTGAAGTTAGTTGTTGAAAATTAAATTCATGAAATCTTGATCTAATGACAGTGTTGCTATTCTCTTTTAGGCTCAGTCCTTGAATATCCTTGGAGCAAATGTACTACTAGAAAGTAAAAATCAGAACATGTCTTGTAATTTCACAAAAACACCTGAAGCTAAATGCCTCTGGGTAAAATAAAATTTTAAGTCTATCTAATCCTAGTTTATCTTCAACAGAATAGAGTAAAACAGGAGGTTTCAAAGTATTGTTTGGGGGAAAGGACATTGGATTAGTGGTCATTTGGGCTGAAGCTGTGGTACTAATTCACTGAACTGCCTGACCCACAGGTACCTTTGCTACTCTCTACCTTAATTCTTTCATCTGAAAAATGAAGCTAAAACAAATTCAGCCTTCTCCCTCTAGCATCCCTGTGCTGTGGTGAGCATCCAATGACATCATGAAATCACCTCATCATGAGATAACAAGACTTTGGGTGTCTCTCTGCCAATAAAGTGCAAGCTCTGGTAGTTTCTATCAAGCTGGGAGTGGGTGAAAGTGTGTTATGATGGACTAAGTTTTGTATTTGCCACTCTCTATCTGTGTGATCTTAGACACACACTCTTCTGGAACTCAGTTTATCTATCTGTTAGGATGGGCAGGTTGGAGTAAAGGAAATATTCTTAAATCTGGGGTCTGAGAGTTTAATTTTTAAAAATACTTTGACAACTATACTTCAATATAGTTGATTTTTCTTGGTAATCCTAAATATTTTATTTTATGCCTTTAAGAACATTATTCTGAGAAAAGAACCACAGGCTCACCACACTGCCCAAGTAGGCTATGACTAGGTACATTATGGACAGGCTATGGGGTACAGTCAAGAAGGCAGAGGCTCTGGAGTCAATTTCAAATCTCACCTTTGGTACTTACTACCTCAAGTAATCTTGGGCAAACCATAGTCCCTCTGGAATTCATCTATAAAATGAAAAGCTTGTGCTGAGGACCCTTTTAGGGAACCTTTCTCAGCCCTGGGGAGGAGAGTTAAAACCTCCTCCTTTTATAGTACAGTTCTTCTGCATCTCTAATATGTGTCTCATGATAGATTCTGTCTAGTTACCTTTGGAGAGGTTCATCCCCAGACTGACCACAGGATGATGACCATTTTGACCATAGATCCGTGAACAAGGCTCAGCCTTGTTAGCCTTAGACCAAAATTCCAGATCTTTGAAGTAAACAACTCAGCAGAATTCCCTCTTCTCTTTCCCCCTTCACCAACTGAGCTAGAGAACAAGGAGATTCCTCAGTGCCCTGAATCTTCTGCTAATGGCAAAACAATCCACATCCTGAATTTCCGGAGAAGTGAAGGAAGATGGGGGGAGGGAGTGGGCAAAGTCAGAATTTTAAGGAAAGGAAGTGAGAAGAGGCAACAGGTGCTTCTTCTCACTTGAAGAAGTGAGACAGGTGGATAGATGCTTCGGCCAGAGGTATATTTACAGATAGGTAGCTGCCAGTTTACGTTCCTTTTACAACACGCCTTCCTTACATCTCTTTAGATTATCACAACTTCTCTGAGAGGGCATTATCATTTCCAGTTTACAGAGATAGAACTGCTGGAGAGGTTATGATCTTATTAAATCAGAGGTTAAAAGGACTTGGGGGGCAGCTAGATGGTGCAATATATAGACCACCAGCCCTGGAGTCAGAAGACCTAAGTTCAAATTTCATCTCAAATACTTACTTTTGTTAGTGTGTGTGATCCTGGCAAAGTCATTGCCTTTCCAAAAAAATAAATGAACGAATAAATGCATAAATAAACAAATAAATAAACTTGCAAACAAATAAATAATAGAACTCATCCCAGGTCACACAGGCCTACGTCAAACCTAGATTTTCTGACTCCCAGGGTGCAGCCTTCTCCTTTCAAAAAAAGGGGGAAGTGGGACAATTCTCTATACTCCTCCCTCAAAGTCACATGCAAATGGTATGAACTCCTCTGCAGCAGGGGAGCCTCATCTGCAGAAATCAACAGAAGTCAGTTTGTAGGAAGCTGATTCCCCATTCTTCAAGAATTTGAGCATCTGCTGTGTGGGGATAGTGGAAAAAAGAGAAATAACATTCCTTTCTTTCAATGAGTCTTCCATTCTGTTTGGGGGAGACAGGACTCACACAACACATTACAGAGCAATGAGGTAGTGAGGATACCAGGAGTATGAGGGTGCTGGACAGCAAGATCTCAGTTCAGATTCCTCCTACCTCTGACACTCATTAGCTGGGTAATGAGAGGAAACTAACAACCTCTCCGGCTCAGACAACTCTCTGAAACTTGTGATCCAAATAGGAGATCCAAGAGGAGAGAGGAAGAAAAGAAGAGGGGGAAAGGCGGGAAAGAGAGAAAGAGGGGAGAGACAGAGACAGAGAGAGGAATTTAGCTAGAGAAACTGGATTAGAGGATTTCAGCCATTGTAGAGGAGGACAAAGGTCACAGCATGAGGAAAGATTCAGAGGCAGGGATATGTAGGAGATATCTGAGGGAGTGAGGGGACCACCTGACTGGAGCCAAGGTATGGGTAGGCAAATGATGGGAAATGAGGTTAGATTGGGAAAGTTAGGCCAGATTCTAGAGAACTTTGAGTGTCAGAATGGATGACTAGGTTTCCTTTCTCTCACCTTAAGTGAGAGACAAGTGAAACTGAGAAACTCTAAATATAATACCTTTGGACCATGGAGGGTCACTTTCCCCTCCCTCCCCCCCCCCCCCCAGGATGTTAGTGGTGAAACAATAACATCATTAGATTGAATTCTTCTCAGGGCATCACTCATTTGGATCATCGTGTTCCTCTTCCCCCCCCTTACCGGCTAGTCTCCATGCTACTGGACACATCTGAGGACAAACCTAACCCCATGCTTTAGATCTTTGGGGAGATGACAGCTCTCTAGGCATTTGAGCACAAGGGATTTGACCCATAGGGGAAGGCGCTAAAGCAAGGCTGCTCTAATCCCAATCTAAAGCGGCTCTACTCAATCTAACCCAGAGCTGCCCCCAGCTCCCCGTCCTCACAGCCTCAGCTCCTGGAAAAAGCCCAATTTAGTCCGAGCCCGGCATCTGGGCATTCAAATAATCCTGCCACTAACCTCAACATACAGTCGGGGACTTCAGTGCTCAGCTTCTAAGTGGGTGTGGCCCGGAAAGCAGGATGTTGAAAGCAAGCTAGCTTCTGTCTAGCGTCCTTCCCTAGCTACCCTGCAGTCTGCAGGGAAACCAGAGAATCTTAAAATCTCGGAGCTGCAAGGGACCTTCAGAGTCATCTGGTCTAACCTTCCACACCTAGTGTAGGAATCCCTTCTGCATCTCGTACAGGTGGTCATCCGGTCTCGGCTTGGATACTGAGCGTGACAGGGAGATCATTATCTATCCGGGCAGCCCTTGGTATTGTTGGACAGCTCTCATTGTTAGGAAGTTCCTTCTTTTACAAAGCCAGGTTCCGCCTCCTCGTCTCATCCCGCCGGCAGTACGAGCTCTGGCCTCTGGGACCACACAGAGTAAGTCCGCACTCTTTTGTACATAAGAGCCCTTGACAGTGGTCGTGACTTCCCTCCCAAGTATTCTCTTCTCCAGGTTAGGTCCCCTCTCTCACATCCCATCTGCGGGGTTCTCGTCATTCTCCCTCCCCAGTCCCCCAGCCCCTAATTCACAAAGCTCAGCTCCCAGTCCAGAGAAGAAGAAACTGGATCAGAAGCGAGCTGCGGCAAAGGTTATTCCTCTCCCTCCCGAGCCGGCATTTCTCCCATGCGGAGCTCTGCCTCCACGGGGAAAAGCCCCCTCTCCTGTTCCTTTCTCCTGCCCCCCCCCCCCCCCCCCAGTTCTAGGCTTTTCCCTGGCTCCCTCCCAACTCCAATTCGAACTAGTTCCATTCACAAAGAAGCCCAGGTCGTCACCGGGGGACTTAGGCTTGAGACAAGGCAGGGAGACAGGACTTGGGGTGGAATGGGCTGGGGCAGACTGGGATAACCCAGCGAGGTCTCTCCGCCCTGGCAGCCGAAACTCTCCCGGTGCTGCCCTGCTGGAACCAGACCCAGTCCCCACCCACTCATCCAGGGACCGTGAGATAGAACCAGCCCCCTCTATGCCAGGGCCCAGAGACACAGGACGGGATGAGCCAGGCAGGGTGCACTGCCACCGCAGCCTCCAGCCCCCCCCCTCCCCGGGCTAACCCTCGGGGCTCCATTGAGTGGGCAGACATAAAGCTCTTCCACTCCTTGGGGTCCCGGCTCCCACACTTGAAGCATCTCTGCTTTCCCTGTCCCTCAAGTCAAACAGCAAGTGGGCGACTCTTTGTTACAACTGTCCAAACGGGGCGAAAATCCCACCCACAGGAAAAGTCAAGTCCAACGGGAGAGTCAGCGAGCAGGGCGGGAGGACTCAGGGAGTCCGCCCGGGAGCACTCACCCAGGTCCGCCTGTGAATCCTTTTTCAGGCCGCAAAGCATGTCGGCTATTGTCTCTCAAGGCATCCGGCTAATTGCAATCCCCGCGCCGGAGCCCGCTCTCTCCCTCTCTCCGGCTCGCTCTCCCCTCCCTCTTTCCCTCCCTCCTGGCCCGCCCGCCTCCCTCCTCCCTCTCTCTTTGCCCGCCTCCCCTCCCTCCTGGCGGCTCAAGTCACTCACTTCACAGCAGCAATCTCGCTGGCTGGCAGGCAGCCTCGCGCCTCTCTCTGGGCTGCTTGGAGAGCCGGGACTCCGCGCCCCCGCCCCACTGCCCCACGGTCCCTTAAAGGCGACCAAGTCCCGGGGCCTTGGTTTGGAGGAATGAAGGTCGGACCTTTCTCACTGCGCCCTGCCTCCTGCCCATCCCCCTTCCCAGCTTTGAATGTAAGGTCCTTGAGGGCAAGAGCGAGCCTCCTCCACGAGACGGAGGTCTATTACTTCCCTCACCCCGAATGGAAACCCCTTGAAGAAGAGGGCCAGCTCGCTAAGCTCCCTTCCCGAAAGGAAGCCTCTTGTGGGCAGGGTCCAACCAGCTCGCTAAGGCTAAGAAATCCCCCTACTAAGTGTAAGTCTTTGAGAGACCCTAGATAGCTCACTTACTTGTCTGCATTATAGAACAAGCAGATTTTTAGTAGGGAGACAGAGAAGGAAAATAAGGAGGTTGGGGACACGGGCGGTTTCATTGCTCTAGGAAACACTCGAGTAAAGAAGCTTCTTTTACCAATATAGATTGACACCTTTTCTGAAACTGAAGAGTTCTGAAACCTTTTCTTTTCATCATGGTCCCCTTTTCGCAGTCTGCTACACGGGACCTTTTCTTTGAATAACGTTTTTAAATAAGAGGAAAAATTTCTCTTTATGAAAAATATTTTCCTCCATCCAAATTCATCGACCCTCAGAAATCTATCAGTAGTTCCCTAATGAAGAACAGAAAGTTGCCCATGGTTTCTCAGGCTTCCTTAAAGTCTCGGCTTAAGTTCCACCATTTGTAGCATTTCCTGAACTTCCCATCCCAACCCAATACCCTCCTTCTGGGATTACAGTCCTCTGTTCTGTATATAGCATATATATGTATTTGTGTGTGTGTGTGTGTGTGTGTGTGTGTGTGGGGAGAGAGAGAGAGAGAGAGAGAGAGAGAGAGAGAGAGAGAGAGAGAGAGAGAGATGCTTTTATGCTGTCTTCACCACTAGAATGTAAGTTCTTTGAGAGGAGGGAGTGTCTTTTGCCTTCTTTATATGTCCAGCACTAAACACAGTGCCTGACACATAGGAAGGACTTAGTAAATGTTTGTTGACTTCCTGAATATAACACTGAGCTTTGCTGATCTGCTAAGATAACAGCAAGGATTTGTAGGAAGCTGTATCTGGACCCAGAGCTTAACAAATGGTTGTCAATTGGTTGATTGATTAAAAGTGAAATCATGTGTGGAACAAAACAAACCTCATGGCCTGCTCTTATAAAGGGTATCCCAAAAGTTCTAGTTCAGCTCAAACTAAAACTCTGGGGATATCCAAGATTGGGAGACTGAAACCTGAGTTCTTGTGGGGCTCCGCCATTTGTAAGATGTACAGCACTGGACCAGTCCCTCCCCCTTTCTGAGCCTCAGTTTCATACTCTATAAAGTGAAAGATTGAGTTATTTTGTCACCTTTAAGTTCCCTTCCCGTTCTGTAATTCTAACTTGACCAAAGTTTTTAACTTTCAAATAAGGGATGGGGGATGTCCCCTTCAAAGGACTTCTTGGCTCTTTAAAATAAGTAAAGGCTCTGAGCCCCAGCTCTTTCAGGGAGAGGGAAAGACCCCAGTGGCCCCAAAGTGAAGAAGAGAATGATTAAAAGGAACAGCTGGTTGTGAATGACAAACAGTCCCTCTTGGCTTGCAGGAGAGGCAGGCTCTGGGACATTAAAATTCACATTCCTGTGCTGTCCCCTCCCCCTCCCCCCAGCCCCTGTAGATGTGGGGTATTTTTGGTTGTCTAGTTATATATTTGCTCCCAAGAGCACCGTGAGAAGTTCTTGAATGCCAAGGAGTTAGGGAGAGGGGAAGGTGAGGGTGGTAAGAATTATTTTTGGATGTCCTCCCCCCCTCCCAGTCCCTGTGTCCCTAAAAGAGCTTCTGCAACCAGACCTTCTATGGCTGGCTGTCACAAAAACCCAGAGGCATGGCAGGTGCTAAGTGAACAGAGGAAGGCTGCCTGGGGCTTCCCTGGACAGGCTCCAAGGAGACAAAAGCCAGGCTTTTCACTGCCCCAGGAGTCTCCAGGATCTTACAGAACTCAGTCATGGTGGCAGGTCCACCAAAGAAAACTTCTGTGGGCTTGTGCTGCCACAACTTTTCCTTCAAACCTGGTAACACCATCGTAGTCTTCGGACACATCTAGTCCAACACCCTGAATTTCAAGCTGCGGAAATTGCTCAGTTACCAGATGCTCTGGTGGCAAATGATACTTATTTTAAAGGATCAATTCTGCTCTTCACTGTACTTCAAAGTTCAACTCAACTCCAACAAATAATTAGGAGTCATAGTCTTCAGAGCCCTGTCCTAGGGGCTGAGGAAGACAAAAGTGTCTAGAGAAGACAAAATCTCTTCCCTCAAAGAGTTTGCAATCTACCAGGGAGAGGGATAACATCAATAGTATATCTGAAATATATGATTAATACATTAAATCATTACAAAGAAAGGAGGAGGAGCAGTGAAGAGATCTGACACTCCTGAAGAGCTAAAGACCTCCTTCCCTATTGTAATCTCTTATCCTTCTTGGAATTTATTATATTTTAAATGACATAGTTCAAGTTTAACTTCAGACTGTAAACCCCTGGAAGTCAAGTAATGTGTCTCAGTTATATTTGATACAGTGTTTTGCACAAAATATGCATTTCATAAATATTTGTCAAAACATATATGTGTATATGTATATGTGTGTATATATATATATATATATATATATATATTCACACACACACACACACACACACACACACACACATATATATAGGCTGCTATTGTAAACTCCTTGAAGGCAGGGACTACGGAATTTTTCTTTTTTGGCTCCAATGGCATTGTACACAGTAGGCTCTTAATTTGGTGAACTGAATTGCCTTGGGTTTGAGCATTCTTCTCCACTCCCCACCCTTTTTTAAAAGACTGCACAGAATCTGCAGTAAGAAAACTAGACTGATTCTGGTGCAGTTTTCTTTGGATTGATAAGTGTGAATGAATTGATGAATGAGCATTTATTCTATACTTACTGTGATCCAGGCCTTAGGCTAGGTACCAGAGATATGAACATGAAACTGAGATAGTCCTTGCCTTCATTCTAACTGAGAGATTACAAAGATTGAAGTGGAAACAAGGTAGGAAGCTATTTTCTCGGAGATCACAGGAATGGTGAGGTGAATGGAGCCAAAGAACTGTCTATTGTCTGATAGTGATGGTAATATTGATCAGAGTACTGTTCTTAGAGCAAGCATAAGAAGCTAAAGTCTAGAGAGGGGATAGGAACAAATTTTTATAGAGTACCTACTAAGTCCCAGGCTTTGTGGTAAGCATCTCACAATTATTATTTCACAACAACCCTTGGGAAATAAATCCCATTAGTATCCCCATTTTACAGTCAAGGAAACTGAGGCAGTGACTTGCCCAGGTCATAATGCTATTAAAAATTTGAGGCTAGATTTGAATTTAGATCTTTCTAATGCCAGTTCCAGCACTCTATCTACTCTAACACCTCAATTTGATGGGAAAGGAGAATAGATGGCAAGATATGTAGATATCTTGGGATAAGTAGGCCCTAGTTCCCTGTTGGATAGCTGGTTGGTATATGAAACACAATCCTTGCCTAGCTGGACAGCAGGTTAAATAAGTTTTCAGTACTTCTGTCAATGGATTGGGACAATTCAGCCTTAGGGTAGAGTACCAACTCTTCTGAGATTGGAGATGGGTTTATTCTCTATATGGTAGGGGAAAGGCAGGAGAGGGAGTTGGGAGGGGAGCAGCAACATCGGGGTAGACAAGCAAGACATCCTGGGGAGGCAGACCCAAGCTTCCTGGGAGATGGCTTGAAGTGAAGTGAAATGTGGTCTAGGGCCTGTTAGAGTAGGAGAAAAGAAGTTTATTCATCCTTTCAGGCAATTTTAAAGCACTGATTCTTCAAGCTATGAAAATTTATTCTCACTCCTACCCTCTCCCCCGCAATCCAAGCCCCAGGAGAACAGAAGTCCTGGATCCATCCCTGTCTGCAGGGATCCTGTCCTCTTCCTTCCTACCCCCCTTGTTTACGCATCTGTTTAGATTGAAACTTAAACCAGCCAACACCTAAGTGTGGTGGGGAAACCCGTTAAAATGCCCTTTCAACATGATAAACGGAAAGAGCATGCATGACAGAAATTACAGCTGTCGACTTCTCTTAAAGAAATATTTGGCATGAATACAAATGCACTTAAATTAGGAAGTATGATTTATAATTAGGAAGCCTTTCTACTCTGTTCTCCCCCTCTCTTCGTTGGGGGAGGAAGGGAGAAATTCTTTCTGTGGAAGAGAAACTCCCTTGAAGGTTATGCCAGGCCCCACTTAAGGCCTTTCAGGGCTTGAAGAAAATGAGTAATAACTGATTGGAAAAGGAAGTTTCAATCTTCAGAGTAGATGAAGGCCATTCTGGGACAAGATCATGCCGTAATGAATAGGGCACTGGTCTTGGGAGCCAAAAAGATTTGAGTTCACAAGTCACCTTATCTACTTATTATCTGTGTGATCTCTAGGAAGTCCTTGATGCCCCTGTGCCTCAGTTTCCTTATCTGAAAAATGACAGGGTTGGACTAGATGATCTCTAAGGTCGTACCTTGTTCTGTATCTTTGACTCTTTCTGGAATACCCATTTCATTAAATAGCAAAATTTTTTTGTTTGTTTGTTTGTTTTTTAAAGTCAGTCCCTGAATTGAGAAAAATAAGTACTGAAATGGCCAAACAAGAGCTTCTTTTCCTCCCCCATCCCACCCCTAAAAGATGTCAGAATTGGAGGGTTGGGGAATAGACAGATGGCAGGTGTGAGCACCGTGGACCTCAGCCAGTAGACACAAACGTTCTTCCCGCTGGAGATTCCAAGGGACAATATTTTGCTGTGGGAGACAACAGCTTGTGTCTCTGGCAATGCTTTTTTTAAAAAAGATAATCCACATACATGAGGGAAATTAAACAGCCAGAAACTATATTTTATGACACCAAAATATATGGGTGCCATAAAAAGTTACTAGAACGAATGAATCCACAGATGGCAGGAGCTTCCTGCAAGGAAACTGCGTTGCTCGCTTCAATCACTTCCTACCTGGCCATTTTGAGGCCTGACAGTGATGCTAATAGTCTTCACGTGACCATCCATTATCTTAATCAATCTTCATACCTACTCTGTGTGGTGGGTTGGAAGGTGATATTACCCAGTGTTTAGGGGCTAGAGGCAAGAAGACCTGTGTCTGAATCTTGCCTCAGTGTTAGTCGTGTGATCCTGAGCAAATCATTTAAATTTTCTCAACCTCAGTTTGTTTATTTGTAAAATGGGGTAATAATGCCACCTATTTCACAGGACTCTCTTGAGAATTAAATGAGATATTATATAGATATATAGAATATAGAGAGACAGACATATAGATTATTAATTATATTATAAGATAAATTGTACTAAGGGTACATTAATATACACACATATATTAAGAAAAGGTTGGCAAAACTACGTATACAATTTTTTTTGCTAACATTTTAAGTACAACATAAAGCTTAGCAATTATTATTATTATTAATACTATTTTTCATTTGGCTGATTGGGAAATAGAGGACTTGCTTTCCAAGTAACCTAGTGAGCCAGGTAGATCTTGGCTTAGATTCTAGGTCTCTCCACTCCTTATTCAGTGATTTGTTTCTCTACCATATCATTTATAAAACTCCATTTTTGAGATACAAATCTTTCCCTCCAGTTTCAGGTGGTGAGTATTGGGGTGTGCAAATCTTCTTCCCTCTCCTTCATCTCAAAGTTTTGGGAAAATAAGAGATGAATAATTTGAACTTCACTAAGCTTTCCCAGAAAAATAATACCAGGTAGAGTAATATACAACTGAGAAGATAATGGATTTTCTACATAGACCAGGTAAGGGTCAGAGTCAATCTAATACAAATCCTTTGTTTTAGAGATAGGCAATGAATGAAGGGATGAGGGAGGGAGGGAGGGAAGGAAGGAAGGAAGGGAAGGAAGAAGGGAGGAGGGAGGGAGGAAGGGAGGAAGGAAGGAGGGAAGGAAGGAAGGAAGGAAAGGCACCAAGATATGGTGGAAAGTATTTGGAGTCCCTTAGGTGGGCTGCTCCTCCACCATGATAACGCTAGACCCATGGGGAGAGTGTAGCAGGGAGAAGGAATACTACCTGGGGGACTTGGAGAAAGACAATACATACTGTAAGTACCATTAAGCCAAATGTGGAAGATAGGAGAGAGACTTGTAGATTTGTTTGTAACATTCAAAGGGAAGCTGGTTCCTTTAGCCCCCTAGAGACTGGGGACTCTGTGTGTATGCGTTTGTGTGTGTGTGTGTGTGTGTGTGTGTGTGTGTGTAATAGACAGACACAGAGACAGAAAGACAGATAAGAGGGAGAGAGGTGAGAGTGATTAGAAACCAAATGATTAAAACAAAAGAGAGAGATGAAGCCCTCTGATCTGGAGGTGTGCTTGAAGTGGAAACACACTGTCAAGGGAGTGTCTGATTTTCTTTGGTGGACTATGATAGAAGGCTGGCCCCCGAGTAAATTATTGCCATCTTCTGTGAATAGAGCGGAACTTTGAGTAGAGAGATAGGCAAGGACTGGCTCCTCACAGATGTATCTAGTACCTACCATCTACTGGGGACTCTGGAGGTTTTGTTGGTTTTGTTCTGCAGGACTGAAAAAGGGGCTCATGAAAGGGAACCTCCTTACTTGGAAGCTAAGGAGAGCCCCAGAAAGCTGGCTGGGACAGGGAGCCATTGCTCCCATAGTGAAAATGTTATTGTGGTTGCTGTTGCTGTTTATTGTTCTCAAAGAGAACCATGACCATCAGGGAGATGAAGCCTTGAAATGCAAGTGAATTGGATTGAAGTGAGAGAGGGCTGAACAAAGACACCTGCCTCACTTTCCCCTCCAGAACCATCTGGGTGGAGTGGCCAGATACAGATCAGGAAGCCTGGAGATGGCCCAGAATGGAGGAGGAAACCTTGGCCCTTTTAAGCTAAGGTCTGTATATGAAAGAAGTAATGCCCAACAGTGATTAAGGCTAGGTGAGAAATGAGTCAATGAATCAATCTGGCAGGGATAGGGAGAGAGAAGAACCTCAAGGTTTCTGGCCAAAACAGAAGCAATTGCTATTTACATTCACTCTGAGCCAATCAGGGCCCAAACAATGACCCAGTGGAGCTTGGAGAAGGAGAGGAGTCCAAGCATATCCATGAGGACAAACATTTTCTCTTAGAGATGGAATGCTGAGAACAACTGAGGTTATTCATTTTTCCAAAGGAACTGTCTTCTTGGTAAAATTATTTTCTCTGGGCTTAATGTTAAAAATCCTACTAGTTTCCTTTTACCTTTAACTTGATCTGTTCATTTTATGTTTTATAATCCTGTGTGCTTAAAGGGGGTGAGTGGGTAGGTTAAAGTTCCCAATGGCTTAGGAAAGGGAAGCTAGCTTCTCAGCAAGACAATGATCCAAGATAATTCCAAAAGATTCATGATGGAAAATGCTATCCATGTCCCAGAGAAGGAACTATGGAGTCTGAATGCAAATCAAAGCATACTATTTTCAGGTTTTTTTTGGTGGCTTTTCCCTTTTGTTCTATTTCTTCTTTCACAATATGACTAATGTGGAAATATGTTTCCATGATGCCATATGCATAACTTAATCAGATTGTTTGCCATCTTGGGGAGAGGGGATAAGAAGAAGGGGGGGGGAGAAAAAATTAAAACTCAAAATCTTATAAAAGATGACTATTGAAAACTATCTCTTTACATGTACTTGGTAAAAAAAAACACTATTTACCAAAACGAATAAATAAATATTTGATGGGGAAAAGCAGCTAGCCAGAAAAGTTAGAAGTTGCCTAAAGGGTTCCCAGGTCCTTCATGTCAGGAGGGAGCCTGTAACATAAGGATTATATAAAGCACAATTTCTACCCAAGTCAAGAGTTAGTTGGCAGGAAGCCTCTGCAGGTGTCCCTTTCTTTTCTGGTTCACACAAAAGAACTTTCAAAACTCCGAGATCCCTGCACCATAGACTGTTTTGCTGAGTCAGAAACTTTGGGCCCTTTATGCTCTAGTCCCCAGCCTACCTGCTGCTAGGAAAGAGAAGAAATGAAGACAAAAAAGACAATTGCTTCACCCTGACAGTGCTGCAGAGGAAGAAGATCTAGGGCCTTTGGGAAACCTCGACCGCTCTAGTGTATCAAAGGAAAACTGGAATGACTAAGTGGGGAATGACAGAAAGAGTTCTGGTTCTGGCATCAAAGGACTTGAGTTCAAATTAAAACTGGTTCTTGCTACCAGCACAATTTTGAGCAGATAAAACTTGCTGCTCTCCGGTTTTTTTTTTTTCACTGTAAAATGAGGGGGATTTGGATCTGTGATCCTTCTTGGCTCCAAATCAGTGATTCTGAAGTGTAAATCTGAGGCAATGGACCTGTGCGCTCTAGGAATTAGGATGGAAATGATGGGAAGGAGTGAGGATAAGAGGTGGGTTGGGCGGTGACCATTAATGGAAATACACCATTAGTAAGGAGCTCTCCAAGGCTCTTAGAAAAGTCAGCTTGACTAAAGCCACTTTAAAAGCCTGTTGGATGAATATATAGCCAAATATACCCCAGGAAATCTCAGTCCTTTGGCTTAATTCATTCATTAAATAATCAGGAGACACCTACTATATGTGTTGTGATTTCCAAAGTTCTACATCATTGAAATTTTGGTCAATTATATATATATATATATATACACATTAAAAGCCATTCAGGCAAATTCATTTTATAGAGAGTAAAGCGAAGGTTCTCAGTGACACAGCAGATTGGTGAGTGGTTAGCTCTGTTGACTCCTGACCAGTGCTCTTTCTGCTACATTATTCTGCTTCCTGATTTGAGCAACTGGACTTTCAAGCCAGATGATGAGTTCCATAAGGATGTTTTATAACCCTCCGACTCCCCCCCCCCCAAGGTTGGCCCAACAGCATAGGTCCAATAAATATGTGTTTAATGGCAGGATATATCTCTTTTATTTTTAAGTTTTCACATGAAAGACACACAATCAAAGATGAATTGATATTGTGACATGACTATGACATAACATAGTCTGGATGAAGAGCCTGGAGTGCCTTGAAATTCAGACTAGAAAGCTTGGGCTGCAATAAGAGAAACATGTTCAAAGAAAGATGACCGTATTTCCAGGACTTTAGCACTGCCAGGGCCTAGCAGAGTACTTTGTGATCACAGGTGTCAATTGCTGTTGTTTTGTTTTGTTTTGTTTTGTTTTTTTTGCTCTCAAAGAGGACCATGACATCAGGAAAGTGATGCCATAATTTGTAAGTGAATTTTAAGTGAGGGAAGGCTTTGCAAAGTCACCAGCCTTACTTTCTCCTCCAGAGCCAACTGGGTTCAGTGGTCAGATATAGATCAAGACAACTTGGAAATGGCCCCTGGCCTTTTTAAGTTAAGATCTTTAGCAGATTTCTGTTTGACTGAAGCAATGCCCATTTGGTCATTAAGTCTAGGTAAGAATTGTGGCAAAGAATAGTCTCTTCCAGAAAAAAAAAAGAACTAAGAAGACTGAATGTAAATCAACACATGCTATGTTCACTTCTTATTTCTATTTTTTTCTCTCTCTCCCATGGTTTTTTCCTTTTGCTCTGATTTTTCTCTCCCAACATCATTCGTAAAACAATGTATATTAAAAATAAATAAACTTGCGACAATAAAAAATACCTAGTCAAAAAATAAATCAATCTGGGAGGGAAAAACCTCCCAGGGTTTCAACCATAAAAGAAACAATTGCTATTTACATTCACTTTGAGTCAATCAGCGCCCAAACTATATCCAACTGGGGCTTGGCCTGAGACCTATTGTTGGTCAATCTGGGAGTATCAGGGTGATTTGGGTTTAAGGCATGGTCCTTAAGAAAGAAATTAGCTAGTAAACCCCAAGATATCTTGAGGGATTTCTAAATAAATGTTTACAAAATGGCAGTAATAAGGGCCAGTTAGGTGGCAAAATGAATAAAGCATTGAGCCTGAAATCAGGAAAATGATTTCAAATCTGACCTCAGACACTTACTTGCTGTGTGATTCTAAGCAAGTCGTTTAATTCTGTTTGCCTCAGTTTCCTCATCTGTAAAATGAGTTGGAAAAGGAAATGGCAAATCACTCTAGTATCTTTACCAGAAAACCCCAAATGGGTCATAAAGAGTAGGATACTATTGAAAAATAATTGAACAGCGACAAACCAGCATATTCATGCTGCCCAGCAACTTCTAAGACTAACCTCTCTCCATCCAATCCTTTCCCACCTGGCAGCATCTCTGTATCCCTATCTTATCCACTGCCAACTATACTTTTTCCTCCCCTGGATCCTATCTCCTCAGGTCTTTTGAGATGAATGAATAAGCATTTATGAATAGATTTTTGTTAGAGTGTGGTTTGATATCTTCCACTTCCTCTAAATATTTGTATTTCTGCAGAGAACTCCTGAGATAGACAATTTCTTATCCCCAAGGAAGCGATATTTCCCTGTGGAATCAGGTATTAGCTTGCCCAGCCCCTTTACTTGTCTAAGTATAAAGCTGCCTCTGCTTTGAACTCATGGGGGAAGGGTCTGGGAAGTTTTTCCCTCTGTTGCCATGGAGAGACAAAGGTCCTATCTTCATTGGCTCACTTGAACCCAATTTTGATTGAACTGTGTGGATGGGCTAGGAAGAACTTAGAATGATGATTTCTTCCCAATTCACAGTTACAGAGGGTGATGACTCAACAGCAGATGTGCTCAGAATAATGGATCCTTATCTTAAAGCTCCTGTGTCTGGAAATCTCTTGTAAACAGGGAGATTTCAAGGGCGTCTGTCTGTCCTTCAAGGCAGGTGACTTGCCATAGAAGAAAAAAGATGCATTTAAAGTCAAAATATATGAATTTGGGCCACTAGGTAGCACTGCAGTGGATGAATGCTGGGCCTGGGTCAGGAAAATTCATCTTCATGAGTTCAAATCCAGCCTCAGACATTAGCTTTGTGACCTGGGCTGGAAAATGAGCTGGAGAAGGAAATGATAAACTGCTGCAGTATCTTTGCCAAGAAAATCCCAAATGGGTTCATGAAGAGTCAGACACTATTGAAAAACAACTGAAGAACATCAAAAAATGATAACCAAACTCAAGTCCCAGTTCTCACTAGCTAGAGGTTCTCCTCTTCCTGCCATAACATCTTTAGAATATGATGATGAAAATTATGTGTTTTCATATTCATGAGTGTTATATTAAATTGTTTCATCAATGACCAACCAACAAGCATTAATTAAGCACTTCCTTTTACCAGGCACTTTGCTAGGTCCTGGGGATACATATACAAAAGGGAAATATCCCCTGCCCTCCAGGCACTTACAATCTAATAAAGATCTATTAGAGATTTTGACAGAAATAAATGGTCACCAAGAAGCCAGCTTTCTGGTGATAAACATCTCACAGTCCAGCTAGGCAGGTCATCTGCTGACAGACATGTTATTTACATCTTGGTAGGATCTGACACCTGTGTAGCCCAGGTTTATTCCCATGGTGCTTGGAGATATTAGAAGAGAACAATGGCAGAGCATACGCAGACTGGGTTAGAAAACCAGCCTCAGAAATGAGAGGATCTGGGTTCAAGTCCCATCCCTGGCAAATACTTGTTGAGTGACACCGAACGGATTGTGATCTCTTCAATAACTCCTTTAAGACTGTAGCCATAGAGAAGGTGATGATCTGAACGAGTATAATGAGTTTATAAACTCCAATGATATCATAGGTACAATTTTCCCCCTTGCAATAGCTCTATAAGGTTGGTGGTATTGTTATCTCCATTTTTCAGATAAGGAAATGAGGCTGAGTCTAGGTGATTTATTCAGGATCACACAACTTGTAAGTGGTTGAGATAGGATTTGAACTCAGGTCTTCCTTACTCCAAGTCTAGTAATCCAGACACTAGGCCGTCTGATGACAATAAATCCAAAGAAGTAATTCTGACCATCGGATAGTCCTGTAGCTGACCCTTACTAAGGCAAATTCATAACATCAAAATGATCTCTGGGTGACCCTATCCTGATTGCAGTGATGTGAGACACTCTTAGAGTCCCTCAGAGAAGGGATTCCTGCATTAGATGGGAGGTTGGATTCCTTTGAAAAATGGGATTCTTATTCATACAATTCAATAAACATTTATTAAGCACCTGCATAGCAGGCACTGTGCTAAGCTCTGGACATCCAGGCGAATGTGAAGATTTGCAGAATGTAGCTCCTTACAAGACCCTGCGTCCTGAGGGGCTTACTCTATGGTAAACTCACAGGCTTTGAAATAGAAAGGACATGAGATTCATCTTAGAGCCAGCCAACCTCATTTTATTCAAGAGAAAACACCAGACACTTAACCAAGGTCATACAGGTAATAAGTGGCACAACTAAGATTGGAACTCAGAGCTCTGACCCCAGAGCTGGCCCACGCTTCACTGGACCACACTGCCTCTTTCCCCTGGGGTGGTCAGAGCTGCAAGGGAGGCAACTGCAGTGGGTTGAGAGGTGCCAGTTCAAGAAGTACTTTGAAGGTCACTTGTGGTCAGATTTTTCAATCAGACTCTCCCCTTGGCTCAGCCACCCCCTGACCTGTGACCTTGGACATCTCTGTTCAAGTCAGGTTCTTTCTCTGTCAAATGAGGGTATTGGAACACAGGATCTGGCCTAAGTGTGAGCACTTCCTCTAAGAATGATTAAAATGATAGAGTGTGTCCAGAAGCAATCAGTAGACAAGTGTTTATGCTTATCATAAATATATTGCATATAATATATAGTCTATAAATATATTACAAATGTATTACATATAAATATATGCTACAAATGATTTATATATTTATTGTAGAGTAACAAATATATATGTAACTAATATATTTTATAACTTAGGACTATAGTGATTATAATTTATAGTAAACATGTTATAGTATATTTATTTACTGTTTTATAATGAACATGTTATAGTATATTTATTTACTATCTTTTATAATGAACATGATGTGTTTACTATATTTTATATTTAATATGTTTTACAACACTTATTTGCTATGTTCTATAATGAACACCTTATATTTATTTACTATATTTTATAATGAAGATGTTATGGAATACTTATTTACGATGTTTTATGATGAATATGTTATAGTATTTTAATATATTTCATAATGAACAGGCTATAGTATATTTATTTACTATGTTTTATAATGATCATGGTATGGTATATTTATTTACTATTCTTTATAATGAATATGTTATTTGTATTTACTATATTTTATAATGAACCTTATTTCCTATATCTAACAATGAACATACTCTATTTTTTTACTATGTTCCAGCATTACCAAGCACTAGAAATAAAAAGAAAGAGAAATCTGTAGTCTCTGTCCTCAGAGAGGTTGTGGTCTCATAGGTGAGACAACATGTTAATAACTAGAGCCACACAGAGCATGTGTGAGAAAGGGCCCCTGCAGAAGTGGGGTTTTAAGTTGAGTCTTGAAGGAAATCAGGAACATGGAGGTGGCGGTAAGTATGGACAGCATCCCAATCATGGGTAGAGGCAAAGAAGACACGGGACAGAACATGTTGCAAACAAGACTAGTCCAGATTTCCTAGAAGAGAATAAATGTTCATCTGGAGAGATGAGAAAGGGTTGTGAAGAGTTTGAAATGCCTGACAGAACTTTATGCTTGATCCTGGAGTAATAGGGAGCCACTGGAATTTATTGAATGGGGAGGGAGGTGAAAGGGATCAATCTAGATCTTTGGCAGCTGAATGGAGGATGAAGCTTGAGTTAGAAAAACCAGTCACACGACAATTGTGTTAGGAATAAGGATCTGAATTAAGGGGTGAGTGGAAAGAAGAGGATATTTCCAAGTCTAGATTCTCAAGTTCATGTCCCATGAGGGTCAAGTGAATGTTTGGCCATGAACCAGGGAATGTTTAGCCAGGGAACGGAGAAGAGGAAGGTAGCAGGAGGATCATGGCATTGTGTCTGTCTTCAAACTATCCAAAGGGCAGTCAGTAGAAGAGGTCTTAGGTCTGTTCTGCCTGGCCCGGGAGAGTAAATTAAGAACAAAGGGCAGAAGTTAAAAGGGGGCAAATCTCTTCTATTTATAATGAAAAACTTCCTAGCAATTAGAGAGAAGTGAAAGTGTAGGAGGCTGTCTCTCCAGAGAGGGAGTGTACTCTAACTGGATGTCTCTGAACAGAGGCTGAATGGCCATTCTCAGGCTTTCTGATGCCTTGTAAGACCCTTTCCAGCTTTACATCTTATGAATCTCAGAGAATTCCAGGCTGAAACCAACATTTAACAGGCTGGGACCCAGAGAGGGTTATTGCTTTGCCCAAGGTCACACAGCTAATCCTTGGCAGAGCTGGCACCAGGAAAAGCCCTCTCCTCTGACTTCTGTGCTTCTATACCCTATTAACTGGGAGGTGATTTTTAAATACTTTCAACAAGCCTTAATTGCTGCCTGATTGGGGAAGTCTTGGATAAGCAGGGGAGATCACAGAGCAGTTTAATCTTGAACTTTCCCTGCCAACCGAATCTGGGGCATGGGAGAAGCAGCCAGGGTTAATTAGGTAAGCTTGCCCAGATTCCCTGGGGTGCCAGGAGGCCAGCTTTGTGTGATAAAGAATGAACCAAAAGTCAACAGTAATCAGATTGTACCTCCCTCCTCCTCCCCTTAACTTTTTCGGGGGAAAGAAATAGAAATGTAATCTTCCCGAGTCCTGCATTTGATGTCTACTTGCCCGACCTTCCCTTGACATCCAGGAAATTCTGAATGGAATTGAAGCCTCCCTTTCTTCTTCTCTTTCATGGATAAACAGAGACTCCATCTGCTTTGGAGGTCACTGCAGGGTCTTCGAGGACACTGCGGGGTCTCTCAGGCCTCCCACAGCATGAATAGGAGTCTGTGAAATTGGGCTCCTAGAATTCTTCAGAGGATTTTTATTTATTTTTTTCGCCTAGACATGCTTTTTCTGACTACTTGAAGAAAGGCCATTGAACCGAGGCACACCCAGCTTAATGTGGGTAATTGGTTCTGGGAAAATAAGAAGTTCCATGACCTGGAAACATTAGGCACATAGCTGGATTTGGCAGGAGGAATTTTATAATAGGATTTGGTTACAATATGTTAAGGGCATTATTTTAAAGCAAAGATGGGGTAAAGTTCTAGGAGAGCTCTCTGTTACTTGCCTCTCTTTCATTTAGTGTTGCACAGAAGGGGAAAAATGCAAGGTCTGTAGTCATGGAACCTGAGATTGGATTCTGACTTTACTACTTAATATTTGTGGGCAAATCATAGGGCTTGGAGTCAAGAAGACCTAAATTCAAATGTATGCTCAGATACTAATTAGCTGTCTGACCTTGGGCAAGTCAATTGAATTCTTCTGCCTTGGTTTCCCCATTTGTAAAATGGAGATAATAAATGGAGCTAATACTACCTCTCAGGGATATTGTGAGGATCAAATATGTAAAGTATTTAGCACAGTACCTAGAATATATGAAAATGCTACATGAAATGTTAGTTTATTGTTGTTATTTCTGTGTGGGGGCCCATCCTGCCAGTCTCTCCAGCTACAGCTCTAGGTATATGATTGCATGACCCTGGAAATAGATTCCATAATTTCCCATCACAGCTGTCTTCAGTGCATAGAATTAAATTCTACCTTACATACTTGTTAGATCTGTGACCCTAAGCAAGCTACTCTTCAGGCTTTAATTACCTCATCTGTAAAAGAAGATATTAGACTCAAGGACCTCTTAAGAAGAAGAAATCAAGCAGAAAACATCACAAGAGAACATCAACTGCTTTGCAATATTAGCAGTATGAGCTGTCCTGGCCATGAGTATGTCCAAGAGCAGGTGCCTATGGAGTATCCATGCATATACCCAGGACGTGGGTTTTAACTACACACATACATCCCCCTTCCTGAACACGCTCTGTATGATATGCACAGCCTCCATTGATATTCCACTTCTGGCATGTGTCTATGTATCTGGGAGAATCTTTTCTAAACAATTTTCTAAGCTGTTTGATTTAATATCATCTGCTTTGAATTAATCTATCCTTCCTAGTTGGCTTAATAAATGTACCCACATTGGTGGGGGCTCATATGCTATAATTATTTTTGGATACTAACCCACAAAATGCCTTATGGCTGAAGTAACTTGTCTAGATGTCTCAGTTTGAAAAAAGCCTACAGTGTGTGTAAAACACATTATAATTATGCATCTCCATATAACTATTGGTAAGATACTAATGACGGCTTCCATTTTACACTGAAACCATATCATAGTACCATCTTCACTTACAAAAGTTTATTTCTTAAAAGCCAAAGATATTTTTGATCCTACCTCTCTCTTGTCTACCTTGACTCAGTATTGAAAGTCATATTTGTGAGGGGATAAGGTTTCCCCTGCAAGTCATCAAAGCCCCATGAGAGCCAGAGTGAGCCCCATATTGAGTGACTTCCTCTTCCATCTCACTTTCCCAAAGTTACTTCCTGGTCTTTATAGAATATCCTTGAAGAACAAAACCTGGTTGTGACCAAGGGTCAGAGAAGGAACATTATGGAGATATAGAGAAAGGAAGATTATTGGCTTGAGGAAGAAGACCTATTTTCTAGCTCCAGCCCTGTTAAGAACATGGAATGACCTTGGCCAAGTCAAGTCATCATGTCAACACATCTTTATTAAATACCTACTATGAGTCAGGAAGTGCTAAGTGCTAGAAAAGTCACTTCCTCTTTTCTAGATCTGGTTTTCCCACTTTTAAAAAGAGAAGGTTGACTTAGATGACTTATGAGATCTTTTCCAGTTTTAATTTTCTATAATTCAATACCTCCATGTGTCATGTGCTACTTAGTGCCTTCTTCCTCATGTCCTCCCCTACCCTAAATATTGAAGCTTGGGACAGTGGTTCCCTTCTGCCCAATGAAATCTTGCTCCCAACTCTGCTAATTCCCCCTGTGAACGCTGCATGAGTGCAACTGTTTAAAGGTCAGCTGTATATCCAAGGGTACAGCTGCTGACATCCTATTGTGTGCAGGGCCAACCAATTTGATTGCTGTTCCCAGCCTCCTCCTGGCTTATCAGAGAACACTGGACTCTGGAGAGACTTTGTGTGTTGTATAATCAGTAATACAACTAGTGCCCTGGGCTGCTTAAAAAAAAGTCAGCATAGCTTTTACTTGAACAGAATTCCAAATATTATGGGGATATATTAGTGAAGGAAGCCAAGAGGATGATGATAATAATAATAATAGTAACAATGATGATGATACCTCACATTTACAATACTTTCAGCCTTAAAATCAGAGAATATTCAAGGTGGAGGGGGACTATAAAAGATGTCTATTCTAACTTGCTTATTTTGCAGCCAGGGGAAGTGACTTGCCCAATGTCACACATCACTTCAGGAGCAGAAACTGAATTAGGAGCCAGGTCTCCTCCCAGCTGAGAGATGGTTTAAGGAAGATCCAGTCAAGAGATGGCTGTCCCTGTGTCTCCATGTAGAAGGTATTCCATACAAACTGCCATGAATTCCCAACAATACCTAAGAGCTGGGCGCAGGAGCCTCATGTGCTTCAATGGGTATTTTCCCATTTGCCTCTGCTGCCTTAATGGCAGATGAAAAATAAGGAGGTGAATCTCTCTGACATGTTTTCCTCAGATCCCTGTTTTATAAAAACTTAGAGTCACCATCAGTCATAGATCTAGAACTGGAAAGCATCAGAGAGGTCATGTAAGCTAAAAATCTCATTTTAGAGTTGAGGAAACTAAGAATCAGAAAAAGTGGTTTCTTCCCTGGAATGAAGGTCACCAGGGGTGGGGGAGAGAGAGATGAATTTGAAGTAAGGTCTTCTGAATCCTGGTCTAATCCTCACAGGAAGCTTGTGATGATGATTCTGTTAAATTAGAATAATAATGAGAGCATAAAAAAGAGCTGACCTGAAGCATTTATGGAAGCAAGGGACTTTGGGGCTGGAAGGGACCACAGAGATGTGTTGTTGCTTTTGTTCAGTATTTCAGTCATGTCTGACCCTTTGTGGCCCCACTTGGGGTTTTCTTGACAAAGATACTGGAGGGCTTTGCCGTTTTCATTTCCAGCTCATCTTACAGATGGGGAAACTGAGGTAAAAAAGATTGAGTGATTTGCCCAGGGTCACATAGGAAGCATCTGAGGCTGGATTTGAACTCAGGACCATTTACTGTGCCATCTAGTTGCCATTCAGAAATTATCTAATTCCATTCTCTCATTTTACGATGAGGTCTAAAGTGGGGGAAATCCTTGCTTAAAGTCACACAGTTAATTATTGTTAGATCCAATACTAGAATCCAGGTCCTCTGATTCATAGTCTTAATTTAACTAAATTCATCATAAATAGATTAAGACTGAGACAGCATGGACCGAGAGCCAAATTTGACAGAAGCTAGCTGTGTGACGGTATAAAAGTCACATAACCACTGATTACCCAGGCAACTCTCCAAGACAGCAACTGGAAAATAAGCACTCACTCATCTACATTGGTAGAGGGAATTTTCTCATGATGCACTCCTTATTGCCAATGAAATTCCAGGTTCATTCACAAAATATTTAAAGGTATTAAGTGTCTCCAATTGTGAGGTGGAGTATAATTAATTTTGAAGTATAAAGATAAAAAGATCATCCAGCCCTCCTAAGATATCCTAGGATTTGCTGGCTAGATTTCTTTCTTAAGGACTAGGCCTTAAACCAAAAGCAATCTGATTCTAACTGGCCCCAATTGGTCATTGTTTGGGTCCTGATGAACTCATATTGAATGTAAATAGCACCCATTTCTGCTTTGGCCAGAAACCCAAGAGTCTTCCCCTTCCAGTTTGGTTTATTTATTTAGATTTTTTTGGACTAGGTGAAAGAGGAAATTCTTTGCTTCAATTGCTACCTAGCTCTAATCACTGCATGCATGTTGCCTCAGTCAAACTGAGGTTTTGAAGACTTTATTGAAAACCTATTGAAGACCTTAGCTTGAAAAGGCCAAGGTCTTCCCCTTTATCCAGGGCCATCTCCCCTCATCTTGATCTATCTATATCTAACCACTGGACCCAGATGTTTGTGGAGGGAAAAGTGAGGCAGGTGACCTTGCACAGCTTTCTCTTACTTAAATCCAATTCCCTTGCATATCATGGGGTCACCTCCCTGATATCATGGTCCTCTTCAAGAACAAAGGAACAACAACAACTTAACATTTTGTAACAGTCATTAATATTTATATCCAGTACCTGCTCCCAAGGAGCTTCCATTCTTACATTTTTTTTGGGGGGGCAAGATAATCTCCACCCCCTGATGACCTCTCTGATGTCCCTATGGGTTTCAGTTTTCTAATTAAAGTTTCATTTCTCCAATTCAATTGTTATACTGTGGAAATCAAGCAAATCCATTTCTTTAAAAACGTCTTTTCAGCCTATGTTTATAAGGTATTAATAACCAAATTTTGTTTTTAATTTTTCAAGTCTGTGATGGTTTTTTTTAAAAGCAAAATCATTTCTTTGATGCTAAAGATATCTTAGATAAGATGCTGCATTAAAATTCCACTGCTTAGCAATGCAAGGAACTTCTAAGAGAAGTTTGTTAAACTTCTGGTCAACTGCAAATTCTCTAAAAATGATTATTTCGAAACTCATTCAGCAAATTATCTGATACTTATTAAGTGTATCATGGTCTCCTTGTTTAATTAATATGATAGCAAATATGATTTGTAACTTCCTTGAAGTACCTAGAGCAGAATTCTAACGTGACAATCGTGTATCTAGTTTTGGCTGTGCTCTACAGGCACATGAGATAGTTTAGGATCTAAAATCTGATAGTGAAAGTTGCTATTGAAATAAAATCTTTTCTTTATAACTTCATAATAATGTTTTGAGTTTTGAATTTGGGGATGATTATCTGATAAATTATTAAGTTAGTAACCCATTATCTGAGAGCTGAGTTAGCTATAAGGTGGGATTGTTACTACATGATTTGTTGTCAGCTGTTCCCTCAACAGCTGAGGCCCTGAAGGATCAGTTTTGATGCTATTATAATCATGTCCCTGTTTTGTCCTCTTACAGCAAATTTCTATAATCAGAGCAAGTGGTTAATAGAATCAATAAGCACAGTTCAAGTATATAATATCTTGCTGTTTTCAATCCGAAAATACTTAGTCATTCTATCTTATAATTATACAAATGAGTATTTGGCCATTTATCTGTTGCTAGTTGTATATGTCTGTATAAAATAAGGTACTCAAAGTTTCCAAATAATGTGATAACAATTGATACAACTGTCTGTAGGATCTGTGTTATTTTATTGAATATTGAAACTAAAGCTGAAACCTCTTTAGTATGGTTTGGAGAAGAGGATTTTAGTGTATTCAAGTTTTTTTTTTTGGAGGGATGTAACTCATGGAGTATTTTATTATATCAATGAGAAAGTCGATTTTATTTAGGTTTGTAACGAATGTGAGAATAACATTTGTTTGTATGGTATACCTTGTGGCATGAGTAACTTCTTTAGAGTAACTTGTTTGATATGAGAAGCTGCTGATCATTCTCCATCAGCTTTTCCTAGTAGAGGGATACTTGTCTGAAGGAAAAATACTGGCAGATAGGCTTCATATATATCTCACGTAAGAAGTTGAGTTAATATATTTTTATTTTAAAAATAAATATATTTTTAACATGTTTATGTTTGGGACAAAAACATGTACCCAAATTGACTACTACAGAGATTACTCATAGAAAGCAGAATTATTTATTAGAATCTTGAGAAGCGGACTCTTCCCAGTCTGTGAGCCAAATTTCACAGCAGGAGAGAGCCACTCCCTTGAAAATGTTCACAGTTTTTATACATTTCAGACAAAGAACCTCCAAAATCCCACCCTCTATATGTTGTGATTGGTCACATAAGTCTATATTCCCCTACTTGGTCAGTGGAGTGTAGTAGACAAGGTAATATACAGCTTCTTTGGCCACATATATGTTTTTAATCCCTTCTTTGGACAATGGAATGTAGTCCAGGCCTTATCTAAAATCACATGACTCTGGAGAAGCTGAAACTGAAGCCTATAGGCTTGGTCTACTTTAACTAACAGTCTCTGATCAATGTGTGCTTAATCTGTAAATTCTTTACCTTTCCACACATTTATCATATATTGGATTACTTGCTATGGGAGGAAGGGGGGAGAATTTGGAACACAAGGTTTTGCAAGGGTTAGTGTTGAAAAATTATCAATGTGGGGGAGAGGAGAGAAAAAAACCAAAAAATTATCAATTCATATGTTTTGAAAATAAGAAGCTTTAATAATAATAATAAAAAGAAGTTAAGTTAATCTCTTCTCTTGATATCTGACATTGGACAGGCAAGTGAGAGCTATAAATAAAGGGTTTTGTGAATACCTGTTATTCTGATGGGATTACCCCTTCCTCAACATTGCTTTTGGGTTATAATGTAGCCTCTATTAAAAGAGATGATGCTTAACTAGCTATTTACAGAATTTTCAGGAAAGATAAAAGCACATCTCTCAAGAATGAGGGTTCTGTTCTTAGTGCTCTCTCATGCTCTCTAATTCTCTTAGGTTTCTTTTCCTCCATGCTTTGAGCAATTCACTTGATCAGCATTAGATAACTATGTTGAGCAGCTTCAGTGATCTGACTCAATCCACTGGATCTTCAACCAGCTTAAACCCCTCCAAATGGGACTCTGTAAGATGACCCAGCTCAATGTCCATTCTCAGCAGGAAGTAGTTTCAGAAGATGAGATCATCATCCTATACCCCAAAGGACTTTGGGCTCCATTGGTTTGGGAATGAACTGGAACTGGTTGCTTAATGGATCCCAAATTACTTTATTGTTTTAGTTTATGGATCCCTTAATGCTATTCCCCTTCTGCAATAATATTTGAGACTTAGGAAGGGGACATTGGGTTAATATTTGAGTTAATGTTACTGAGAAAAAAACAATTCAGTTTGATGCTTGTCAAATTATAGAATTATAGAGGCTTGATGAGCTATGGACACCTAATTACAATAAGTATTTGTGTTCTGATAGAGAAAGGATTTTATGGAACTGCCTGTCAAATTAGGAATAATGTTTGGTTTGCTACCAAGGCTGGACATTTAGAAAATGCAGATCATAAGAGTAAGTTGGGAATAGATAGAAGAGGTATACATCTCTTTGGAAGATCTGAATCAAGTCAAGGACTTTAGACAAGCAATAGACACCAATGTCTGGGTAGAATTGGTAAAGTACTTTGCAAAGAGTCTGAAAGAAAAGCAATTTCTATGTCTGTGTTATGAGTTGCCCCTTGCCCAGACAGTATCATATAACTTTGGTTATAGATCAATATGAGAGTAAATTCAAGTGTGGTATCCTTGGGTTTTCCAAAATCACATTCCTGAGCAGAATTGCAATGAGAGTATTGAAATTGAGTGAGAAAGACAGGTGAAGCTTTCTCAAGAAGTCTATGCAATTAGGCCTAGATCACATGATTCTTGTTCCCAGAGCCAGAAGATCAGGTCTTGGGCCCAAATCGCAGGAACTTACCTGATCTCTGAGCCTAGAAGTCTCTAAAGACCAAGACCCTAGGTCAATGACAGGAAGTGACAGGGTTTTTTGACCCACAGGAAGCAGACAACATTGGTTACTATTGGTCAATGATGGTTACTTCCTTTTAGTCTAATCTTTAACAGGGGAAACCCTGGTTGGCCAGGAAGTGAGGCAACTCCTTCAGAGCTTGATAGTCCAAGTCAAGAGGTTGGCTCTATGTATTATAAGAGGTCAAGCTATGAGATTAGATGCTCTGATGATCCAGTGTAGGGGTAGCCCTCCTAGTAGGGAACTCTGGGATCATCAAAGAGAGGGAGCAGTCCAACTCAAATCTTTGGAGCAAAAAAAAAGTGCACTTGATGGGATATATCTGTTGTGTGTGAGGAAGGGATGGTTCTCTTTCATGTAATTTTTGTTTGTGTTTTTGTGTAGAATGTCTTTGTCATGTCTGTTCTGTGAACTAGAATTTGTTAAAAAGAGAAAAAGGCTTGCTGAGCTATGGACACCTAATTACAATAAGTATTTGTGTAGACTTTCCTGTAGACTCCAACTTTAGCCAAAGTTAGCTAATTATTGAGAGAAATGATTGGGGAATTTGACAATTGGTCATTTCAAGATCCCAAAGTGCTTAGCATAAAACAAATGCTATGAGTGTTAATTTCTTTATTGGATTATTGGATTTAATTGCTTCATATTTGGTACCTTTATGTGGGTTTTTAGATGTGACCAATATACAATACCAATGTTGAGATAAATGAATTGTATGTGTGTGTAAAGTAATTTGGAAATTGAGGCTCCTGGAGGAAAATAGTGCATAGAGTAAAGAGAGTTTCGTTTTCTTCCCCTTTCCTCATTCCCTGACTGTAGCAGGGACACGTGGGAGAAGAGGGAGAGAAAGAAATTAAAACAAGGTTCCAGTAGTTTACCTTAGGGGAGATCACATGTTTGTATCCCCCTAATTATATAGTATGTTGCTTTCTAAAGTGTATATTGGGTAATTTGTAAAATTATGAGTTGTGCCTTAAAATTTTATCAGCTTTGCTGGATATATGTATACGTTTTATGAAATTTGATCCAAAGTTATTTAATTGTAACTCTCAAAGTTTATAAAAAAAGAGGTGATTTAGCAACAAGGAACAAGAAAGACTGATTCGCAAAAACAATTAACAGCTTGAATGGAGCATCTAGTTAGAATGGGAGCACATTAGAGAGAGCGAGAGAGTATGTTGGAGGAGAATATGTTGGAATCGGGAGAGAGAGATGGGATGTGTTACAGAGGTTAGAGATGGTGTGAGAGTGAAATAGAAGGAGAAAGAAAGAGAGAGGGAAATGGCATATTAGAAATAGGGAGAGAAAAAAAGCACAGCATGTTGGAAAAGGGGAGAAGAGTTAGGTTGGACAGAAAGGAACAAGCTCCTAATGGAACTTGCCATTTGCCAAGGGAAAGGAGACATCCCATGAAGTCCAGCTGGCAGGCTGGATCCTGAGGGACTTAGCACTCTAAAAAGAATTAGCTGTGAGAAGTGGGGTCGAGAAGCATGGTAGAGTTGGGAGGGCTGCCACATGAAATAGGAGCAGGACTAAGAGCAAGCAAGATCTGTCAGGTGACATCTAAACTCCCCCTCCCCCTGCTGACTAAAACATTAATTGCTTTTATTGTTTAAAGGAACAGCCTACATTTACATGCTGTTAATAACTGAATGTTTTATTTTTATTTTTCAAGTCTATAGCTGCTCTAAACTTTTAAGAGATTTGTTGAAACTGCAAGTTTTCTGAAAGAGATTATGTCTACTGAGGTCTCCAGCTGTCTTCAGCAAATTATTTAAAGTTTATCTAAGTACATAATGGTCTCCTTGTTTAAGGAATATGATAACAAGTAATCTATAGCTTTCTTGAGGTACCTAGAGCAGAATTTTAACCTGATTTGATAAGGTTATTTCTAAAAAGTTTATAGGGACTCTCAATTGGAGGAAGTTGAATTAATTTTTTTAAGAATGAAGAAATTATTGTTAATTCTGATAAGTTCTTTTATGTGAAATTAGAATATTCTATATTCTGTATGAGTTTTAATTGATTATATTATGTATCTTAAAGTGCTAAGATTGTCTGTTTTCTCTCCCAGTGAGCAAAAGGAAAAGTGGGGTTGGCCCTAAATACTTAGACAAACTGGGCCTTAAGACAAAGAAGCAAGAGAGTTAAAGATTTTATAGCAGCAACCAGAGAATCCTCCAGGGCTGGACTGCAAATCAAAATATCATCTATATACTTGTATTGTGCTTCATATCTTCCACTGACCATTTGCTCTGATGATAAAATTTGTTATAAGAGGAAAAATCAGGCTTTCCCTTTGTACCTAAAGATGTCTCTGATTAGTTAATTTGGGAAAAGCAATTTAGCACCCATCCCACACAAAATTGAATGTTTTACCTTCCCCTTCTGTGAGGGAATAAACCAGGTTATACTAGCCCCTTTAGCTCTGTAGATCTATCAGTTTGCTTCTCAAGGTGGGATGAAAGATTCCAAAATCTAGAGACTACAGTGGCATGTACCTGGGTCTAGAAGCTCTGGCAATTTCTCAGGGATGAGCATTCTCCAGAGTTGGGTGGTATTGTAGAGCCAGCACTCTCAAACCTGCTATGCCTGGGAAATGAGTGGGCACCTGTGCACTGATCCCATTGGCTATTCCTTTTAACCTGGGCATTGGAAAAAAGAAAATCAAAAATAGTAACTGATGGATTCAAGACTAGAAATCTAGTTAGTTCTGGATTTAGATTAGTCCTACTCTGCTGGGTAAATATTATTGGATAAGTTACAGCAGAGAGACAGTAAATAGCAGAGTAGTTAGATGCCACTAGTAGAATGGCATGGGAAAATAGAATTACACTGGACAGGTCATTGTCAGAAAAAAGGAGCACACTTCTAGTAGAGCCCTGTCAGAAGAAGTAGCAAGGAAATCTAGGATTAATTATCCGTCCTGTGTAAGGAGATCTGTGCAGAAGTTAATAGACCTTTTATGAACTGGGACATTAAAAGTATTAGAAAAATTTGAGGGGTTAGAAAAGGATGTGGAAAACAAATTTTTAAAAGGGAAGGGGAGGAATTGTGAGAAATGGATTTATTTGGTTTCCACAGTATAAAAATTGGAGAAATGACTTAAATTAGAAAATTGAAACTCACAAGGACATCAAAGAATAATCAAGGTGATTGGGATGGAGATTCCAGGGGTCCTCAAACTTTTTAAATAGGGGGGCATGTCACTGTCCCTCCCTCAGACTGTTGGAGGGCCGGACTAAAGTAAAAACAAAAACTTTGTTTTGTGGGCCTTTAAATAAAGAAACTTCATAGCCCTGGGTGAGGGGGATAAACATCCTCAGCTGCCAAATCTGGCCCACGGGCCCGTAGTTTGAGGACCCCTGCTCTAGACCAAAAGAATGTAAGAATATAAACTCCCTGGGACAGCAACTGGGTTTTGCAATCTGGGTTGATGGCCTGAAATTCACCCTTAGCTTTCCCCAGCTATCTTCCCCTTCTAGAATGGAAGCTCCTTGGGGGAAGGGACTGAAATGAGTGGCAAACACCCTGTCCTATTAAGCATCTGATAGCCTCAGGATTTCTTACCTTGTTTTTTTTAGAAACTGCAATTTAGAAACTCCATCCAATGGGGAAAGGCTCTAGGTGGTTAGGAAGAGGAGCTCACATTAGGGAAGAAAAAAAGGGACTGTCCTTTGCCTGAGTTTGTGTCTCTCTAAAACTACTCTTTGTGTGTCAGAGGCTGTTCACCCTTTCTCATGAGCAAGAAATAAATATTTTCCTATGCTCATATTCAGACTCCCAATTGTATTAGTTGTCGCTACTGTCCCCCACACCCGCTATTTGAAAGAGAGCAGCTAAATGATAGAGTGGATAGGATGTGGGGAGTGGAAAGGGTTGGGGGGGGGGGCTGAAGTCAGGAAGACCTGAGTTTAAATATAGTCTCACTTACTAGTTGTGTGATCCTAGGCAAGTCACTTAATTTCATTTGCCTCAGTTTTCTCATCTGTAAAATGAACTGGAGAAGAAAATGGCAAAACACACCAGTGTTTTTGCCAAGAAAATCATAAATAGGGTTACAAAGAGTAAGACATCACTAAAAATGATTGAACAATAACAAATTCAGAAGAGAAATTTCATTTTTGTAGAAAAGTATAATTGAATGAAAAAGCATAGAGACAGCAATCCTGACTTAATAACAATGCCTGTTCAGACCACGGCCAAAAAAGCTACACTCTACCTTAATGAAATTGCTGGCAAAATACCCAAAAAGAGTTAGTCTCAATGCAGTAATACCCAAACCCATAACTTAATGGTGACTTTTATAGGCCCCTAAATCAGACATCCTATACTGTACCCACTGAAATCAAACACTTTGAAGTCCCAGTCCAGTTAAGTATATATTCAATTAGTACACTATTTCAAAATCCGGTTCTTTTTGTACAGCAAAATAACTGTTAGGACATGTATACTTATATTGTATTTAATTTAGACTTTAACATATTTAACATGTATTGGTCAACCTGCCATTGGGGGGAAAGGAGGGGAAAAATTGGAACAAAAGGTTTGGCATTTGTCAATGCTATAAAATTACCCATGCATATAACTTGTAAATAAAAAGCTATAATAAAAAAGTATATATTCAATTGATAATTAAATCAACTTTAATCTACCTGCTATGTGCCATATGAATACTATTAGACACTGGAGCTTCAAGAAGAAACAAAATTGCCCCTGTCCTCAAGGTGCTTACATTCTGCTCCAGAGAAACAACACAGACACAATTATAAAAATATTCAAAGTGAATAAAATGTCATTTGAGGAAGAGTGTTATGCCTCAGTTTCCCTGAATTGTTCTGCCTCAATGGCAATCCCCCTTCCTGACCATTAGAACTGATATAAATTAGGACAGAGATAACTAGCCCTGACTCCTAGCATTCCATAGAGCCATAAAATGCAGATGGTGGGACCTTCTGAACCAGATATCCTGGCTCTTAGCCTTCCAACTTATCAGGATTTATGATCCAAACCCCCAACCTGTCAGAACCAAATTTTGATCCTTTCCTGGAAGTTCCTGCTCACCAGAGTTCTAACCCCACCCTGCTTTATTTCCCTGATCACTGGAGCCCTATAAAAATCCCGGGAATTCTTCAATCATGGTTGGATGCTTTGAGACATCCAATCCTAGGGGTAACGTGGATCCTGTTTTGCCCCCAGCACAATATCTCCCTCTCAAATAAAATATTAAAACTGTGTAATCTCTATCTTGCCTCAGTTTCTCTGGCATTAACAAGACCACTCACTAGTGAAGCAAGTCTTGAAGGTAGCCAGGAATTCAGGGGCAACTGGGAAGAGAATGGACCTTCCAGAAATGGCAGACAACCTTTATAAAAGTGTGGAGATGGGAGGTGAAATATTGCATATGGAGAACATTAATGAGGCCAGATTGGCTGAAATGTAAAATATTTGAAGAAAAAGAATATGAAATCTGCCTTGAAATATAGTTTGGTTCCAGATTGTGAAGGGCTTTAAATACCAAATAGAGGAGTTTGTATTTTACCCTAAAAGCCATTGAAGTTTCTTGAGCAAAAGAGTGTCATGGTCAGACCCAAACTTTAGGAAGACCTATTCAATGAAAAGGGGTAATTAATGCCATGAATGAGCAACAATACTTCCATCACTCTAAGAAAGTCATTTATCTTTCTGTTCCTCACTTTCCCTATCTGCAAAATAGAATTATTGTGAGGATCACAATATTGTGATATTGATACAATATTGTAAAAGTGTGCAGAAGAGCTCTGAAAATTATGTGCTGCATAAATATGAGCTATTATCATTACTGATATTATCCATGGATTGGAAAGTGGCTTGGAGCAACCTAGCTTTGGATGTCATGGAGCTGTTTTTTCAGGTAAGTCACCCATCCATTATTACACAATGTTCATTTACCCATGATGCTTTGTACTTCCCATTCTATTTTGCTTCCCCCGCCCACTGTCCTGCTTATGAATTTGAGATGAAATTTAATAGCTGAGATACTTCTTTGAATTGCTCACGCTCTGCTTAATGAAGCCACTTCACATCCTGGAACTCCCCAGCAGGAGCTTTCTTCCAGAGGTGCATGTAACACCCGTTACTAGATGTGTGAGATTTGGAGGAGGGTGTGCAGCACTCAACTGTCAACAGATTTCCATGCTCCCTAACTTCCTTTTAAGTCCTCATCATGAATAGAGGGTGTTTGGCTACACTTTTGAAGCTGGCAAACTTGAGAGGTGACAGAATTCAGAAGGTTATTGCTGTCTGAGTGAGAAGAAAACTTAAGAGATGATTTAGTCCTATTCATTTGTTTTATGGCTGAGAAAACTGAGACCTAAAAAAGGTCTGGTGGCTTGGCCGTCTGGGGCTGTGCAGGAGACCTGGAGTCAGACCTGGCCCTTAACCTAGGTTCAAATTTCACCTCTGAAGAACATGGACAGACCACTTAACTTCTCTCATCTGTAAAATGGAAAGTGATAATATGTGTAACCTCAACTTCTCAGCATTGAGAGAACTCCCTGTGATAACGAAAGCAAAAACATACTAGAAACCTTAAAATCGATTATTAATTGTTACTATTATTGCCCAGGGCTACAATTGCTATTGTTACTATTGTTGCCCAGTTGTGGCTACTGTTACTATTACTGCCTGAGGATACATAGTTACTTCCACAAGAGAAGTTCACATTTGTAGTTCAGGACAAAGAGTCTGGAATCATAAATTCAATACCTGTCTCTGACCCTCCCTCATTAACTGTCTGATCTCAGGCAAGTTACTTAACCTCAATTCCTCATCTGTAAAATGGGGTGGGGTTAGAATAGATGGCTTCTAAGGTCCCTAAATCTCTGGTCCTACGTTCCCAGATTATCTGATGTCAAGACCTGTGCGATGGCTGAAATATCCCAATGTTACCTTGTGTGATCTTGGACAAATCCCTTCATCTCCTCCTTCTGCTTCAGTATTTTTCATTTATAAAACGAGGATAATAATAATAATTCTGAGATATGTTAATATTTGTAGAGCACTTTGAAAATATTGCTATGGATAGAATAATGAGGACTATCAGGGGGAAAAAACAGCAAAATGATACATTAAAAATGAAGTCCAGTTGAAAGTCAATACCTAAAGAATATGTCAGGTCAAGGGAGAAACTCAATACTGAAGTCCAATCATCTCATTGATCCTATATGTGTGTATACATACATGTATGGACGTACATATATACACACATACATATATAGATCCTCACTCAAAACCTATATATATGATCCTATATGTATGTGTATACACATATTTGCTTATGTATGTATATCCACATATACATGTGCATACACGCATGTATACAATACACAAATCCTCTCTCAAAACTCTCCAATGGCTCCCCATTCTTTTCAGGTTGAAGTCCAGACCCCCTTACTCTAGTCTTCAAGGCCTTCAGCCATCTGGCTCTAACCTGTCTTTGCAGTATTATCTCATACTAATATTAGCTTTTCAGACAATCTATTTTCTAACCAAATTAATCATGGAAGCCAATTGTCCCACTTTTATTGTATTAAACACTTTTATTGTATATAAAATTTGAGTTCTGGGCCAATAATCTGGCTTTGCTCCTTTTATACTTTTATACAAATCACCTTATCTCTGTGGGCTGCAGTTTTTTCATATTCAAAATTATGAAGTGGAAGGAGGGAGAAAAAGTGTCAAATCAGAGATCATCTATTCTAAATCCACTTATTTTACACAGGAAGACACTTAAGGTCAGCTAAAATCAAGAGATCAAGAGGAATAGGACAAGAACGAGTTTAGTGTTGTGTCAGTTGAAGGACGTTGTCATCTTAACATAAGCAGTGGCATCTTGGCAGATGCTATTCAGAAGTCAAGGAGGATGAGGACTGAGAAAATTTGGTGTCTCTCAGAGAGATCACTGATGACTCTCAAAAGGGTGATCTTTGGTAGACATCCTGCTTTCCAGGAATAAGTGGGGAGCATGTGGAGGCAAAGATTGTAAACTATTTATTTCAATCCCTGGGCACCTGTTTTCATATATACATATACATATATAATGTATATATAATATACTATATATATATACATACACATAATATGCACACATACATACATATATATAAGATCATGTATATATAAGTTTTGAGCAAGGATCTATATATGTGTGTATATACATGTGTGAAAGTGTGTATATTTTTCAGGTCTGGGGGAATGGAGGAAGTTTGGGGAGGGTTTCCAATAAGGAGAGGGGACAGATCCCCTGACTAGTGCTATGGGGAGGACAAGGAGAAATGGGGGGATGATGTCACCTAATCATCACTTGACATTCATTGATATGTTGTAAAACCTGTAGCTAATGTGTTAAGTATGAGAGTGTTGGGGGGTAGAGGGTACAGCCAAGATTCATGCTCTGATAGATGGTTATTAGGAAGAGTCAAATGACTGGAAACAACCTTCTAGAGTGGACGGATGTATTTGTGGGGAAAACTAAGCTTATTATTTCTGGCTGAAAAGCTTTAATTGAAACTAAATAATCCTGCAGCAGGTCCCGTATGGATTTGGCCACCTCATTGTTCCAGAGATTGCTTTCTCTTGTCTGTTCTCGGCGATCAGCACCACTTTCTGTGAATGGAGGATGGAGGGGAGGGAAAGGCGGGCAGATGTGAAGACTGGGGACTGCTGTATCCAGCACAGCTGTTGTTTGACTGTGATACTTAAAAACATCAATCTGAGTGTGGAAAGGGTGGCTCCTGGATGCCATAGCCATAAGCCGAACACTGGTATACCCGCACAGTGGGTGCCAGGAAAGGGTTGGTTATGTTGCATTTGTTATGACAGTAGTAAATGCCATAATTCCCTTGCTAGGGAGTAGAGGATGTTGAGGGAGGGGAAGGGAAGAAGTCTCTTAAGTAAAACTGGGAAGTAGAATCTGTAGGCGAGGCCAGCTTCACATATAGGTAGATGGTTTTGGAGGTGGCTGGGAGATGGCAATACCTCTTTGACATTTGAAATTATACCTTAGCACTTAAAGTTGTTTTTGATTCCTGATAAATAATATTTAAACAGAACTTTGTAGGTCTTAAAAAAAATTGTTTCAAACTAATGCAGACAAGATTAGAAGGGAAGCAATAAACTGGGAAAATATTTTTACAGTCAAAGGTTCTGATAAAGGCCTCATTTCCAAAATATATAGAGAATTAACTCTAATTTATAAAAAATCAAGCCATTCTCCAATTGAAAAATGGTCAATGGATATGAACAGACAATTCTCAGATGAAGAAATTGAAACTATTTCTAGTCATATGAAAAGATGCTCCAAGTCATTATTAATCAGAGAAATGCAAATTAAGACAACTCTAAGATACCACTACACACCTGTCAGATTGGCTAAGATGACAGGAAAAAATAATGATGATTGTTGGAGGGGATGTGGGAAAACTGGGACATTGATGCATTGTTGGTGGAGTTGTGAACGAATCCAACCATTTTGGAGAGTAGTTTGGAACTATGCTCAAAAAGTTATCAAACTGTGCATACCCTTTGATCCAGCAGTGTTACTACTGGGATTATATCCCAAAGAGATTATAAAGAAGGGAAAGGGACCTGTATGTGCACGAATGTTTGTGGCAGCCCTTTTTGTAGTGGCTAGAAACTGGAAACTGAATGGATGTCCATCAGTTGGAGAATGGCTGAATAAATTGTGGTATATGAAAATTATGGAATATTACTGTTCTGTAAGAAATGACCAACAGGATGATTTCAGAAAGGCCTGGAGAGACTTACACGAACTGATGCTGAGTGAAATGAGCAGGACCAGGAGATCATTATATACTTCAACAACAATACTATATGATGACCAGTTCTGATGGACCAGGCCATCCTCAGCAACGAGATCAACCAAATCATTTCTAATGGAGCAGTAATGAACTGAACTAGCTATGCCCAGAAAAAGAACTCTGGGAGATGACTAAAAACCATTACATTGAATTCCCAATCCCTATATTTATGCACACCTGCATTTGATTTCCTTCACAAGCTAATTGTACAATAATTCAGAGTCTGATTCTTTTTGTACAGCAAAATAATGTTTTGGTCATGTATACTTATTGTGTATCTAAGTTATATTTTAATATATTTAACATCTACTGGTCATCCTGCCATTTAGGGGAGGGGGTGGGGGGGGTAAGAGGTGAAAAATTGGAACAAGAGGTTTGGCAATTGTTAATGCTGTAAAGTTACCCATGTATATATCCTGTAAATTAAAGGCTATTAAATAAATAAATAAATAAATAAAATTGTTTCCCAGAACGAGCACAGTTCCTAGCACATAGTAGGTATTTAAGTGCTGATTCATTATTTTATTTGAGACTTACACCAGTCCTGTGAGGGAGACACTATAGGTATTACCATCCCCCATTTTTTAGATGAAGAAACTGAGGCTCAATAAAATTAAATGATTTGATCCTTGAATCACAAATGAGGTACTAAAGCCAGATCTCTTTGGATTATGTCACACTGCCTCAAAGGTAAAATTCAAGGCTTCATAGGAGGGATGCTACATTAATCTATTTTCAGTGATTTATCCCTCATTATGAATGAAGGATTTGCAAGGACATGTTGATAGAGGAGGTAAATGAAAGAAGAGAGAGAGGGAGAGAAATACACAGACAGAAATAGAGACAGAAAGAGGAGAAAGGCAGACTGACAGAGACAGGGACAGAGAGACAGAGAGAAGGAAGAGGAGGAAGAGGAAGAGGAGAAGGAGGAGGAGGAGGAGGAAGAGAAAGAGGAGACAGATCCAGAGGGTTGGAGTAAAGAAGATCAGAAAGCACTACAGTGAGCACCTGGGAGTCAGATCATATGAGAAGAGACATCTCTGAGAGGGGAAATGACCTCGATTTACCATCTGTAAAATAAAGAAGGTCTAGATTTATCCAAAGTTCCTTTCAGCTAGAAATCTATACCTAAAGGCAAATTACCCATTTCATAATATTTCTCAAAGTCTGTTCCTTTCCATGGTGTTACAATAATTTTTTTAAAATGATAAGCAACAGCCAGTGCTTATATAAGACTTTTTTTTTCCTTAAGGCAATTGGGAGTAAGTGACTTCCCCAGGGTCACACAGGTAGGAAATATTTAGTGGCTGAGGCTATATTTGAACTCGGGTCCTCCTGACTTCAGGGCTGGTGCTCTATCCACTGCACCACCTAGCTACCCCACTTACATAAGACTTTAAAGTTTACAAAACATTTTAAGATATTATCTCATTTGATCTTCCTAATGATCCAGGGAGGTAAGTACTATTATTATCCCCATTTTGCATATTAGATTAAATATTTGCACATTAGGTGACTTGCTCCAAGCCACACAGCTGGGAAGTATCCAAGGCTAGGTTGAATTCAGAGTTTCCCAAGTCCAGCACTCTATCCACTGAACAACCAATGGCTCTAACACACCTAGCATCGTGACTATCAATGTCCCCAGGAAGCCCGTGGAACACCCCCTTGCTATAGTCCCATCACTCAGTGAGACACACATCTCCTACTTGTACTGTGGAGGAATTTGAGAAAGGGAAAATAGTGTTATAGTCTGTCCTTCTGACTCAGCATCATATCCGATGGTAATAGTCGAGAAACCCTTCATCTGACAGAGGGGAGGACCCCAAAGCCCTTTTCTACCATAAAATGACTCTCTCTGAGGCCTGGGAAGGCTGTCAACTTTGCTCCCATATCCCAAAAATGGGCGAGCCAGACAACATCATTATCCCCAATTGTTCCTCTCAACACAAATATACAACTGGTTCTGTACCCTGTGGATAGAAATCCCAGGGACTCATTCATAGGAATGGAAACAGAATTAACCCTAAGACCACCACTGGTAATGGCAATTCTATCTCAATGTCCCAAGCCACCATAAACCCATTGATGGCTCAATACAATAACTGGCTTCCTCAAGACTAAATGAACCGGCTTGGTCTGGCTGAAATAGCTTTGCTTCTAATGAGCTAAGCTGCAGGTTAATTAACTACAGCTGCCCCAGAAGTGGCTGGTGCAATGGCCAATCACAGATACATCTACTCCCTGGTGTCTTCATTTCAATGTGTTTCCATGTATAGAAGATGCAGCAGCCCTGCCTCTGACACTAACCTGTGTCTGGAACCTTCCTCCCCCACTGCCCTTCCTCACCCCCATTCATCATGTCCCTGGGAAGGGAAATAGCTACTCAATACCTGACTGCTTCACAAAGACTTCCCTGCCTGGATCAACCCACACTGATATCTATTATTTCTGGCCTCCTATTGCACTTTGAGTCACAAAGCAGAGTTTAGCAGTTAACTGCAGAATTGTATTTGGAGTCAGAGGACTTATTTCAGACTGTGGTTCTGTAATTACCATCTGTGTGACCTTGGACAAGCACCTTGACTCCTCTGGGTCTCAGTTTCCACATCTGTGAAATGAGTCAGTTAGGCTAAGTTACCCTCCCTGACCCTTTCCAGTACTAGATCTATAATATGTGATAACCCTAAATTTTGGTAAAAACAAAAATCTGGGGGTAGAATTGGGAGAAGGCACGTCTCAGAAGCAGGTGCCACCTCCCGTTCATCTCTCTTGTTTCCCATCCAATCTAAGTAGAAGCAGTGACCAGAGACAGAAAGATTCCCATTGAAGCTTTTTTAATGAGTCTTCTATCCCTAGCTCTATGACTATGTTAAGCATCCAGGGTAGTTTGTGAGGGCTATCTCTCAGAAAGGACATATAGACAGAGCTGTGTTCTCTCCTGATGGCTCCTTCTCAAAGGATCTCAAAGGCCTAGTAGTCTGGAGAGCTATTGAAATGTTGTATGACCTTAGGCCACTAACTTGCCCTTTCCTAATTCTGCAAAACGAGCAAGTTAGAGTCCATCTCTTTTATGGTCCTATCTAGCTCTAAATCTATTATTCCACGTTCCTATGACAGTTTCAGGAATATAAGCCTTGATTCTTTAGCTATACCATAAGTTATTTAAATGTTGGCCAGTCTTTAACCCCAGAAGTCTAGTCCCCAGTTGGATACTCAGAAGAGACCAAAGAGACGTATTATGTGAATGAAAGAGAGAATGAGTAAGTGAGGGATGAAACTCATTCCAGTTCTGCCACTTACTCAGTGAATGACCTTGAACAAATTGCTTTCCTCCTTTTTCCTTATTTGTTCATGGCTCCCAATGAGGTCTTCATTGCCCTCCCAGACCTCTCCATCATTGGCAATTTAGACAAGAAGAATTAGAGGGAAAAAAGTATAATCATTGGCAAATTCTTACAAGACAAGTCTTCAGCTGGCAGGGTTTCTGGTGCAGTCATGGTGAGGATGAGACTGATTCTCTGCAGAACAGGCTGTCATTATTACTAATTAGGATAATAAATATTAAGGCATCGGTATTTGCCAAAGATCAGCTTAGCCACACAATGGTTTAAAAAGATAGAACCTTTGGGGCAGCTAGATGGTGCAATGGATAGAGCACCAGCCCTGAAGTCAGGAGGACCTGAGTTTAAATCTGGCTTCAGACACTTAACACTTCCTAGCTATATGACCATGGGTAAGTCATTTAACCCCAATTGCCTCAGCAAAAAATAAATAAGTAAATAATAAAAAAAGATAGAATATTTATCTAATTCAGAGGATTAGAGAATGATATTATCCAGGGTAATAGGTTGAGTTCTAAGTACCAGACAAACAGAGGACCTTACAAAATAGAACCACAGTATCTCAAGGCAGGAAGGGACCTTGGATGGCATTCAGTACAATCCATTCTTGTGCAGGAATCCCTTTTGCAGCAAACTGAAGTCTCTGGTTAAAAAGACCATCGCTCATGCATTACCTCTGCTCAGTTTATTGAACTGTGGGACAACTTAGTAATTAGGCAGAAAGGGATGAAAAAAAAGCATTAATTAAGCACTTACTGAAATCTGGGTTTACAAAGAGAAAAGATGGTCTATCCTTGTTTACTCTCAAGGACCTCTCATTGTAATAGGGGAGACAATCCATATAGAAGGTTTCAGATGAACGTGACTTGGAAAAATACCGTGATCCTTTCATTGAGCTGAAATTGTGTCTCCAGAATTTTGCTTTCAAGGGTTTTCAGAACATCTGTAATGTTTCTCTTATATCATATTTGTGTCCAAATTCTACAGTCCTTCAATTCAGCTCAAGGTTTTTACCTCTTCTAGCAAACATTCTTTGATTAACCCAGTCCATAGAGATCTCTGTGTCTGTGTCTGTATCTCTCCCTCTCTCTGTCTCTGTGTCTCTCCCTCTTCTCTCTCTCTCTCTCTCTCTCTCTCTCTCTCTCTCTCTCTCTCTCTCTCTGTTCTGGAGTTGGAATATGTATTATAAGGATAGGGACCATGTCCTGTTATTATTTTTATAAATTTTCTCCAGAGGCTCACATAAGCATCTCACACATAATGGGTACTCAATTAACGTCTGTTGATTGACTAATATCTTGTTACCCACAGAGCAACATTAGCAGTATAATACCTGATTTATATGATACTTAGCTTATATGATCTTATTTGAGCTTTGTGAGATTGTACACAATTGAGGCATTAGATGGAGGACAAACAACTTGCCCAAAGAGTTGCAAGGTTAGATGTAGTTATAAAAATTGAAATGAACATATAGGTTCTTAAAGTTTAAGGCACCCTGATGAACAACTCTGTGAAGTGAATAATATAGATAGGGACTAGAATATTAATTCACTGGTCTCAGGAGCTCCTAAGTGGAATGACTCATTCAGTTAATGTATATGGACACCTTCTCTGTGATTTTGAGTTTTCGAGAGTTGCCAAGAATCCTGAGAAGTTAAGTGACTTGTCCAGGGTCACACAGCCAGAGGTCAGAGGTAAGACCTAAACCCCCAGATTAGAAGTCAACTTTCTATTTATTCTTGTTGTTTGGGATTAGTCATATTTCAGTCATGTATGACTTTTTCATGACCTGGTTTGACATTTCCTTCTCCAGCTCACTTGACAGATAAGGAAACTGAGGCAAGCACAGTTAAATGACTTGCCCAGGTTCATACAGCTAATAAGTGTCTGAGGCCAGATTTGAAATAGAGAAGAAAAATCTTCTTGACTTCAGGTCCCACTTTTTAACTACTGTACTATCTAACTGTTCTTTTATCTCCTATACCATATCATTCCCATTTTGAAGAAAAAATGAGCCGCCTTTGGGGGAATTCTTTGCACTTAGAAGCATCAAAGCATGCAAAGACCTTGCTCTTTTAATTGAGAAACAGTATAGTCTGCTGGAGAGGACACAGGATTTGAACCTAAGGCTTAATACATCAAAGCCAACATCCCTTCCACTATAACTTCCTCTCTTTTTTAGTTGCTCCAAAATTAGTAGGTGACAGAACATTGTGATAGTGTCGGGATTTGACTTCAAGTCATCTTATTTCATGCTGCCTTTCTTGCCTTTGTTGTTGGAAGATACTAGAGAACCCCATAAACCTTCAACTGATTAGCCATTCTCCCTCCTTGAGCTAGAAGATACAGACGAAAGATACAAGATGGATGTGAAAGTGTCCCAAATTCTTGACAGCCCATGGAGGTGTTACATTGTTCTTAATGTGGCTGGTTTTCAGAATTACATACCTGTAACTAGTCCATTAGAGTAGAGGTAGAATAACAATATTTCCTTCAGTCAGCTGAAAGCAGACCAGAGTATCATGTTTCTTAACTTAAAGTTTCTCTTTAGCTAAGGTTTTATTATAACTTGTGTAAAAAACAAACAAGCAATAAGAACAACAAAAAACCACTACTTTATAGACCTAGGCAACATTATATACAAAGTAGCTTGCAAATGTCTTAATTTTAATAAGAAAAAAAATCCAGATTCTTCAGATATATATGAGAGAGAAATGTGCTATTCTGCCCTTTGAATATCTCTAAAAGTATTTCTTATCAGACTACCATAGGACAAAGAGCATTGGAAATGGGCCCCCAAGATTAGACCATGACATTTACAATCCTACAGTTTACTGTCTCTTAGCTTTTGCTTTCAGGGGTCATCAGAACACCTGGGATGTTTGTATTCATATTCAATATTCAATATTCAGATATTTGTATCTGAACTCTTACCCATCCTTCAAGACTCAATTCAACATGATGCACCAAGTCACTTAAACTCTCAGGGTTACAGTTTCCTTCTCTGTAAAATGAAATGGTCAGACTCCAAGATTCCCAAGTTGTCTTCCAGCTCATGCAGTCTTCCCATCAAGCCTTTTCCAGTGTAGGCAGTCTACAAGACTCATAAACTGATTCCAATACTGATCAGCAAAGAATTTGTGACTGATTCTGTTTTATTGATGTGAGGGAGATTATCCCTCCTTAGGCAGTTTAATGTCCTCCACTTTCAAGGGCCCTTCAGAATGGTGCCAGTATTCATGTAGAAACCAAATAAGCTTCTAGTACTAATACAGTTCAGAACTCCTGAAATATCCACCAGCCTCGGTATCCCAACAGCAAGGACTAAAAAGTTTGTGCTACCATGTCTGATGCTTCTTTCTGGTTTTAATATTCTGTATTTTACTGTTTCTTATACCTCTGATGTTCTCTTCTAAGAGAAATTCTATTTATTAATGTCCCTTTCTGTTTTAACATTTTCTATTTTAAATTCTATTCTATTCTATTCGAACATTCTACATTCTCTAATGCTTTCAGTTCTAACATTTTGTGTTCTAACGCTTCTTCCAGCTCTGATGTTTTGTTTTAAGACTTTTCTCAGTTTTTCATTCTGTGTTCTAAGTTCCTTTCCAGCTTAAACATTCTGTGTTCAAAGAACCGAGGATATTCTGAGAATCAAGTTTGTCTCCTTTGTTCATGTCTGCCAGATAAATAACCCTGCCTTGCTCCTACCTCATAACACAGTAACAAGCAAAAACAAAACAAAAACAAAACAGCTGGGCAGCAAGACCATTGTTCACTGTGTCTCAATTAAAAGACAAACCCCAAGAATCAAAAAAAGAGCTGAATTAACAAGCAGCCCCTGAACCTCAGAAAGAAGATGTATATGATGTCAGGTGGGCCGGCAACTTTAAAGACAGTTCAGTTCTGGGCAGATGGTACCCAGGCTTAATCGACTTTACTAATGACTGTACATTTTCCTTAATCTGCCCTTATAGTGATTGGCAATTTTATTTGCCAAAAACAGTTTCCTCTCAGGTCTCAATGCCTTCTGCTGGGATAAAAAAGTCTCTTAATTAGTAGCCAGCTGGTGATTGGTGCAATGGAGTCTTGAGGTCAAGAAATCAGGAGTTTTGAGCTTGAGTCCCAGCTCTACTACTCTATGTGCCTCAGTTTCTTCCCCTGTACCTAAATGAAGTGGTTGAATAGATAATGATGGCAATGGTTCATGTTTACATAATACTTGGCAAAGTGATTTCCTTTCAATGGTGCAGTGTGGTACCCTGGAAAGACTCTTGAACTTGGAGTCATCAGACTCAAGTCTGCTATTCAGTACCTGATCCTGTTATGACCCTGAGCAAGCCACTGAATCTCTTTGGGCCTCAGTTTCTTCCTCTGAAAACAAAATGAAGAGGTTAGATAAGCTGACTTCTAAAATCTCTTTCACTTCCACATCTATGATCCCTTTGAGAGAGAGGGATACAAATATTATCCCTGTTTCCTAAAAGAGACAACAATCTCAGAGAGGCTCAAAGATCTGCCTGGGTCACACAATTCTGATCCTGAGACCAGAGCTTTCCCCACTAAACTGCCTCTCAATGACCTCTTAGGGTTTTTTGAGATTTAACTTTCTGTGAGATTTAACTGCTGACTCACTGAGAGACCTTTTAGGGATTTCCAGGAATTATTATCTTAGGGAAAAAAAACCACCTCTTTGCCACATGAATTAAAAGGTTTGCTTGAATGTGATAGTTAGGCTGCCATGGTTACAGTTGAGGTAGGTCGATTTAAAAGTAAGAGGTGATACAAAAATCACATAAAAATAAGAGGGAATGTGGAAATTATTGCTATCACATTGTCTCATTTCCTCCAGGTTCTGCTGCTGATATTCTAGAGGATTCTTGGTAGAACCCTGGTTTGGGCAGAAGACCTGAGATCTAATCCTGGGGCTCTTTGGCAATGAACATCAAGTCATTTTTCTTTTCTGGGTTTCTTTGAATTATAGAATCTTAGAGTTAGAAGGGACATCAATGACCATCTGGTCTAGTTCACGATAGGGGAGGGAGCATAACTAAAGCTTCCCTCTAAAATAACTGAGAAGTGATTGTCCAGATTTTGCTTGTAGATCTACCACCATTGCTACCTCAAGGTCAACCATTTTGTTTTTAGACAGCTCTAATTTTTAGAGGGATTTGGGGTACTGCAAGTACAAGAAGAAGAAAGCAGTATATCAAAATGGAAGGCTCTCACAGGCAAATTCAGACAATTTAAGTCTTCTCTCTGACTTTCAACTCTCTCAAAAAACTGCCCTTCCTTATCTCTTCAATGGAAATACTCTTTTCTATCTAGTATTTCATATACCCTGGAATATTTGGAAGCAATCTCTATTTCTGAAAGAATTTTTTTCTCTCAGGAACCACTGGACATAGAGAACAGAAATGTGATAGCCTAGCCTTAGGGTGGAAATATGGGGGAGGAAGGACCAGGAAGAGGGCAAAGTGAAATTATTGGGATTTGGATATGAGGGTACAATAATGTTTTTTATGTATACTTTTCACAGTATATTTCATGTTATCTTTATTTGCACCTACTAAATTAGAAGCATCCTAAGAGCAGCCATTGTATCTTATCTTTTCTATCTCTATCAGAGCTGAGCATAAAAGCCTAGTTTGTTGAATTGAAATTCACAGATCGATGCTACATCTATCCATCATTCCCTAACAATCTTTTGTCCCCTTTCACTCCACTGGTAGTCAGAAGCTGGAGAATGGATAATCTGTGTATTGTGAGAAAGCAGTCCCTATCGCTTCTGCACTAAAATATCAACTCTTCTGTTAGCTTCCAAAGAGGTCATTCTCTGACTCATTTCTTACCTAGCCTAAATCATTGATTGGCAGTACTTTAGTCAAACTGACACCTGTCAAAGACCTTAGTTTCAAAAGACTAAAGTTTCCCAGGGCTATCTCTAGTCATTCTGATCTAGATCTAGATCCAAATGGTTCCAGAGGAAAGAGTGAGACTGATTGATGAAGGGACCCTAAAACTCTCTGAAAACTCCTTCAAGGAGAAATTTTCCTTGAATCCTCTCTGTGAGACCCAACCCCAGGAACCAAAATAAAGTGGTTTATCTTGGTGAGACTAGTTGAAGTATTCAATTCCAAGATTTTCTACCCCTATTGTTGGTTCAAAACCACTCTCAGTAAATGGTCTCATCTAGGCCTGGGGGCAGTGACAGCATTGAGGGAATCTCATTCAATTGAAACTTCTGTCGCAGATTTTCTTATAAAAACAGGCAACTTGGGGCTCAGTCCTTGCAGAGGACCTAACATGCCATTCTATGCCATGCTATGCCAAGGAAACCTCTGCCTGCTGCAATGATATTCTCTTTCAGCGTTACCCTCTCTTTATTTCCCTCACCTATTTCCCTATGGAGACATTATACCTCTCTGTTGGGACTTCTCTCCTAGAAACTTTACTTCTCTGCTGGGACCTTGCCACTAAGGAGGAATTCAGCCTTTCTATTTATGCATAGCAAAGGCTGACTTCCCAATGCCAGTAGTAAACTTCTTTTTATCAGTCTACTTTTCGGGTTTGTAAATTCCTTTATGAAGGACCTCTGTGCCACCAGAAGGGGGTTCCCACAACTCTCTATCCTGTGTCAAATTCTAAGGGGGTTTAGGGGAGCCAAACCTCTTCATTTAGTTCCCTGAACCCCCAACCTGATACTAACCTCATCATTTAATTCCCTGACCACCAGGAACCCTAATTTCATCATTTGGTTCCCTGAATCTAATCTCATCATGATGACTTTGCAAAACCCATGCTCACTTTAATTCAACTCACTTGCATGTCATAGCATCACCTCTCTAATGTCATGGTTCTCTTTGAGAACAAAGGACAAGCAACAAAGACCTTCACCATATGGTTCTCTCCATATATTATCAGGCTTATTCCACATTATTTCTGCCACGGAGAAGGGAGCATTTTTGCATTTCTTTGTATTCTTAGCCCTTAGTCCAGTGCTTAGCACCCAGTAGGCACTTAATAAATGTCTGCTGATTGATTGTTGACTGACATGCTCTACATTCCAGTCATACTAAATACTTTCTAGAACTCATTCCATCTCTCATCTCTACCTAAGATTTTTTTATTTTTGTTTTTGTTTGTTTTATCTACCTAAGATTTTGCACAAACTGTGTCTTAGTACTAGGAATGACCTCCTTCCTCCCTTCTTTGTTTGGAATTCCTAATGTCTTTTCACATGTTAAGTACTTAAGTGTGGAGTTGAGTCTCAGCTTTGTTATTTAAAGTCGCAGGATTAGTGACTAACATTGTAGATAATGAGTGTCTGAGGTGGATTCCCACCTCTGACTTCCTATTCACTCAGCTTCTAAATTCCCTCTACCCTATCTCATCAAGCACTCCAAATTCAGCTCTAACCCTGGCATATTTGCAAATAATTTATATTTCTGAAGGGACTTTCTTTCTCAGGAACCACTGGACATAGCAGAACAGAAATGTGGTCATGTAGGCTTAGGAAGAAAGTATGAGGGAGTGGGAGACCAAGAAGAGGGCAAAGTGAAATTAGTTATTGGGATTTGGATATGAGGGTACTATAAGAGCTTTAATTAGCAAAAATTGTACCTGAAGCAAAGCAGAAGAAGAAGCTTGATTTTTCTTGGGGTGCAACTGATGAGAAAGGCCCCTTAAAGGACGCCTCAAAATTTCAAAACTGATGAAGGAATGAACACAAACTGAGAGATGAGGATTAAAGGTTCAATTACTAGGGGGAGAAAGTATAACCTGAAATGTTGGCACCCTTTAAAATCCCTTCCTTGGAGCAAAGTCCCCACAGCCCCATCCTAGTTGAGGTTCCCTAGCTAAGGTGCAACAAAAGTATTTGAATTTGGAGCTGACAACAGATGAGCAGCCTTGTTGGCACCTCTGACAATTTAATAATAGAGCTGTCATAATCCCAGGCATTTGCTAACTGCATAGTCATTTTCAGCTGCATTCCTGCATCATCTGCCTGACACTACAATCCTTGACTATCTTCCTTTACTGAGGAGAGGGAAAGAAAAGGGGCTAGGGAGAGATAATAAGACTAATAGCTCCCATATTCATAGTGCTTTCAGCTAGATGGAGCACTTTCCTCAGATCCCTAATTTATTCTAGATTGTTTGAACATCATTGCCTACATGCAGTCTTCCCTAAGTAGACCATGAGTTCCTTGAGGGCAAGAACTGAGTTTTGCCTGTCTTTGTAACCCCAGTACTTAGCACAAAGCCTGGCACCTTGTAGGCACTTAATAAGCATTTATCCCCTGCGTTCTCTTCTACAATATATATGACAATTCTCATTTAATTTGATGCTTAAATTCAGAATAAAAAGAAAATAAAATTTTAAAAGGAAATAAAAGGAAAAAAAAAAGAAAAAAAGTATCTCTCAAAGAGAGAATAAGCCCATTGAGAGCAGTGATATTTTTTTCATTTTGTCTTTATCTCTCCAGCACTCAACACAGTGTTTTGCATGCAGTACATACTTAATGCTTAATCTAATGTAGTAGATACTTAATAAATACTAAATGAGTTAATAGTATGATAATTGTGCTCATTCTCTAGATGAAAGTGATGGAGGTGAACTCTGAAACTGTGTCCCCTTTAATCTGTAAAATAATCACTCTGAAACTGTGTCCCCTTTGATCTGTAAAAGAAGGGATATTCAGGGTCTCAGACTCCAGAGAATCTGGGAAGGGGCATACTTTCCAGACAGGTCTTTTCTAAGGCAAATCACACACACCCCCCATTGATCTTTTGGAGTAGCCAGATCCCCATTCAGGAAATTCCAAATTCTGGGAAAAAGCCTTAAAAGTGATTTCATTCAATGGGAGATCTTGGTCTGATAATCAGCTCAAACTTTCCCTACCTCCCAGTCTGCTCATAAAATAAATTTCTGTTAACACATTCTTTGCAAATCTCCTTATTAAGAGATTTATCTACTAAGAGAGAGCTTCTTAGTGAAAAATAAAACCTTCATTTTTTGCTACTAAGATTTCGGGTTCTGAATTCTTTTCACATTGGACCTGCACCTCCAACCAGAGGGGATTCTCACATCAATTCTCCACCACTAGATCCTAATCAAAAGAACCGAGGTAACTTGATCAGGTCATCACACAGAACCAGTGAGAATCAGAGATCCAGAATGAGAATCACACTTTCTCTGGTGCACATTGCATAGAATATAATAAATACTTCTCTATCTGTGCAAATAGGCACATTGCTCCATGCTTTTGAACTCAGGTTCTGCCCAGATCAGGGCTCATTCAGTCTTTCTCAAAGTCATCAAGCTGTGACCCCCATACTCATCATGTCAGCATTGTGGCTTACAGTTCCCTACTGACTATGTTACTTGAAGAAAGACAGAAAAGCAGAGATACCTCCTTGCTGGGTTAATCTCACCCATGAGTTGTAATGGGGATTAATGTCATAGCTGTTCAGGGTAGCTCTCTCAACAGGAAAACTGGATTTTGAACATGATTTTTCTTTGAACTAGTCAATCAACAGATTATCTATCTGCTGAGTGCTTCCTGTGCACCACCCCTGAGCTAAGTGATGCTACAGGAAACAGAAAGAAGAAGACAAAAAGAGCAGAGGCCATGGATCCTGTACTCAATGACCTTATAGTCTAGTTTGAGAGCTAAGACTCCAGTTGCACTGAGTACAGTGTCTGGCACATAGTAGGTGCTTTATAAATCTTTATTGATTGATTGATTGATTACATATGAAATATACAACAATGAAGAGCTAGAGTACTATAGAGACATCTGTGCCATAGTCATTCAGGAGGAGGGGGAGAGAGCCAGACAGCAAGAGCAAGAGAGTGAGAGAGCAAGAAAGCAAGGTGGGAGATGAAAAGAAGGAGCTCTATAATTATGGGTTATAGTGGTCAGGGAAAGCTTCCTACAGGAGATAGGCCTTGAGAGATGAATAGATCTTCATTATTATTAATGTTAATATCAATAATGTAATAAATAGCTGCATTATAGAATCACACATTTAGAGCTTGGAAGACATCTCATTTTTCTCTCCTCCCTCATTTTTCAACAGATAACTGAGGTTCAGACAATTTGGGTCTTGCCCAAGATTTTATAAGTCTTAGAAACTTAATATTTGGAAATGGTTTTCCTTACAGAAACCCAGGCTTCCTTCCATCCATTCACCCAAGCGGCATTCCATGTCTGAATGAATTTCCCCTTCAGCTCTTTCTTTTGTGAGTCCTTAGATTTCATCATCAATGTTCAGCTAAGACCTCATCTCTGAGAGCCCTTCCATGATAGTCTCCCTCTCTTCTCAGATATTTCTCCAGCAGGTTGTCTGAGCTCCCCTTGGTCCTTCCTTCAATCCCACCTCATGTTATACTTATCTGTGGATAGGTCTCTCCTAATGGAATATAAGCTCCCTTATCACAAGTGGTGAGGTAGGGGGCTGTCAACTATGGAGCCTTGAAAGTCTCTCTTACCTCTTGAAATTTAGTGATGAGGCAATACATCACTGTGTCAAGTACTCTGAATTTAAAATCACAGGTTTGAATCTTCCTCATCCTCAAAGTAACTATGATAATGAACAAATCACTTCTCTGAATTTCAGTTTCCTCATCTATGAAATAATTACCAGTTAACATTTATATGGTACTTATCATATCCTTAAGCACAGCCCTAAGAGCTTTGTAAACATTATCTAATTAGATTCTCACAATCTAATTTTGGAGTTTAGGGGGAGGTACAATTGTTATCCCCATTTTATAATTGAGACATACAGGGGCATACAGCTAGTAAATATCCGAGGCTGGATTTGAACTCAGGAGGCTTCCTGATTTCAAATCTTATACTCTATCCTCTGTGCCAACTAATTACCTTTAAATAGAGTTGAAAATTGCCCCTCTATTTCATACATATTTTATATTAATAATATAAATATTATATTGTATTATAATGTATCATATCATAATGATATGACATTATATTTAATACATCATAATTACATGGTAATGTCAAAATTATATTATCTCAGTTTAAAATATTATGTAAACTTTTAAGCATTCTGTAATGGTCAGTGAGAAAGATGATACACATCTGGCATTTACCCCAGTTGCCCTAACCTTCCCATAGGGTTAATGATTTCCCAGCTCTGCTGACAACACTCTCCCTGAAAACCCCTCTGTTTTCTGATCCCTAGAGAACTCCTTCTTAAAGAGGTACAGAAGCCAGGCAGTATCTTTAGAACCCAGGAGATGGGGGTTAGAAGTGGTGGGGGTCTTTTCAAGCTTTGTTTCAATTTTAGCAGACCACAGTGGCCAGACTCTTTGAAGAAAATTTGAAAGCCAGAGTTGGAGATTGGAAGGCTGGCCTCAATAGACCAATTTTTCTCCAATCTCCTCTTAAGGAGAATGATCCGTAGGGCTCAGCTGTTTCAAAGGGAAAGGGGAGAAATGAAAAACATGAATTTTTGAATGGCCTCTGTTTAATCGAGGCCAAACATCAGTGGAAGGAACAAACTGAGACATCGATCTAGCAGGCGGCTGGGAGCCAGGGCTCAGCATCTGGGAAGATGGGGATCCTGCCACAGTGGAGGGAAGTTAGTCTCTTTTCTAAATGAATTTCTAACTGCCTATGTTTTAAAGCCAGCTGGGAACAAAGCGACTACAAACTTTGTATCTTTCTTGTCCACCCATTCAAATAATAATAATAGTGATCATGTAAAATATGCAAGATAACAGTAGAAAATGAATGATGCATCACTACTGGCTGGAAAAACTTAACACCTGCCAAATAGTCAGGAAGACATGGGCAGTGAAAATTATTCATCAAAAACTTACCAACTTAAACAGTGGGAAAGATGGCAAAGCTTAATAGTACAAATACTGTATGTCCTAGAGCATCTAGTCAAGAAAATGGAAATTAACCATTACTACAGAAGAAAGTGTTGTCTACAATTGCCTGGATATAACGATGATCTATAAATACTTAAGAATGTTGTTTTAATAGATGTCACCATTTCAGATACTTAAAATCATCAAGTTCTATGCAATGAAAAGCTTTCACAATATAGAAACCTAGAAGGAGATCTTTGAGGTCCTTTTCAACTCTGAGGTTTTCTGATTTTGATCTACCCAACATAAGATAATATAGAGGACAAAGAAAAGAAGTAGATATAATATATGCCCTTAGAGAGTTTCTAGTCCAATTGGTAAGCCAACACATACACATTTAAATACTGAATATAAAATGGAAATAATAATACAAGACAATTTTGTGGCATGAGTGTAGGAAACATTGCTGCAGACTGGCTGTTTCGTTGAATAAATTGCTTCTCTGAACCTCAATTTCTTCATCTATAAAATAAAATGGTTGCATTCGCTGAGGGTTCTTCAACCTTCCACAAAGGAAATGTCTGTTCCATTATTTATGACAGCATCAATGGGGAGGAAAGAAAATAGAATAGCTAATTATACTTGAAGGGAATTGAGACTGTAAAGGGGTATTGCCCTATTTATCTGTAAACTAGCCTAAAAACCTTCCATTCCACAGAAAATGTTGATGAGTTATAAAAAATTAGCCCATGACAATCAAATCACAACCATTTATGAAGCTCCTACTAAGCCACAGGTGGTAGACACCAGGCAGCAAAGAAAAGATAAAATGGTCCCATACCTCGAGGATCTTACATTCTCTCAAAGGAGACAACATATAAATATTATATCATATCATATCATAATATTATATTACATTGCTATATTAGTGTTTTATATGACTGTATACACAGATCTTTAGAGGACACCTATAAATCATATACATATACATGTCAATTATCTGAAGTTTCCTAATACATACGGTTTTCCTTGATGATTGACCAGTCATTTAAAATCTACCACTAGAGGACCACAGGATGATGCTACTCAATGAACTTCCCCTTCAGCTCTTTCTTTTGTGAGTCCTTAGATTTCATCATCAATGTTCAGCTAAGACCTCATCTCTGAGAACCCTTCCATGCTAGTCTCCCTCTCTTCTCAGATATTTCTCCAGTAGTTTGTCTGAGCTCCCCTTGGTCCTTCTTTCAGTCCCTACCTCATGTTCTATTCAAGGTGCTTTTCAACTCTGAAATTGTAAAACATCAAAAAAAGAATACAAGATGTGTCATTAGGTCCTACATCTTAGTTCCAGAGAGTAAGTGTCAGATCAATATGGAAGACTCCACAAAAGGGATGGCATTTACTTCTAGCCTTGATGATTGTTGGACACAGTGCTCCATCTCCTCATTTCATCCCCTTGCCATGGTACTTCCCAGGGAATGGAATATTCTCCCTCCTTGCTGCTTTTTCTCAGTTTCCTTGGCTTTCCACAGGTCCTCCCTTTCCCTTCCTTCCCTCCAGCATCACCCTTCATGTACATTGCATACATCTCACATGTATACTTTATGAGTCTGCTGGATGCATAAAACTTTATGCATCATGAGTTTCTTGAGAGCAGGAATTATATGTGCCTTTTATTTTTCTGGATCTCCAGTACTTAGTACAGTGTCAGGCACATAGTAAGAGCTTGAAAAATGCTACCTGACTGAATGACTGACTGAGCTGAACTTTAAAATTTGGACAGCAGTTGGCTAACGGCGGAAATGCAGATACTTTTTGTATTCTGTCTTCCTCTTTGAGAAAACTCTGGTATGAGTACTTTCCCTGAAGAGTCCACTAGGGAGCAGTGTAGCTCTGAGTTTAAACATGAGCCCTCCCTTGTATCCTTTTTCAGAAGGCCAACTGTCCTCTACACAGGAAGATTTATTCTCCAAATATATTTTATTGTCGAATTAAAGCATAAAAAGAAATCTGTCATCCTTCAGTGTCTTTTTGCTGCAACTTTTCATGGTCAGGATACATATGCAGGTCCTATGTAGCCAAAGAGGGAAGTCCCACAGTTCTCAGAAATATGAATGAGAAGGTCTGGCTAGAGACCCTAAGACCCCATAAGGATACACCCCAGAAAGCCTATATTTACAATGACTGACACTTTTCCAGATCCCCAACTTCAGACTCACCTCCAGCTCCCCTCCCAATGTATGCCTTCTACTCTAGCAAAGCTGTTGGGATATAAGCCAATAAGAGATATACGTCTCTCACTTATCATAGAGGCAGAAGCTCTATGTCCATCTATGATTGTGCTAGTTCTTGACATTCTTGTCCTAATTCTGATTCTTAAGGTCTTAGACTTTCTGTACTTCATATGAAGAAAGAAAGAGAGACAGACAGAAAAAGAAAGAGAGAAAGACAAACAGACAGAAAGAGACAGAGACAGAAAGAGAGACAGAGAGAGAAAGAGAACGAGAGAGAGAGAATGAGAGAGAGAGCGAAAGATAGATAGAGCGAGAGAGAGAGAGAAAGAGAGAGAGCGAGAGAGAGAGCGAGAGAGAGAGAGAGAGAGACAGAGAGAGAGAGAAAGATTAACAAGGTCTGAGTTCAAATCTCAGCTTAGCCACTTACTATGTAACTTTGGGCATGTTTTCCCCTACAAAATGAAGGTTGGGATAAGATCATCTTTGATGGTCCCTTCATACTCCAAATCAATGTATGTGAAAATGTCTTTTAAAAGTGAAGTTTTCAGATGTAAAATATTATCAGTAAGAAAAGAGTTATATAATTTTGGTTCAACCACAAGTGCACAGTGAAACCTTTGACAGCTAAAAAGAAATATTTCTTTTCATATTGTCCTTGAAAACTTACAGAATATTTTCTTTACAACAAATGTATGAGGAAAGTAGTAGAAGCAATATTATTTCCATTTATTACATGAAGAAACTGAGGCTCACAAAAGGTAGAAAGATTCATAGCCACCAAATGAGGAAATGATCCTGGACTCAAATGTAGGACTTTTTGACTCCCAGTCCAGTTCTTTTTTCATTAAGGATCATGAAAGACACTCCTCTCTCCTGGGCTTTAGTTTCTTTCTCTGAAAATTGGGGGGGGGTGGATTGGACAAAACAATTCTTTCTGGCTCCCACACTATGTGTGCTAAAGTTCCTTTCAGCTCTGACATTTTATGATCTAAGGATCCATTCGACAAAGGTTTCTTCCAGCTCTGAATTCTGTTTTAGGACAATAGCGTCAAACTCAAATCAAAACCAGAAATAAGGATCCCTGTAGATAGAGACCAGAAGCACAGTTTGAATCTAAAAATCTAAAAATGAATCCCTTTAGACTAACAATATTTAGGGGGAGACAGAGAGATATAATTCTAGCCTGGTACCCTTTCTCTGAGGAGAAGAGAGTAGCCAGCTTCTGGATCCAATTTCCTGCTTCCCTTCCTGGTAGGAATCAGTCCCCTTGGAGAAGGGTGGATGGAAGACTAAAGAGATATTTATTCATGATTCCCTGCAAGCCACATCTAAAGAGACCCATGTGCATAGATATAACTTAGATAAACAACATGAATACTCCCTACATATTGAAACAAAAATGTTTTTTTTTTTTTCACATCCAAGTTCATGGACTCCTGAAATCTATCCACCATGGACCCCAGGTTAAGGACAACCATTCTTATACAACTGAAGTGCTAGTGCAATCAGCCATTCTTCACCCAAATCAGCTGCTTCCTCCCAGCTTCCAAAAGTAGTAGGAGAATCTCAGAGAAATCTCCCATTCACTGACTGTAAAAGCAGCTTATGGCTTCTTTTTAAGTCAAAAGAGCATAGATGGAGAGATGGAATGAATCTAAGAGTTGTCTAGTCCAGTGGTTCTCAAAGTGTGGTCCAGAGAATCCTGGGGTGGAGGGATATTTGAAACCCTTTCAGAAGGTCCTCAAATTCAAAATTAATTTTTACTTTTAATATGGCAAATATCTATAAATATAATCCATATAAACAAAAACTCTTTAGGTAGAGCCTCAATAATTTTTAATAGTATAGATACTGAGAACAAAAGTTTCAGAACCACTGCTCTGGCCCAATCCCCTTATTTAAAACTGAAATCTAGAGAAATTATAGCTTGTCTAAAGTCAGACAGGCAGAAAATATCAAATCTAGGGTTTTGAACACGGTCCCCCTGACTCCAAACCCAAGGCCTTTTTAGACATGGCTCTCTCTACCCAGCAGCATCCCATTCTCCTTCAGCCTCTGTAGCTGAATTAGCAGAAATAGTCACTGCCCTCTCCAATGTTATACTTTGTGGCAGATGCTGCCACCTATGTTTCTCTTTAAAGGAGATACAAGTAGGTAATTGGTACAGAATATGCAGCAAGATGCCCTGAGGGAGAAATAGGAGGCAGCATGTGCCTGGTGAGTCAACTCACCTCCACCATTCCTAATGCCAGTGGAGACAGCCCCAGGATCCTGAACCCAATAACCCTGGGAAGTGCTCCTCAGATTCAAGACCTTCGCTTTCTGTGTGGCCCCCACAGCCATCAATGAATCCTTATGGAGGAGCCAGTCATCTTGGGTACCATAGTGACCAAATGTCTCAGGCAGATAAGCCCCAGAACCCTGGGAGTGACAGCACTTATTCCTCTCTTCTCTGGACCACTGGTTCTGTCTCCAGCCCAGTCCAGGCCCTGAAGCTAACATCCGGGGAATCAATTCTTGTGCTGCCTAGCATCTGATTTTTCAAGTGCTTCAGCCCTCACCAACTCAGCTGACACAGTACTAAAGACCCAAAAAACAAAGTTCTCACCACCCAAGTCCTTGGCACTGTGAGATGGGTCAGAATCAGAAGCCGGATTTTTATCAGTGGAAATTGTTTCAAAGAAGATGTGTGACTATCTGCTTTGCTGCTGTACCCTAAGGACCATGGGACCTTTCCATCTGATTTGAAGAAGATACTTCCCACATTATCATTAGCTGACCCCAATGCCAGGAATGTTCCCCCTCTGCATCTTCTCCTTCTGGCTTCCCTGGAGTCTTCCGAGTCCAAAATAGCATCCACCTTTTGCAAGAAGTCTTTCCAAACTTCGCTTAATGATTGTACTTTCCCTCTGTTGGTTATCTCCAATTTGTTGTCTATTTTGTTTTTGTTTTTGTTTGACTTATTGTTTGCATGTTCTCTTTCCCACTGAGCTGTAAACTTCTTGAGACAGGAACTGTGTTTTGCCTTTTTTTGGTTATCCCTAACACATAACACAATACCTGACACAGAGTAGGTGCTTAATAAATGTTTATTGAATGTGTTGGATCCCCATTAGAATTTGAGCTCCTTGAGAATAAGAACTGTCTCTGCTTTTCTGTTTATATTCCCAATACTTAGCACAGTGTTTCTCACATAGCAAATGCATAATTTTTTATCTGTCTATCCAGATAACAATCTATCCATCCATTTACCATGCTGACAAATGAGACCATCACTCTCACATGCAGGTCTCTCCATACCACTTCTACCTTTACTTTCCTCTTGGACTGCCATTCCTTCTTTGCTTTTCCATCCAGTCTCAGAGAAAAACCACAAAAAAAAAAAAACCCAACCCTCTTCCATTAGGAAGAGGCCCAATGTCCAAGTTTGATTATTTATTGCTGAGGAACTTTGAGCAAATCCCTTGCCTTGTTTCAATCTTATCTTCCTTCTCTGCGAAAAGAGATGAGTTGGACTTACATGATCCCCATCCTACTCGCAATCTTGGGATCCCCTGAGTCAAAGTCCCTCCTCGTCAGGACTCACATCACTGACACCTTCTCACCAATCACAGAAGAATCCTGCACTGAGGAAGAGGTTGTCATTTTATTCCCATCAAGTAGTGAGATTTGAGTGATGTATCTTGCTTGCAGAACTAAAAATAGCATACCTGCTACCAGTTGACAATCTTCCAAGAAAAATTTCTCAAACTGAAATAGTGACAAGCCTGAGGTCTCTGTGCATGAATATGACAACAGGATTTCCCTCTCTGAAAGGAAGAGGAAAAAGAACCATTTGTGTAAGATAAACGGATGTACCATGATTGGGCCAAGGTGCAAGGCAGCTGGGGTCACGCTGCTCCAAGGGCCAGCAAATGATTCCGTCCAATGGCTTGGCTTTAAGACCTATTAAAATGCCTTAATTTCTACAATAACATCCTTCCAAATCCTGAGATCCTCCCGTATCCTGCAGCCTTTCTGTTAACTCTGGGGATCACACCTTTAGCATTTTTTCATACTGCCTCTCTAACCCTACACATCCTCTGAGTCTAACTTCAGGCTCACCTCCAGCACATAGTAATCTCTCTATTCTAAACTCCTCTGATATGTAAAGTGGCCCAACTTAGTACTCGATCACACACTTCTTGGTTTTATTTTCCATTTTAGTATCTTGTTTTTCTCTTAAAGATATAACTCCTTGAGAGGCAGGGTGTCTTCTCATTCTTTGAAGGATAATATATGAAATCAGAGGGATTATAAGATCATAGATTTGGAGCTGTAAGAAACTTTAGAGATCATCTAGTCTAATCAACTTATTTTATGGAAACTGAGATACAGAGAAATTTAACTATTTACCTAAGGTGACACAGATAGATCCAAAGGGTGGAACTGGGATAGAGAGAACTCAGGTCCTCCAACGTCTCCCCTCTGTCAGGTGGCTAATGATCAACAAAGTGTTTAGTGCAGGTGTAGAGGGCTTCAATCAGTTGATCAATCAGCCAATCAATCAAAAAAACATCGATTAAGTACTTATCATGAAACAGGCCAGCTAGGGCTAAGAAATAAAAATGAAACCTCTGACTTCAAAGAGGCCTCTAACCAATCGACAAACACCTGCTCCTGGTCTGAGAGCCAGCCAATCTATTCGTGTCTCAGCTCTAAGTCCAAGTGTATCTATTAGGAGAGTTTCACAGTTCCAGTTGCCAAACATCCCTCCAATGGGCAGCATCCTCCCAGCAGCGTTCCTTTGTGTCTAAAGTTTGACATCTCAGCCACACACACAACATCATCCAAAAGCTCTACGGCCCCAAATTAAGCTGCTCTGTTTCCCTCTCTAGCAATTAGGCAAGACCAAGCATGAGACAACAATACCCAGCACTACCCAGAGGTTGAACTCAGACAGCGGGAGCTAACAGCAGGATGTGCTTGCCAAAAAAGTGACAACAGCCTCAGGCTGCCTTAACGTTGTCCAGATCCAGAGAGGTTAAAGTTACCCTGTTTTCCATGGAGCTCACATGCCTTGTCAAAACACTGTTTTCAGTTCTGGCCATCATATTCAAAGAAATGCTGACAAACTAGAGGGTGACTAAGAGGGAGTGACGAGGACGACAAGAAAATGAAAAACCAAATCATGTGAGGTCAGTTGAAGGAACTAGGATTTTAGCCTGGAGAAGAAAAGATTCACAGGAAGTATAATTGGGTAGAGTATGTGGAATAAGAGAACTGTCTGCAAATATATGGAGCACTATCCTGTGGGAAAGAAAATCAAAAGAAGATTTGATCTCAAAAGAAATAAGAGTTGTTTAACAAGAGAATAGGTTGCCTTGTGAGATAGTGATCTCATTGTCATTGGAAGTACTTAAACAGAAGTGAAATGACCACTTGGCAGGCAGTACTTTAGGTTTTATTAGACATTGGGAAGTGGGTCTTCCTCATCATAAAGTCCTTAAACCAGTGAAATTATAATTCCAATGGTGATACCACTGTTGGGCCCAAAGAGATCAGAGAAAGAGGAAAAGATGCTGGGTACAGCTCCTTTTTGTGGTCAGAGAAAAACAGCAACAGGAAGACAACCAAACTGCACTCACTTTTTAATTTAGTAATACCACTACTAGGTCTGTATTCCAAAGTGATCATAAAAAAGGAAAAAGGACCCACATGTGTATAAATATCTATACAGCCTTTTTCATGGTGGCAAAATATTGGAAACTGAGCTAATGGCCTTTCTTTCCTCCCTCTTTCTCACCTTCCTTCCTTCCTTCCTCCTTTCCCTTTTTCTTCCCTTCCTTTCCTTCCTTCCCTCCCCTCCTTGCTTCCTCTCTCCCTTCCTTCCCTCTTTTCCTTCCTCCTTCCTTCCCTCTTTTCCTTCTTTCTTTTCTTCCTTCCTTTCTTCCTTCTTTGTTTTCTTCCTTCCTTCCTTCTTTCTTTTCTTCCTTTCTTCTTTCCTTCTTTCTTTTCTCCTTCCTTCCTTCCTTTTTTCTTTTCTACCTTCCTTCCCTTCTTTCCCTTCCTTCCTTCCCTTCCCTATCTTTCCTTTGGAAGTGGATGAAGATAGATGAGAGGGAGAAAAAATGCTTGATTAGAGTAAAAATAATATAATAGGGGAAGGAATAAGCATTCATTAAGCATACATTATGTGCTGGGCAATATTCTAAATACTTCACCAATATTGTCTCATTCAATCCTCCACAACAACTCAAAACTGACAACAAAAGTTTGCTTTTATGATCTCTTTTTTAGAGTAGAGGAAATTGAGACAGAGGTTAAGTGACTTGTCTGAAGCTAGATTTGAACTCAGGTTTTCTTGATTCTAAGCCTGATGCTCTGCCCACCATATCAACTTGCAGCCTACAAAAGTTCTCATGCAACTTTAGATTATTAGAAAATCATTTCCAGATCTAAGACTGAGAGATCCTTTGATTTTTGGATTCCTTTGGCCATTATCTTGCTCTGAAAATCTTTGCTATTATCAATTGTTTCATAGGTCAGATAAAGTTAGAAGGGATCTTAGACATCCTCATTTTGTGAATGAGGAAACAAAGATGGAAAGAAATTAAATTCTGTGACCAAGATCATACCAATAGTGAGTGGCAAGGTGGGGGTTTGCTGCCTATTTTAGGGATTTTCAAATGAAAATAAACATCCAGGCCCCCAAATCCATCCCACACAGAAGTTCCATGTGTTGGAAAAGTCTCCTGCCTGTGAAATATGGTCAATCAGTCACAAGTCTTTATTAAACACCTACTGTATACCAGGAAATGTGCTAAGCACTGGAGGGTATGAAGAAAGGTACAATAGTCCTGGCCCTCAGGAAGCTCACAGTCTTAAGGAGGAGGAAACATGTAAAAAACTATCAACAAACAATATAGAGGAAAAAACAAATTAGAGGTAATCAGCAGAAGGAAGATTCTTGGGAAAGGCTTCTTGTAGAACATGGAACTTTAGCTGGCACCTGAAGATAGCCAATAAAATCCAGGAGATAGAGAAGGAGAGAACAAATTCCAGACATGGGCGATGCAGAGCTTGGAGATGAAGTATCGTGTTCATGGAACAGCAAAGAGATCAGATGACTCTTCTCTTTTTTATTGTCATTTAAAGAAGAAAAATAAAGCCTAATAATGATGCTAGAGGGAGAAGGTGAGATTTATAGAACTGCCACATCATTCAGTGATTGGAAAATCAGATCAAAAGCATCTTTTTTGCTCTAAATTTCTTTTATTTTGAAATTTTTTCTATCAAGTTGTCATTTGCTAGAAATGAAATGTTAAAAAAATCAAAATGTGTATTAGATATTAGCAATTGGCAAAAATCTATAAAATCCATAGACTTTACTACTGGATCAATATGAAGTACTAGAAAACAATCCTAGATGCTCTAGAACCATCCATAGTTCCCCAGTACTTAGGTGAAAAAAAATCTGAACTCCTTGGCCTGACATTCAAAGCCTCCCAAAAACCTAAATGTTCAATTTGTTTTCTCATCTCTGAAAACCCTAGTCTTCTGTCATATGGGTTTCCTTATTGCTTTTAAAAAATATAAAGTAAATTCTGGCTTTTGTGTTTTAACTCACACTAACCCCGAATTTCTCTCCATCTAGTCAAACCTTACTCATCCTTCAGATTAACTCCTGAATCAATTACGAAAATTTCCTTATACCAATGAAATCATAGGTCTCTATCATTCCTTCTCTCTATCTTATTATTATTATTATAAGAATAAGGAAAATATAAAGCTGAATTCTCTAGGAAAGCATGAGGAAAGAAAGGATACTTTCATCTGGGAGTGAAGGAAGAGAAGAGGAAAGGCTTCAGCAACTGTACTCCAAATGAAATTATCTCAAATATATTGGTGTTCAGATTTTATTTATATTGAACATGGTTTACTATGCAGGCTTTCAAATAATGCAAACTCATCAAGTACATTTTTTTTATTGTTGTATGTTAGCTAAACAGCAGGAACCTGTGCAGAGAGTCATACCTTCACTGGGATGACCTCACATCATTTGTAATTAGTTTTCTCCAGTCCTGCTTCCCCAGGGCTTTGTCCTCCTTGGGTTTGGTCCATTTATCCCTGGATTAGAACATTATTAGTAGAACAGTCAACAAGGGAGCTTGGGATGAGGGAGTAGGGAGATAAAAAGCAAGGTCCTGGAAAAAGAAACTAAGCAGAAGCCACATAGGCAAGTGTAGAAGAATTTTGGATTTTGAGTCAAAAATCTTGGTTTTGAAGTCCAATGTCATCATTTTGTAGCTGAGTGACATTGGACAAGACATCGGCTCTCTGAGCTTCCTTTTTCATTTTTGTAAAATGAAAGGTTTGAACTAGATGGTCTCAAAGGGGTTTCCTAACTATAAAAATCCTATGATCTAATCACAGCATGAAGACTGAGGAGAAGCCCAAGAAGGCAAGGCAAGTAATTGACAGGATTGGAGTTCAAGAGAAAGTAGACACTTTGGGAAGCCATCACAGATCAAAGGGAAAGCCATGGTAATTCATCTCAATAGCTACCTACTGTATTAAGTACCTACTATGCTCATTATTTGAATTTGCACTGCATATTTCATTGGACTGGAGTTAATTACCATATTTTAAATAATTATAACTCTTAATAATGAGAATTCAAATAAATTCAATCACTTCACAGGATTCATTATTCTCACTAACTGGGATCTAGCTGTGCAGATAGCTTTATGATAGATGCTAGAGGAAAAATATGATATAATATTAATAAGATAAGACTCCTACCTTAATATAAGAGATAAGAAGAGGTCACAGATCTATAATACAAATCAGAATGCCATAGATAGAAAAGGAATAAAGAGAATATTATGGTGATTTAAGAAAGGGAATGATCTGTTGTAAGCTCAGAGGAAGCTTCATAGAGGTGCCTCGGCTGGCCCTGGAAAGATGGGAAGAATTTCCATGGAGAGGGAAACAAGACCATTCCAGGGATAAGGAAATTTATAAGGAAAGGCACAGAATATGAGCTGAATTTGAAAAGTATAGTACAGAGTCCCTGAATAGAAGAGCATGAGATAAGACTGAATGGAGAGTTTGGAGCTAGATCAGGAAGCGCTTTTAATGCTAGACTGAAGAGTTTGGACTTTCTCCTGCGATAAGTCAGATTCCTTTGACAGGTTTGGAGACAAGGATGATATGATGAGAGAGAAGAGTAATTATCCAGGTACTGAGTGTAGGATGAACTAGAAACAGGACAGGTTGGAAATAAGGAGACATCTTTGCAGCAGATTTTTTTTCAAGGCAGCAGAATCATTATTTTTATTTTAGCTATCAAAAGATCATTACTGGAGATTGTGAACAGAAATTTAAATAGCATTTTTGCTCTTTGGTTTTGGAGTATGACATCCTTACATTATATGAATTTGGCATTATGGAAATTGCTTCAAATAAAATAACAAAACTACCCTCCAATATCTGGCTAAGTAGGAGTCACTCAAAAGCAAGATAGTCAGTTTTCAAATCTTGGCCTCATTTCAATTCATTTGGGAAACTTACCCTTTAGTTTTTAGGGACAACTAGTTTCTTAGATTTATATATATTTTTGTTAATTTGGTTTGGATTTTAAAATTTTTTTTAGGTTATACATGCACATTCATTTTATTTTTACATATTGGGAAAGAAAAATCAGAACAAAAGGAAAAGTTCATAAGAAAAAAACAACCCCAGTTTAAAAAAAAAAAAAAAAAAAAAGATGAAAATAGTATGCTTTGAACTACATTGAGTCTCCATGTGAATGGCATTTTCCATCCAAAGCTTACTGGAATTGCCTCAGATCACTGAATTGCAAAAAATTCAGAAAGAAGAGTCTATCATAGTTGATCATCATACAGTCTTGTTGCTGTATACAATCTTTTTCTTCTTCTGCTTGCTTACTCAGTATCAGTTCATGTAAATCTGTTCAGATATTTCTAAAATCAGCCTGTTCATCATTTTTTATAAAACAACAATATTCCATTACTTTCATATACCATAACTTATTCAGCCATTCTTTAATTGATGGACATACACTTATTTTCCAAGTCTTTGCCATCACAAAAAGGGCTACTATGAACATTTTTACATATGTGAGTTCTTTCCCCTCTTTTATGAGTTCTTTGGAATAGATACCCAGTAATGGTACTTTGCAGCACATTTTAAGCAATCAGTACTGCATAAAGATAGCCAGAAAAGGAGTGAGTAATCAATGGAGAAACTCTGAGGAAAGCAAATCTAATGAAAACACTAAGAAACAAGAGAGAATAGAAGATAATGACTAGTACAGGGATGAGTATGAGAAGAGATAGAAAAGTGAACCACTGATCCAAAACATGGTATTTACCCACATTCATTACTAAGAAGCAGAATAGCATAAAGGATAAAGATCTGGCCCTTGAGTGAAGAAGATATGGGTTGGGATTCTTAACCTCTACTTTTCTCAGGTAACTCTACATTTTTTTAAAAAATATTTTTATTGATTACTTTTTCTATTACATTAACTTTTCTTTTTTAAAAAAATTTTATTTAAAGTTTTGAGTTCCAAGATCTTTCTCTTGCTTCCTTGCCTTATTCCTTCCTAAGGCAGTAAGCAATCCGATCTAGGTTATACAAGTGTAATTAAATAAACTATTTCTATATTAGTAATTTTGTACTAGAAAACACAAATAAAACAGAAAATAATGAAGTGAAAACTATTATAATTCAGTCTGTATTCAAACAATATCCAGCCTTTCTCTGGAGGTAGATAGTATGCTCATCATTACTTTGGGATTGTCTTAGATCATTGCATTGATGAGAATAGCTGAGTCATTCATAATTTTTCATTGAACAATATTGCTGTTACTGTGTACAGTGTTCTCCTGGTTCTGTTTTGCATTAGTTCATGATTTATCTGAAATCATCCTGCTTATCATTTTTATAGCACAATAATATTCCATTATGATCATATACCAAGCTTGTTCAGTCACTCCCCAACTAATGGGCATCTTTTCGATTTCCAATTCTTTGCCACCACAAAAAAAGTACTCTAAATATTTTTGTACAAATAGTCCTACTCCCTTTTTTGCATGTCTTTGGGATATTTATTTGGGTATTTCTGGATCTAAGGGTATGCATCATTTTAGAGCTCTTTGGATATAGTTCTAAATTGCTTTTCAAATGGTTGGATCAATTCAAAGCTCCACCAGAAGAAGATTAGTATCCCCCAAACTGGAATTCTTACCTGTTCTGTTTCTGAACTGTCCACTGCAATGCAGAATTTTCTATTTCCAGAGCTCTGACATCCTCAGGCTTTGGGGAGCTGTGATTATAGATGAGTACTTTCATTTCTAACCATGCAAGTCTTTTCAGGTTTCTCTAAATCTATTGCTTTTGCCATTTCTTAATATTCAACAATATTCTCTGACAATGCTGTATCAAAATTTGTTCAACTATTCCCCAGTGGATGGGCATCTATTTTCATTCCAGTTTTGTAACAACAAAAGTTGATTTGAGTATTTTTGGACACGTGATCTTTCTCTCTGTCTTTGAACTCTTTGTAACATAGACCTAGTTATGGCATCTCTGGATTGGTGGGCATGCATTGATCAGTCAGTTGGAATACAGCAGCAAACTGTTTTCCAGAATGCTGCGCTAATTCACCATTACATTAGTGTCCCTCAACCCTTCTAACAATTGTCATTTGACTTTTTTGTCATCTTTGCTAATCTGATTGGTGTGAAGTCACACTTCATAGTTGGGACAGCAAGGTGGCAATAAACTAGACCTGGAGTCAGGAAGACTCTTCCTGGATTCAAATAGACTTCAGATATTTAGTATCTGTGTAATCCTGACAAGTCACTTAATCCTGTTTGCCTCAGTTTTCTTATCTGTAAGATGAGCTAGAAAAGGAAATGGAAAAGGAAACCACTCCAGTACCTTTGCCAAGAAAACCCTAAATGGAGTCATGAAAATTGAATTACAACAGCAAAAGAACTTCAAAATTATTTAAATTTATATTTATCTTATTATTAGTGATTTGGAATATTTTATTTCATTATTGATATTTTGGATTTTTTTCTTTGAGAACTACTTGTTCATATCCTTTGATATCTATTAGAAAACATTTCTTATTCTTAAGTATATAATAATTTTCTATATATTTTGAATACCAAATATTTATCAGAGATTTGATGCCAAGATTTTTTTCTTCAATAAGTTCTTTCCTTTCTAATTCTAATTGTATTGCTTATTCTGCATGTGTGAAAAACCTTAACTTTTTCCTAATTAAAATAGTCAATTTTATCTTCTCTGACCATTTCTCTTCCTAATTTAATCAGTTATTATTCTCTTATTCATACATGTACAAAGTAAATCTTTCAATTTGTTAACAATATAATTTTTGATATCTAAGTCATACATTCATTTAGAAATTTATAATGGTATATAATGTGATCTGTTGGTTTAAACCTAATTTCTTTCAGAGTTCTTTCCAATTTTCTCAGAAGTTTTTTCAAATGCTGAATTTTATCCCAATAGTTTATGTCCTAGTTTTATTGAGCATTACATTGTTGTGTTTGATAGCTTTTGGATTTTGCAACTTGTTACAATGAGCATTTTTCTACTTTTTTAATCAGTACCAAATAGCTTTGGTAATGATTACTTTTAGTATAGTTTGAGATCTGGTATTACTAGGTCTCCTTCATACCATCTTTTTTCATTATTTCTCTTGAAATTCTTTACCTTTTGTCCCTTCAAATGAGTGTTATTATAATTTTATCTAGCTCTATAATGTAGTTTCATTTACCTGAATTTACCAGTTTATTTATATAATAGGGTCATTTTATGATATTAGGGCAGCATAAGTCTGAACAATTAATTCCTAACCAAATATTTGCTTTCCTTTATTTCAGTAATGGGCGTTTTGTAGTTGTATTTATATAATTTCTGTATGTCTTAGAAAATGGACTTCCAAATATATTGTACATATAATTACTCCTTAGTAATTTCATATGCAATTTATTTTACTATCTCTTTCTTGTTGGATTTTATCAGCAAATAGAAAGGCTGTTTTGGGGGTGATTTATTTTATATCATGCTATTTTATCAAAGCTTTTATTTTTTCATTTAATTTTTAGCTAAATATCAAGATTCTGTAAGAAAACCATCATACCATGTGCAAAAAGAATTTTTTTTTTTGCTTTAGTGTATTCTCTGAACTTTTTTTCTAATGGATATTACTATTATTTTTGGAACTCCAACAAATAATAATAATTATGATAGCAACCTTGCTTTACTTCTGATCTTACTAGAAAGGCTTCTAGTGGGTTTTTTTCATATTATAAATGATGTCAGATCTTGCTTTTAGCTAGAAAATTTTACCATATTATGGAAAGTCCTATTTTTTAATGCTTTTTAATATAAAAAATTTTATTTTGTCAAAAGTGAGTTTTTCCCATGTATTGATATAATAGTTTTTTTTTTTTTTTGTGAACATGGCATGTTATATTCATGTTTTTTCTAATATTGAACCAACCTAACACTCCTACCATAAATTCAACCCAGTCAAAGAGGATAATCTATTCAAAATTTTATTACAGCCTTTTTGCTAATACATTCAATATTTTATACTGGTAGTTATTAGAAATATTGATCTATATTTTCTTTCTCTGATATTTGTTTATCTTTTCCAGATGCTTTCGATAGTCCTTACACCTTTACCTAACAGATAAGGAAACAGAAGCTGAATGAGAAGTTCAATGCTTTTCTGTTTTCTTAATCTCCCTTGTCCTTTGGAGGAACAAAGGACCTTTTAAATTCAGATCTCATCATTCCAGGAAGACTGGAAATTTTTAACTGCTAGGGAAACCTGGATAGGACCATAATTAACTAAGAAGGATAGAGGTATTATAAAGAGATAGCAGCAATATAATAGAGAGGAGACTAGACTGGGAGTCAGGAGACCTGATTCTAGCCCCAGCTCGACATGAATTCTTTTTGTACCTACAAGGGAGATATTTACCATCTGACTGCACTATTTTGAGACTTTACTTCTCTATGCTCCAGGAAGTTTGTCACAGGGAAGACCTCCTGATTCGCAAAATAAAATTGATATTCACAACTCATCACTACACTCTGCCCCTGTGATTGGAGGGCAGAGCCTGTAGAACTCCAAGACCTTTATTTAAGGAGGAAGCTCAGAACAAATATCTTTTCATTTCCCATATGACTGTCCTACTCTGAGACTTCTCTGACTTAGTCACCATGCCTCCAACTTAGGCGCCACTCTAATATCTTTTCAACTTCCATTAGACTGTGACCAACTTGAATGCAGAGACTGACTTTCTTCACATTTGTGTCTCTATTCTTAGTACAGTGTTAGGAACATAGTAGGCTCTTAATAAATGTTTATTTGTTATTATTTCTATCATCATCATTATCAATTTCCTCTTTCTTGGCCCGAGTTTTCTCATCTGTAAAATGTAAAATAATAATACCTACCTCCCAGAATTGTTGTGAGGACCAAATGAAATATGGATAAAGCACTTAGAACAGTGTCTAGCACAAAGTAGGCACTATAGAAGTGTTACCTATTGATCATCATCATATTATTATTAGTAGTAGTAGTACTACTGGTTGATGGTTGGTGGGAGTAATTCATGTCAATGAGATTATCCATCAGTCCATAAAAGTACAAGACTAAGGGTGGAAAATTCCATTTAACTTAGCATAGAAAACACTTCAGTCATCAAAAGGCCTGAGCAGAGAAGGGGATGCGATTCTGCCTATTTCTTAGGAGACACATGCACAAACTTAATAGTAAGGAAATACAGATGGAGAGACTACACATTTAAGGGTAATTATAGCAAGTCCCCCCATGGCTAGATAATGAAACCAACAAGGGTAATTTATAGGCCTCTGGGAATTAGACAGGAATGGTCTTTTTCCCATCCTCTTAAAATTGACTGGATGGATGATATCCTGAGGAAGAAAACATATAGTAAGGACAGCTTGAGAAGGGAGAAAATCATATAACTTTTGTCTGCCTCATTTTCCTTATCTGTAAAATTGGGATAATAATAGCATCTATCTCCCAGGGTGATTGTTAGGATGAAATAAGATAATATTTGGAAAGTGCTATAAAAATGTTACTTGGTATTATTGTTAACTTCATTACTATTTTTTATGAGTTTGGGCAAGTCTTATCCAGCCAAAAAATAACATTCTTTATTCATTTGTCATTGCTGTCTGAAATTCTGCCGAGTACCTAATTCTTCTAAGTTAAGTATTCTTCCCTCTAGATTAACAGGCAAATAACAGGCTTTTATTAAGGTTTTGCTAGGTTCCCTACTCTATATTAAGCTCTGAAGGTACAAAACTCAAAAATACAATCCTTGTCCTCAGGGAGCTTACATTCTAATGGGAGAGACAGCACGTACCAAGATAGGTATATCCAAGTTTCATGGAGAGTAGATTTTAAGGTGGTGCTTGTTTTCCCTTCCTTCTTGAAGAGGATTATGACATCAGGGAAGTGATGCTAAGATATATAAATGAGATGGATTGAAGTGAGCGAGGATGTGCAAAATCACCAGTCTCACTTTCTCCTCTGGAACCATCTGGGTCCAATGGCAAAAATATAGATCAGAATGACAGAAGATTCATAGATATAAGGTAACCTTAGAGGAGAAGGTCCTAGCAGTTGGGATAATCAGGAGAGACTGATGTCAGTGACTGACACTTTGATATAAATCAAATAACAAACAGACATTTATTAATTGTTTACTATATGCCGGATACTGTGCTTCTAAATCCCGGGAATACAAAAACAAACATGAAACAATCCTTGTTTATATTCTAACAGAATTGACTTATTATTGTTAACTTATTTCAGGAGTGTCCCCATTTGGGGTTCTTGATTAAAGATACTAGAGTGGTTTGCATTTCCTTTTCCAGCTCATTTTACAGATGAGGAAACTGAGGCAAACAGGATTGAGTAACTTGCCCAGGATCACACAACAATAAGTGTTTAAGACTGGATTTGAACTTAGGTTTGCTTGAGTCTAGACCTAGTGTTCGAGCCACTGAGCTACCTACCTAGCTGCCCGACTGGTTTATTAGGTCATTTTATATTTAGAAAACTGAGAAAAGGATTCTTTGCAGAATAATTTGAGTAGGATTTGAAAGAACTGATTAGGGAAGATGATGAAATTATAGGACTTAGAGCTGAAAGGGATCTTAGAGATGATTTTGTTTAATTTCTCCATTTTATATATGAAGAAAATGAGATCAGGACAGCTAGATGGTACAGTGGATAGAGAGCACTAGCCCTGAAGTCAGGAGGACCTGAGTTCAAATGTGACTTCAAACACTTAACATGTCCTAGCTGTGTGACCCTGGGCAAGTCACTTAACCTCCAATTGCCTCTGCAAAAAGGGAGAGAGAGAGAGAGAGAGAGAGAGAGAGAGAGAGAGAGAGAGAGAGAGAGAGAGAGAGAGAGAAGAAAGAAAGAAAGAAAGAAAGAAAGAAAGAAAGAAAGAAAGAAAGAAAGAAAGAAAGAAAGAAAGATAGGAAGAAAGGAAGAAAGGAAGAAAGAAAATGAGATCTAAAGAAATTTAATGAATTTCCTATCCCCCATCCTTTCATAGGACAAATTTGTTTTTTGTATACACACACACACACACACACACACACACACACACACCTAGGAATTCTAAAGAACATAGTTTTACACCTGTTCCTTCTAAGAGATAATAAGCCTTTGGTCTCGTCTCAGAGCCATCCCTCTGCTGTCTGCCCTTAATGAAGGTTCCATCTTGTCACCTCTTCTTGTGGTCCCTTTCTGCCTTCAGGAACAGGTGCACCTAGCCCAAGATTCTCCCTGCTCTAGGAACTTTCCATTTTCTGCATTTCCTCTGCTGTGCTCTCTGAATAAGCAATTAGTATGAATAATAAGTGTGCCAGTTAAAACACCCAGCCACCTGAAGGGAGGAGAAAACTATAATTAACTCTTTCTTGGGGACCTTACAGCCTTATTTAGGGGCCCCCGGGGATTCCTCTCCGGCTTCAGGGAAGATGATGGAATGGAAAGGGCAGAAACACCTTCCCACTACAGGGAAGTTAGTTTGCCAATTACTGGTTGGTGAAACGGGGGCTCCCAGAGGAAATGGTCTCTCTGTGTAATGCTCTGTTTACCAGGGCCCAAAAGGGGAGATGGGAGCAATAATGGAAAGAACCCAGGTTGTAATCCCTGCTCTGCCATTTGATCTTGGCTAAATCACTCTGGATTTCAGGTTTCTCCTTTGTCAAATAATAGCGAAGAAGCTGATCGATTCTAAGATTGCTTTTTCAATATTATGTACCTGTGATTTCTTGAGATTTGGGAGGAGAAAAGGCCTTTCCATGAGAGTGGGTCAATTCACCATTCATCAACTTTCTCTTTCAATGAAGTAGCCAACTTTCAAAGAAACATCTCCCCAGTATCCCAAGGGGATCTCAGTAGTTGAAAACACTGACCTAGAACCAGTGAGGTGGACGTTTCCTTCTCCAGCTCATTTTACAGATAAGGAAACTGAGGCAAACAGGCTGAGTGACTTGCCTATATAACTAATAAGTGTCTGAGGGCTTGATTTGAATTTGGGTCTCCCTGACTCTAGACTTAGTGCTTTAGCTACTAAGCCACCTGGCTGCCCAACTGCCTCAAACCAGCTAGCTAATGAGACGGTAAGGTTAGAGACATTGAAATGTATTTTGATTGATTCCAAAGCATCCTTTGATGGTATGTCTATTCTTCTCTCAAATCTAGGGCAGAGAGGTGGCAGACTATTTAGACCCCTAGTCCTCAAATCAAAAAGACCTGTATTCAAATTCAGTCTCATATTCTTATTCCTTATGTGACCCTGGGCAAGTCAGTCAGTTTCTGTCTGCCCCAGTTTCCTCAATTGTCAAATGAAGATAATAATAGCACCTACTTTCCAAGGTTGATGTCAAGATAAAATGTGATAATTTTTATAACGCTTGACACACAGTAGACAATAAATACGCGTTTCCTTCCTTCTATCTGGATAAATAACTTGGGGAGGTAATAATTTTGGCCATGTCAGGAAAGGGTTGGGGAGAAAGTAACATGAATAGCTATAAGGGTGAGAGGTAATAGAAAGTAGGCAAAGGAGGGAGCAACTCTTTCCTCCTCTTTTTCCAACTTTCTTGTTACTGTAGAGGCCATCACCATTCTCTCAGCTGCTTAAGGCCGTAATCCTGGTTTTATCCTGGGTCTTTCACTGTCTCTCACCACCTCCCATTTCCAATCTGTTGTCTAGGGCTGATGATTCTACCATGAGAATATCCCCCCTCTATGCCCCCTTCTCTCCTCTGACCCTGTCCCACCTTGGAGCAGTCCCTCATCACCTCACATCTGGACTATTACCCACAGCTGACTCACATCTCTCCCCATTCCAACTATCCTCCACCGCACTGCCAAAATGATGTTTTTATTTTATATTATTTTTAATTTTTTATTTATTTTTCAAAGTGATGTTTTTAAAGCACAAGCTGACCACATCACCCTTTTATTCAAAAAACTAGTTGGTCCCTATCACCTCTAGGATTAAAGATAAAGCCCCTCTCCACTAGTGCTTTCCCTCGGTTGCTTATCTCCAGTTTGTGGTTACAGTCTGAGTAAATGGATGTATTCCTTTTCTTAAAGGTTTTTGCCTTTTCAAAGAGACAATATTCAAATCATAAGGAACGGCGGCATTTCTGGCTTTGGGGAGCCCCAGGGCACCGGATTGGGGATGGCCATGTCTGCCACTGTCTTCATCGCACCAGATAGACAATCAGCTAATCTACAAGAGAACCCAGCACTGACTGTAAGACCTAATGGCATGAGTTTGGACGGAGAGCTGTTACTGATGTACGGTCCAATAAGGAATAACTAACTCAACATGCAAAGTGCAGCTTTTGACCATGAGATTTTAGAGGCAAATGTCTTTGACTGGCTGACAAATGAACCATCCGTGTGTTTAAAGGCCCCTTAGGCACTCATTAAGGAAGGAGCAGTGAAGATGCAGGAGGTCAGCAATCAGATTCAAAAATAGCATCCTAATTGGGTCTTAGCCAGTAAGTGGGAGATGTTTCCTCGCATACAATGTCAGAATTGGAAGGGGCTTCAGAACAAAGAACGTTAGAGTTTAAAACATGGAATATTAGATCTGGAAGTGCCCCTAGAACATGCAATGTTAGAGCTAAAAGAGACCCCTGAAGATAGAATGCCAGAGCTAGAAGGGACCTTGGTCATAAGAATATTGCATCTTGATATAGAGAATATCAGAATGGGCTATATGTTTGAAGCTGGGAGGTGGGGAATAGCAGAACTAGAAGAAACTTTAGAATCTTACTTCCTAATTTTATGGAACTGTAAAAGGGAAGTAGCCCAGAAAGACTCAGCTCTAAGATTCTTGCTGCTCATTTATATGACTTTTTCATTGCACCCCAGAGCCCTTCCCATCTTCACATGCTGGTTTCAAATATGCAAAAATTATTTTAAACTTGTAAAAATTATTGGTATGTTTCATTTTTATATCACCTTCACTTCCAAGTAAATCCTCTTCCTATACTGAAATATTAATATCAAGATTCTCAAATAGTTTGTGCAAATCATTTTCAGAAAGTAGCTAGCATTAATTAGTCAGTGGGTTCAAAGTACCTTTAGTTTAATTATTCAGCTTGTAGGAGGTTCAGTTTGGTTAAACTAAGTGTGTGTGTTTTTATATGCAGTTTTATTAATTTATCGTCATGCTCCAGGACATTCTGAGACACTCACTAGCTGTCAACAGTTCACACATTAATTGTATTTTCTTTCCTAAGTAGAGGAAAATTTTCAATTGGGGCAACACCAGTTTTTTAGGGAAATCTAGTGTTAGTGAAAGAAACAAAGGAATAGGCTTGTGGGTTAGCAGCTTTAACAGAGGACAGTCTATTGGCAAATACAGTGTCTTATATCATTCCACAAGCCTAATCGCTTACGCTCTTCTGGAATACAATTCCCAAAGGACTTTATTATTGTTGTACATTTTTCAGTCATGTCCTACTCTTTGGGATCCCATTTGGGGTTTTCTTGACAAAATACTGGAGTGGTTTGTTATTTCCTTCTCCAGTTTATTTTAGAGATGGGAAAACTGAGACAAACAGGGCTAAGTGATTTGCCCAGGGTCACACAGCTTGTAAGTATTTGAGCCTGAAAATGAATTCATGAAGATGAGTTTTACTAGTTCCAAGCCCAGTGCTCTATCCACTGAGTCAGGGGCACAGCAAATTAATTGGAGGTCTCTGGATTGACACAAGAAGAAAGTATACCCCATTCCTCCATATCAGCACTGAGACAGAGCACCAGCTTCTCCACCCTGATCATGGCCATGCTCCCATGCTGTATCTGGAATTATATTCAGAACTAGTTTCAGAAACACATGAAATAATCAGTCCCATTATTATAGAGTTATACCTCATTGTTGGACCAGAATTATATTTGCCAGCTTTCTGATAGTTCATAGTAGTTAATAGAAAGAACTTTACATTGTGAATCAAGAAACATGAATTTTTAATACCAGATCATTAGTCACATGACCTTTATGATTTCTAGGGTTTCTTCTAGATGTTATCTATGTTTTTATTTCCTCCATCTTTTCTACTTCTCTCTCTCTCTCTCTCTCTCTCTCTCTCTCTCTCTCTTTGTCTCTTTCTGTCTCTCTCTGCCTGTGTGTCTCTCTTTTTTCTCTCTTTGTCTCTTTCTGTTTCTCTGTCTCCCTTTGTTTCTTTCTGTTTCTGTCTCTGTCTCTGTCTCTGGGTCTCTTTGTGTCTGTCTTTATTTGTTTCTGTTTTTCTCTCTATCTGTCTGCTTCTGTCTCTGTCTGTGTTTCTTTGTCTTTGTCTCTCTGGCTCTCTTTGTCTGCCTCTTTCTCTATCAATTTCTCTGTCTCTGTCTCTGTGTCTCTTTCCATTTTTCTGTCTCTCTCTCTGTCTCACTCTCTCTTCCTTATCTGTCTTTGTCTCTCTGCCTATGTGTCTCTCTTTCTTTGTCTCTGTGTCTCTGTGTGTCTCTGTCTCTCAGTTTCTCTGTCTGTCTCTGTTTTTCTCTGTTTGTCTGCCTCTCGGTCTCTGTCTCTCTATTTTTCTGTCTTTATCTCTCTCTCTCTGTCTCTGTCTGTCTCTGTCTCTCTCTCTCTTTCATTTCTGTAATTTTTCTGTAATAGTTTTATGATGTGCCAGTCACACAGGTCTCTGGTTGTCCATTTAGTTTATTTTGAATATCCAATGGGTGATTCATTAGCAGGTTGTATAATCTGAAAATTTGTAACAAACAAAATCCACCTTGCACATGCATATTAGGCTCATCCAAGCTAAATCTTGGAAGGCTGCACAGGTATGGCTTAACGAAGCTGCTTTTTGGATACTGCCTTCAGCAGTTGTCAAGGATTTTCTCGATTTTTGACAGCCAGATCTGGGCTAAGGAACAGCCCAAAGTCATTTAGGACTAACTCTAGCAAATAAAGTGATATATCCAATAGGAGAATATTAAGACAGTGTGAGAAATAGAAGAAACCTTAGAGATTATCTAACCTCTCCTCTCATTTTACCACCCAGAGAAGGAAAATGATTTACCTAAGGTCATCCAGTATAATATAAATAACATAATTGACCCTAGAATCCATGTGTCTTGAATCCCTTTAGATTAAACCATTGCCTTAGAATAAGGAAATCTGTATTCAGTTTCTTACTCAGACCCTGACTAGTCATGTGATCATGGGTAAATAAATTAATCTCTCTGAGAATCAGTTTTCTTATCTGTAAAATGGGAATGTTATTATAATGTTACATATATTATTGTAATGTTGTTCTGTGAATGCTTTGCAAGCCTTAAAACACTATATAAATGTGATTCCTCATTTCCCCCACACTATGCTGTTTTGCAGGAAAAAAAACTGGGCATAGAGGAGAGAGATTTTACAAGTCGATCTGATTTACTAAGACATACTGATCCCGCAATCAGATCATTCTAGTCTTGGACTTTTACCTTGAGACTGAATGATCTCACTGAGTGATATCTACTGATAGGAAATGAAAAAAGGAAGACAGACAGTCTCAGCTGACTAGGTATCCAGTGGGAACCAATAATATGGTTGCATTTCTAGAGGCATAGTGTCTAAATCCAAATCATTAAAAATAAAAGTCCCACTGAACTCTGTCCTTTTAAAGTCACATCAGGAGAATTAGATTTAGTTCCCACCACCATAAGTTAGGGAGGACGTTGACAAACATGTTAAGAGGAGGATCTCCATTTAGAGACATCTAATAGGCAGCTGGAGATACAAGACTGGAGGTCAACAGAGAAGTTAGGGCTGGATAAGTCGACTTGAGGATCAAAAGCATAGAAATAATCACCGAGTTCATGGGAGCTGATAAGGTCATTAAGCAAAATACTAAAGAGAGAAAAGAGAAAACAGCAAGAATGGTAGAGAGGAATTTCTGCTATGGAGTAGGCAAGTGAATGAGGTGACTTGCAAGGGCCTTTCCAGCTCTGAGATCCAATCATTGGCTGATAAATAAATCATTCTATCACTGAGACATGGATTGCAAATAATAATCAAAATGCCTGTCAAAGGCATAGTTCAACAATATATACCAAATCAATTTTTAAAAACTAACTGTCAAGATTTGCAACAACAGCAAATCATTTATATAAAGTGTCACCAATTAATGAGAAAAATGAGATAAAAGAAATCTCATGATGGTATTAATGACTAAAATAAAAACAAATGCTCACAATTATATGTTGGATGATACATATAGATAATAATACATTCATATATATATAGAAATATTTGTAAGAGAATAATTCAATTACATATTACAAAATCAAAAAATAGATAAAATAAAAATATAATATAAAATATAAAAATACATAGCAATTATAATTTTCAGGCACACAAAAAGCCACCAGCAATGTAGTCTAGGTTTCTTCCCATTCTGATAATGTCTACTAGGTTTCTCCCTGCTCTGATATTCTATGTCTTTGGTCCCTTTTTATTTCTGACATTCTGTGTTCTAAGACTTCCTTAGCTCTGACATTCCATATTCTAGGTTTCTAAATCCATCCTAGGATTAAATGTTCAGTTCAGGACAGGAAACTCATTCCCAGAGTTCAGTTCTGCTTTGCTAAGCTGCCTGGCTCACCAGAGTCCCAGGAAACTACTGGCTGGTGCTTGATGTTAACTTCCTATTCAGATTGAAGCTTTTGGTTAACTCGAGCAGTTAACAGCCTCAGGCCGGGTTTAAATACTGTAAAGGGAAGGTGGGAAGAGGGTGGTAGTCCCCTAGTGCCCATCCCTTTAATAGTCTGAACTGGGTGCGTGGCTCCTCCCTGGTATATCTACCTACAGTCCTACCTACAGTTAGACCACAGTCCTGGAATAAGGGTGGGTGGGGAGGAGAGGGGAGGGTGGAGAGAGTGGGGGGCAGGGAGGGCAGAAAGTGAATAGCCACCAATCTCAGCAGAATTGAAAGCCAAGCCGATCTGCTCCTTCATTACCAAGGGGAAGAAGTGAATAATTCATCACAAAAGCAAGTGAGTGTTAACAAGTAGAGGCAGATCAAACTGCATGAAAGATGCAAGAGCACCCAGCTCTTCCCAGTCCACTGACAAGTCTCAGGCGAATAACTCAGAAGAGTCCCGAGGATAGAAACAATGCTTTGAATCCAAGGTTCCTCTTAACCCGGTTCTCACTGGTGAAATTAGAGTAAATTCTTCCTGCTTTCTCATGACTGTGAGCTGGATCTGCCCAGAACCAAAGAATGACAGGGAAGGACACAGCACACAAAATATTAAAGCGAGGAAAAAACCCTGAAAACAGAATGTCAAAGTTGTCAGAGCTGGAAGAAATCTAGAATATGGATTGTCAGAGCCAGGAGAAATCTAGAACATGGATTGTCAGAGCTGGAAGAAACCTAGCAAATAATGTCAGAATGAGGAAAACCCTAGGACACAGAATGTCAGAGATGAGAAAGTCCCAGAACACAATATCAGAGTGGAAAGAAACCTAGAACACAGAATGTCAACGTTGGAAGAAACTTAAGACATAGAATGTCAGTGTTGAGAGAAACCTAGAATATGGAAACCCAGCACACAAAATATTAAAGCTAGAAAAACCCCAGAAAACAGAATGTCAAAGTTGTCAGTGCTGAAAGAAACCCAGAATACAGAATGTCAGCAATAGAAAGGGACCAAAGACATAGAATGTCAGAACTGGGAAAAACCTAGCGCACACTGTCAGAATGGGAAAAAACCTAGACCACAATGTCAGAGCTGGGAGAATTCTGAAAGATAAAATGACAATAATGGAAAGAGACCTACAAAACAGACTATCAGATCTGGAAGAACCTTAGGACAGAATGTCAGAGATGGAAAGGGATTTTGTTTAGAACATGCAGTGTTAAAGCGGAAAGGTCCTTGGAATATAAGTTGTCAGAGGGGAAGGAATTTTAGAATCCAAATGTCAAAGCTAGAAGAGCCCTTAGAACATAACGTTAGAATTGGAGAGGGGAGTGCCTCAGAATATGTAATATTTGATTTATTAAAAAAAAAACTAAGAAGGCAGAATACATGAATTGACATACAACTCTCTACCTGTTCCCCAAACATGCCTTTCTGTCTGGAATGCTCCCCCCCCTCCATCTTCACCTGTTGAATTCCTATTCATTATTAAAAGTTCATATCCAAAGCCATACCTTCCATGGAGCTTTCCCTGTCTGATCCTTCCCTCCCCGCCTCCTGGGATAACTTTCTCCAACTTGACTTTATTTTGTATCTGCCTAACACACTAATCATATGACATTGTATAAAGTATCTCAATTGCTGATATTTCTCTCTAATAGTACATGTAACGAGTGAAAGAAATGGCTCTTGTTTAAAATGTGCATCTTCTCTTTCCCTTTCGCTACTCCTTGCTCAGGCCATTTTGGACCCAAATCTGTCAACTTCACAGGAGTAGGAAACTCCCAATGGGGGAATTTCTTCGACCACATCGACAATTTCTGATCTTAGAAGTTGGTTAGGGCACTGGGAGATTAAGTCAGCATGAAGTTGAACGGCAAGCATTTATTAAGCACTTCCTATGTGCCCAGCATTATGTTGAGATTAAGTGACTTGCCAGCAGAGGGTATACATCAGAGACCACACTTGAACCCAGAGTCTTCCTGACTCTGATTTGTCACTTCTTAATAAGCAGAGTCTAAGCTGCCCCCTCCCCATATGGGACTGTTGTTTTATTTGTTTTGTCACATTTCTGTCTCCTCCTCGCTGTTTTAGGGTAGCAAGAATTAAAAACAGTCTGTTGGAAAGTACTGAGTTCGTATGAGGGATGAGACAGGAAGCTGGAAGCTCACCAAAGTCCTTCCTCTGGGCATAACTTTTCATTGGGCAGGAATGGGCAGTCCGTGAGTCCTATACTGGATGTTCTAGGGGAAGGGAAAGGATTAACTGCACTTAATAACTTGGACTCCCGGTACTGGCATCTTGAGAATTTTCCCTTTCCGTTTGAGGGAAATGTGACCCATAAGAACAATCTGCCAAAGAGCTGACCCGAGGCCATTGCCAATGCTGTTTCCATATGGGATCTTTGAGAGGCATTTGTGGGCTTGGATTCAGTGGAGGAACTTAGAGCCCTCCTTCTCTCCTCCCCTCACCCTTCGCCCCAGGTCATTATGCCATGGATGGGCAGCTGTTTGGATGGGCCCAGTCCTCTTTTTAGGATGCAAATCTATCACCAATTGGCTTCATCCTTCCATTCCATCTGTTTAAATGGCACATGGCCTACTTGAGGGTCTTGGTCCCCAGCACTCTGGCACTCACAAACAGCAGATCTCTTAGACCTGGGAACACATCCAGGTCTCAGCTCTAGTAGCTCTGCAGCTGCCTCCTTTGAGCTCAAGGGATCCTTCAGTTTATTCTCTCTGTTCTCAAAGGAAGGAAGGTCTCTCTTGCAACTCTGTTCCAATTCCTCCCTTCATCAAGTACATTAACTCACTGCCTAACCATGGACTAATCCCTTTTCCTTCTCCAGGTTGAACGTCAATGAATTCCAGAGTTGAAATGCAAAAGTGATGTACATTAGTAAGTTCAGAGGTAGGAAGGAGCAGGCCATGTTTACATGGAAAGTCACCCAGTAAGGACTGAACAGAAAGAAGTTGTAAGAAACAAAGTTTAAAGGAACTTTGGTTCCATATTATAGGGGTGGGTGGGCTTTGATAACCAGGCAAAGTAGCCTGAACATGATTCACTTATCTATAGGTGACTTGACCATTCATACAGCTGATTAACTGCTGCTCTACTGAAGTTGGCCATGTAATATTTCTAAGGTCTCTCCCAGCTCTGACAATCTAAGATTCTGAATCTTCAAATCTATAATGTAGTTGCAGAAGCATCTTGATTTTGAAAACTCATAGCATGATTAAGGTATCTTTTTTATTCTGATGGCAGTTCCTGAAGAAATAGGGTTGAGAAATTATCCTGGTCCTGAAGTGAAATGGGGGCTTAGGGAGACTGAATAAGTCAATACTTTGGCTGAAATGACTAGTCAGGTTCTCTGTCATAGTCACCTGGATGTGTCCCTCAAAAGGTCAAAGAATACAGCCCCTCAGCCTCCACTTTTCTGGCAGCTCTGTTGTTGAGACTCAGAGCAGCAAAACTCCTAATACCGTGACAAGAAGTCAAAAACAGGGGTCACAAGACAATGCAATTTACTGCAATCCAGTCAAGATTCAGAAAGTCCCTACTGTGTGCAGAGTACTTGGGTAGGGTAGGAGAAGAGACAAAACTGAAATAAGAAACCATATCTATCTTCAAGAATTGTACAGTATGGCTTAGGGAGTAAGTAAGACACAAGCCCAGAGAGCCATAACCCACAATATAAATGTGAGAGGTACACTACAGAGAGAGACCAAGAGCAGCTGGCCAAAAAGGTTTGAGTGAGAAGCTCTTGGGGACAGAAAATTTTTCATCAGAGAAAACTCCCAAAAGACATTTGCATTTGAGTCAGGCTTTAAAGGGAACAGTTGGAATTCAAAGATGGGGAGAGAATAAAATAAGTTTTGATTTCTCTGGACCAACTTATCTATTCTAGAGAAGCATGCACTTGATGAATGGACAGCTCCAGGAATTTTGTAGAAAGTTTTCTTATAAGCAAGTTTACTTCCCTAATCAAACAAACAAAGGAAAGGACATTTTAAACTCAATGAAATCACTGAGGAGACCTGAGTTCTAATCTAGACTTTGTCACTAACTCATTATGTGCCTTCTCCTTTATGCTCTGCAGTTTTCATAAAATGAAAGTGTTGGACAAGATAATTCCTAAAGTCCCTTCTAGATCTAATATGTTATGCTTCTTGAATTCTTCTCATTTTAATAGATGCTTTATGTGATCAGCTTTTGATCAAGGAAGTAGACATGAATTATTTCTATTACCTTTCCATTGTTAACTGCATTTTCCAATTAAAGTTAGCCCCAAAAGAGGTACTCCATGTGGTTATTGCTTACATATTCTCTGCATATATCCAGAAGAAATTAGCTTCTCAGTGAGATTCTCATTGCATTTAGAAGCAGAGCCAGACCTACCCATAAGTGGAATAGACACTTGGCTATATAGAATTGCTTATTTCAGTATTCTTCTTATATTCAGTGCCTTTTCATCCTCATCACCCACTCACTTCTCAATCCTTTGCTGTGTGGCTTCTGATTTTATCTTTATAAAGAAACAGTTCTCTCTAAGTTTAGTAATGAAAAAAATTAAAAACCTAATTATTGGGTCAGCTAGATAGTGCAGTGAATAGAGCACCATCCCTGAAATCAGGAGGACCTGAGTTCAAATTTGATCTCAGTCACTTTAACATTTCCTAGCTGTGTGACCCTGGGCAAGTCACTTAACCCCAATTGCCACAGTAAAAAACAAAAAAACAAAATAACCCTAATTATTAATTCTGATAGCTTGACCAATGATACTCTCAGAATCCTTGCCTTTAAGACTCAGCTCAGCTCTTTCATGAAGATCCCCTTGATCCCTACCAACCCCCTCCCTTGTTGGAACCTTCTCAAGTGACCTTGGATTATATATCTGGGTGCACATCCTATCTCTTTACCGAAGTAGAATGTAAACTCCTTGTGGTCACTGATCATGTTTATCATTATTGCATTTCCATTGCTTTACCCATAGTAACCCCTATTTAATGTCTATTAAATACATCAAGGATCATTCACTTTCTAGGTATGGATACTGCTTTTACAGACACAGATCATAACCCCTTTACAACTTGGTAAATAGACTTCAAGAGTCATTGAGACTCAAACATTCATTACTCTTGGGTCAACCGTGGTAAATCTCTTTGAATTTAGGTAAATCTTCTCATGACAGACATCATCCAATTCATGCTATATGGACTTAGTTAAGCTAAAAGATTCATTCTCTAGAGTAATATAATGAGAAAAGCAATGACCTGGGTTTAGAGCCCAAATCTTTTGATCTGGATCAAACTACCAAACAACCAATCAGTCAGTCAGTGTGTGCCTAGAAGGATCCAAGGCAAAATCCATAAAATCTCTTTTTTCAAAGAATTTACATTTTAGGGGGGGGAGGATGAGAAGGGAGAGAGAAATAATCTAAGTAAAATGAGCCCTTTTCTCTCTCTATGCCTGCTTCCAGTCTATAATAATGAAGAAGGTCTATTATCTTCCTCCCTGCTCCAACATTCTATGGACTAGATCTGTCTAAGTAGGACATTCTGGGAAATAAATAGTTTTCTACAGGATGAACATGAGTTGCTGTGATGGAAGATATTATGACAGCTGTATCCAGTTTTTTCCATGCTATATAAATGTGGGATGGTGCAGATCCAGGATGCTAATCTGTCAAAACTCTGGCCTTTACTGATCTCTTCTTTTTTCTGCCTTCTTAAATCCCTAGTAACTTGGATGGACATTCATAAGTACTTGATTCTCTCATTTCTCATCTTCCATTTGTCTTGATGCTGAAGTACTTGTTCATCTATTAAAATATCACCTCCCTGAAGGCAGAGATCATCCCTTACCTTCCCCATAATAAACAGTCATCTTAATGTGGTCAATCTGATAAACATGACATTTGTGAAACAAGATAATTGGTTTCTTATCATTTAGACTTAGAAATGAGGTATCTTAATGAAATAGAATCAGAGTCCACAAGCCATTGTATGCTCTGTGGTCTATCCAAAATTCTAGGTTCATTTGCTTCTCCCTAAAGTAGGCTGCCACGTTCTGGTGTGCAGCTCTGATTAGAATGCATTTCAGGAAAGAAATTGTCCCAGAGCAGGGAAGCAACTTGCCCAGCATCACAAAGCTAGTTCATGGCAGAGCCACAATTAGAACTCAAGTCTCCTAAGCCCTAGTCTAATCTTAGAGCTTAAATTTGAGAAGCATCAATGAAACCTGATTCTTTACCAGACAAAACAGAAGAGAACAGAGGAGTTGGTCTTCCAGAGGACAACCTGCTCATTCTCCTCTGATCTAATTGAAATTTCTTTGTTAGTTTGTTTCTGGATACAGATGGTATTTTCCATCCAAAGTTTGTTAGAATTGCCTTGGATCACTGAATTGCTGAAAAGAGCTAAATCTCTCACAGTGGATTATCTGATATAATTGTTTACACATTTTTTTCTCCTTGGAGATTATAAGCTTTTTTGGTATTCCCAGTACTTGACACAGTGTCTGACACACAGTAGGCTCTTGGCAAATGTTTGACTCTAATGACCCATAGAAAAATGGACCTTGAGAGGAGCCAGAGAAAGCATTAAGATATTTATATTGAGAGATTCCTCCTCATGATTTCTAAAAATACTGGTTGTTAGTTAGAAGTTAGAGCTAGAAGAAACCTTAGAAATCACCTTAGGTGGTGGTGGTTATTTGGTCATTTTTCACTTTATGACTCAGTAACACCATTTGGAGTTTTCTTGGCAAAACCATTGGAGTGATTTCCTTCTTCAACTCATTTTACAGATTAGGAAACTGAGACAAATAGGGTTAAGTGACATTCCTAAGGTTACACACCTAGTAAGTGTCAGAGGTTGGATCTTAACTCAGGTTTTCCCAACTCCAAGCCTGGAACTCTAACCACTGTGCAGCCTAGCTGCCCATTCTACACAACTACCCCCATGTTGATCCTAACTTACCTTCTGAACTCTGTTCATACAAGATACTCCATTTCACACCTCCATGGCTTTGTATTGACTATAACCCATTTCTGAAATGTACTTCCTACTTGCCTCCACCTCTTAGAATGTTTTAAGGATGTTATTTAGTCATTGTCTTTCATGAAGTATTTCATGATACCCTCAACTAGTGGTGCTCTCCTTCCCAAATTACTTTGTAATAGACTTTTATAGTTACTTGTATTTATTCTGTTTCTACTCAAATGCATTTGTTTTTTTTCTTCCATTAGAATGGCCATTCCTTATGAATTTTATTTTATTTCTGCCATTTGCATCCCCAATGCTTAGCACAGTACCTAGTACACAGTATGCACTTAATACATGATTAGATGAAGTTGAGATTTTAGGTTATTACTCAGGTCATTTAAAACAAAAATCATCTGACTTTCCTTATTATGTATGTGAAGTTGACATGATCCCTAAGAAATAATAATAATATTCCTCACACTTATATAGCACTTATCACATGTCAGGTTTTGTGCTAAGTGCTTTACTAATATTTCAATTAATCTTCACAACAAGATAGGTGTTATTATCCCCACTTTACAGATAGGGAAATTGAGTCAATACTCAAGTGACTTGGCCAGGGTCAGACAGTATCTAAAGGCAACTTTGAATTCAGGTCTTTCTGTTCCCAGGCCCAATACTATATCATTTGCATCATTTAGCTGCCCCTAAATGGTAGTGGTAAGAGCCAGGAAACCAGGTCTTCATCCTAGCTGTGCCACAAATGCACTGTGTGACTTTAGGCTAATTATTTGACTATCTATTGACCCTCAATTGATCCATCTCTAAAATGTCAGGGATGTCCCAGGTAGCCTTTAAGGAAATTGGTGGCACAATGGATTTGCAGATAGGTTCAAATGCAGATTCAGACATTTACTAGAAATAAGACCTTGAACAAATCACTTTTTGCCTCAGTTTCCTCAGTTGTAAAATAAAGATCATAACAACATCTACCTCACAGAGCTGTGGTGAGAAACAAATGAGATCAAAAGAGATAACATTTAAAAAGCACTTAGTACATAGTACCTGTTTAATAAATATTTGTTCTCTTCCCTTCCCTCCCCTTCAGACCTTTTCAGAACAGAATTTCTGTCTCTATAAGATCTTGAAGCTACCTTGACTACAGACAGGACCTTATCTGAAGGAGCCAGTCAGTCCTTCTTGACATTCTGCATCTTATTTATTATTTACTCTGGGTCCCTCGCTTTCAGAAATAGCAGCATTGATTCTGATTCCTTAAGCATTCAGAATCTTGTCACCATCAATTCATATTTTGTGAGAGCTTAAATGATGGAACATCCACAAAGACATGCCCTTTGCCACTGGGGAATTAATAGTCTATGGGCAGCGAGGCGGGCAGAAGCAGGGTGAGCCTTCTCTTCTTCCATTTGCTGTTTTTCTCTCTCCTCTTCCCTACCTCAGAGAAGGGCTGCATCTCATTTGCCAAAAGTTGAGGTGAAGCTGATTGTTTGCTCTTATAAAACCAAAGAGGGAATGAATGATCCATCCATCAATCAGCAAGTATTTATGTCCCACCAGGTATCAAGGTGGAGAGGGCCCCATGCTGAGTGTGCCCATTCTGACGCTGGCAGTGATCAGCACCGTGAATTTTGGTGAGTCATCTTACTGTTGTTTCAGGTGTCCATTGCCCTTTTCTGTATGATGGTGATTGGGGGTGGGTTTTAAATCCCAATCAATCTCCAAGGTCTTTCTGGATCAAATACTCTTGACTGTCAGGTGGATTAGTCTGATTGATAGATGGATTATTCGCTGTTCAAGTCATGGATTCTGAAGCTAATAATAATAGTGATATATTTATAATTATTATATTTTATATATTATATTAATTTATTATATCATTAATATATTATGTTAATAATATATTATAATATACAACATTATGTAATTGTAATTACAACTTATATTATTGTATGATAATAAAATAGCCCTTATATAATACTTTAAGGTTTGCAAAACACTTTTTATGTTAACTTTTTTGATCCACACGACAACCCTGGGAGGTGGGTAACATTATTATCCCCATTTGACAGATGTAAAACTGAAAAAGATTACATTGCCAAGAAATATACGACAAGATTTGAAGCCAACTTTTTCTGATTTCAAGTCCTGAAATCCATTCATGGAGCCACCTAGCACACAAGGGTTGTTTGTAGGAAATAAGTGTGATTATCTTAGGGAAAGGAAAGATTAAAAGGATATAATAGTTGTCTTCAAGTATTTAAAGGGTAATCACATGAAAGTGGGTTTAGGTTTGTTCTATTTAACCTCAGAAAGTGGCAATGGATAGATGTTTCCAATAAGCAAATATAACCTAGAAGTAAGGAAAGTTTCCTAATCATCTAAGCAATTTCAAAGGGGAAGGGGCTGCCTTGGAAGACAGAAGAGGTCTTCAAGTAGACTTGAGAATGATTTGTCATAGAAGGGATTTTAAGCAGGTATTGGTTGGCTCACTTGGTTGCTGAGGTCATATCCACTTCTGAGATCTTGTGATTGGAATTGGAAAGGACCTTTAAAAAAATCAAGTAATCCAATGATTCATTGTACTGAGAAGGAAACTGAGATTCAGAGAAGTGACACACAAGAAATGCCCAAGGATACACAAGAAATATGGAATTGATCCAAGATTCAATTCGTTCCAAATCTTTACACCCTTGTTAAAGGATAGGGAAAGGCTTCCTGTGGAGCTTACATCCTGGTAGAGGGATGTGACACCTACCAAATAACCATAACAGAAAAATAAAATGGGATGAATTAAATTACAAAGATGAAAAAAGAAAACATACAAGCAAAAATGGTCTGGAAGAGAAAAAGCCATTATCCATAAGGGTAAACAGAAATATCCAAATATTTCTCAAGTGCTAGTATGAGCAAGGCATTGAAGATGCAAAGATGGCAAATAATGATCCTTCTTTCAAGAAGGCTGCATTCTAGGGAGGACAGGTGACAGTGGATGCAGGGCTAGAGCTGGAATCAGGAAGATTTGAGTTCAAATCTTTTATCAGATTCTTGCTTGCTGTGTGAAGCTGGAAAAATCTTCTTCCTTCTCTTTTTCCTCTTCCTCCTCTCTCTTCGCCCTCACTCCTCCTCCTCCACCCCTCTCCTTCTTTTTCTTTTCTTCTTCCTCCCTCTCCTCCTCTTCACTCCTTTTTCTCTTTCTTCTCTTCCTCTATCTTCTTCTCTTCTTCCTCATACCCCCTCTTCTTCCTCCTCCTCCTTGCTCCTTCTCCTTCTTCTCTATCTTCTCCTTTTCTTCCCCTTCCTCTTTCTCTTCTTCCTGTCATTTTTCCTCTTTCTCATCCTCCCTCCTCCTGTCCTTCCCCTCCATCATGCAGACTGAGAATTGACTGGAATTCAAGTCCCCATCTTCTCCTGAGGTATATAGATAATTGAAGCAAATGAGTTTCCACAACTTATATTATCAGGAATGTTACTCAGTTCTCCATTCTAGTTTCCATGTGGAAAAATAATATCAGAAATATGATTGGAAAGAATCTTGGGGGCAGTGGCAAGAAGACAGGCCAGAGGATTTAGTTCCAAGTCTCCACTGATAGTCAAGATTTTCTTGATCTGCTTTAGATTTGATGGCCTTTAAACATCTCTTCTGGCTTTAAGCAGAAATCTCTTCTACCCTCTCTGTAACAGGTAGTCATTCAGTCTCTTCTTGAACTTTCTCATTTATGTAAAACTCAACACTCAGGAGACAATCCATTCTGTTATTGGACAGCTCTGATTGCTAAACAACTCTTTACTCTATTAAGATGAAATCTGCTTCCCTGTAACTTCTATCCTGCCCCTCCCTCCCTCCAAGGTGGTCCCGGTCCTCCCCTGCAGGGCAAGCAGAATAAGTCATCCCTCTCTTCTTCATGCTAATTTTCACCAACAGATGCATGAAAAATAAAGACCCTGCTGGGAGTAAAGTAGGTGCTCAGGAAATATGTTTGTTTAATGGATGGGTTTCCCTTTTATCTAATGCACTTCACTCTGTTTATCTTGTAAATCACTAGAAAGTCACTAGACTTTGGAAGATTAAAAAAAATAAATTTTCCCAATAAAAGTCTTCTCTGAAAGTGAACTGGGGATGTCCTTAATCATCAGCATAAATCATCAGAGGGGCTTCATTTTCTATGACAGCTTTTAGTTAAAGGGTCCCTGGGCATGAGAAATGCAATTAGGATCATAGATTTATAGTGGAATGAGAATTTAGAGATCATTGGCTACCTCTGTGTTTTACAAATAGGGACACTGAGGCCCAGAGAGGTTGTATGACTGAGGGGTCTTGATTTCAGGTCATTTTTTCTTCTTCTGACTTGCCTGAATGAGGACAGTCTATTTCAGATTGACCATTTGGCATTTTGTGTGTCCCTGGACAGATCTATGTATTCTCCTACTCTTATACTCACCAACCTACAGCTGCCCTGTGTATAACTGTAGTGACTACAGGGTAGAGATCATGAAATTGGCAGTTCTGTTGAAGTAGCTCAAATGCCACTTCCTCCATTAAGATTTCCCTGATTACCTAAAAGAGATTTGGAATCTTAAGATCACAGAGTTAGAGTTGGAAGGGATTATGGAAGTCATCAAGCCCAAACCCCTCACTGAGGCTGAGAGCTGAAATGATTTGTCCAACATCATACAGGGAGAAAATGGCAGAGTCATTATCTGAACAAAGGTCCCATGACGTTAGAACCAATGCTCTTCCCACTGAATCTTTTTGTCTTCTTAGAAAGATCTTGAAAGTATTTTTTCTTCTTTCCTCCCTCCCTCTGTCTCTTCATTCCTTCCTTCCTTCTCTGTTCTTCCTTTTCTCTTTTTCCCTCCTTCTTGCCTATGACCCGGTAACTTCCTTCCTCTCTTCCTCTCTCTCTTTTTCCTTCTTCCTTTCTCCCTTCATCCTTCCCTTTTCTATAATTCTTTAACTTCCTTCCTACCTTCCTTCTTTCCTTCTTCTGTTATTTTCTCTGTCTCTATGCCTCTGTCTTTGTTTGTCTCTGTGTTTTTCTGTCTCTTTTAAACACTATACACACACAGAGAGAGAATCAGAGACAGAAAGAGTGAGAAAGAAAGACAGAGAGAGACAGAGACAGAGAGAGAGAGAGAGAGAGAGACTGAGACAGAGACAGAGAAAGAGAGAGAGAGAGAGACAGAGACACACACACACACATACACACACACACAGAGAGAGAGAGAGAGAGAGAGAGAGAGAGAGAGAGAGATTAATGATTAAACTCTAAATGCCTCAGACTAGTATTCAGTGCCTTCCATGATTTTGACCTAGCCTACTTTTCCAGTTTCATCTCATTTACCCTACGTTCCTGACGAACCAGACTCCTCACAATCATCCAGCCTCTCTCTTTCTTTCTTTTATTTATTTATTTATTTATTTATTCATTCATTCATTTATTTATTTATTTAATAGCCTTTTATTTACAGGTTATATGCATGGGTAACTTTACAGCGTTAACAATTGCCAAACCTCTTGTTCCAATTTTTTACCTCTTACTCCCCACCCCCTCCCCTAGATGGCAGGATTACCAGTAGATGTTAAATACATTAAAATATAAATTAGATACACAATAAGTATACATGACCAAAACATTATTTTGCTGTATAAAAAGAATCAGACTCTGAAATATTGTACAATTAGCTTGTGAAGGAAATCAAAAATGCAGGTGGGCATAAATATAGGGATTGGGAATTCAATGTAATGGTTTTTACTCATCTCCCAGAGTTCTTTCTCTGGGCATAGCTGGTTCAGTTCATTACTGCTCCATTGGAAATGATTTGGTTCATCTCGTTGCTGAGGATGGCCAGGTCCATCAGAACTGGTCATCATATAGTATTGTTGTTGAAGTATATAATGATCTCCTGGTCCTGCTCATTTCACTCAGCATCAGTTCATGTAAGTCTCTCCAGGCCTTTCTGAAATTATCCTGTTGGTCATTTCTTACAGAACAGTAATATTCCATAATATTCATATACCACAATTTATTCAGCCATTCTCCAACTGATGGACATCCATTCAGTTTCCAGTTTCTAGCCACTACAAAAAGGGCTGCCACAAACATTCGTGCACATACAGGTCCCTTTCCCTTCTTTATAATCTCTTTGCAGCCTCTCTCTTTCTTGCTTTGGTGCATACAAAGCTCTTCCTCTTTCTCCAGCACATCCCATCCCACTACCTCCTTCTGTGCCACATTCTCTTCTCTGATGATATTTGCAGCACCTCCTTCATGAGGCTGCTGAAAAATGCAGAGGAGATAATGTATACAAAGTCATTTGCAATCCATAAATCACTACGAAAATGTCAGTAGTTATTATTATTTGAGTCGTAATAAATGTTTGTTGAATGATGAATGGTTGTCAAAGGAAAAGAGCAATGGTGAACACTTAGGAGACTCTCCAAGACTCCTAACACCTTTCCTACCACCTGTGCCCACATCATACAAATTATTGGTCTCCACTTTTTCTTTACAGTCAGAGGACTCTAAAAAATGGCCCCAGCAAAACTGAATTACCTCCATCTGGAAAACTTAACCAGCTTGGCGATATCCGCAAACCTCTCTGATTGAGGGGATGGGGTGGGGTCTAGTCTCTCTCTTGCAGCAGCCTCTGCTCTAAACCCCGTCCCCTACCCCTGTCTGGCACTCCAGCCCTGTCATTTGCTGGGAACTTTCATGCTTCCATGTTTTGAGTATCTGGACCTTGCCAACCAATGGGCAGTGTCTCCTTGCCTCTGACATCAGGAATGGAAAATGAATCAGACATGCCTGAGTGAAAAAATCTGCCTCATTCTATAAAACACATGGCCCTCCCTTATGTCATCAAGCTGCTGTTATATGGACACGAGTGGGGAAGGATCCAGCTCTCCCCCATATTAAACAAGAAGACATGACCATAACATGGCCTATTCTGCTAGATCTAGAACGAGATCTTACAGGACCCTCACTGGTCTCTTCTTTCTACTGACATAATCTGGGACTCCTGGTTCCAGGATCTTTTCTGACTGGATTTCTTGATTGTTCCTGCTCCTCCCCCTGCCAAGCGTCTCCTGACAAGCCCCTGGCTCTTCTTTATATGAGCTATAAAGGCCTTCTGCTTTCAGCTTTTACTGGCCAGTCTGTCCCTTTTATGAAAACTGCTCCTCGGTCCCCAAATATCTGGTACACCCAGCCCATATCTTTTCTGCTCTCAGGCCCAGTTTCCCCCCAGAAGGGAGACGCCATGAGATAAGAGTGCTGGACTTCTGTTACACTCTCTAACCTCTCTTCCTCAGCACAATGATCCTAGTCCTGACTTCCTGGTGACCAGGAGTCTCCCCATTAGGCCACACTAAATTTCCCTCCTCTGCAATCTTGCTCCTACCAGCTCTGCTCCCCAAGCTCCAACCTACCAGACTCAGAACAATATTAACTGAGAGGAGTGGGGGGTGGGAAGTGCTGAGTTGATATAACACCCTAAATCCTCACATGGAAAGTGCCACTGAATCTAAAGCATTTTTACTATGAATAAATGAGTTAGAGAGTATTAAAATTCCATCTGAAATCATAAAATATCAGAGAGGATTTTTCTGCCGCCACCTGGAAGGTTTTTTTTTTTCATTTCAAACATTAAATGAAATGAGGAAATCATCTGCTTTTTCTCTCTTCTCTAGTAAAAAAAGAATTATGGTAATTATTGATTTATTCTGGGTTATTTTTGGAAAGGGGCAGTGTTTTTGTTCATCTTTTAAGCAGAATTACAAATTTGGAGGAAGGGATCAGACAGGTGCTTTCATCTAAGGTCAAAAGACACATCCCTACCCCAAGAAAAACAATGAGAATAACAATAGTAACCCTAATTATATTTACATAGTACTTTGAGGTTTGCAAGGTACTTCATATATTATGTCATTTGATTTTCATAACAACCCAATGAGGTTGGTGCTAATATTACCCCCATTTTACAAAGAAACTGAGACTGAGACAGGTTAAATTGTTTACTCAGGATCCTAAAGCATCTAAGGCACATTATTTTTAAGCAATTGGGGTTCAATGACTTGTCCAGGATCAAACAGTTAGTGAGTGTCTGGGGCCATAGTTGAGATCAGGTCTTCTGACCCCAGGACCACCTCTCTGTCCACTGTCACCTAACTGCTCCTGATGCAGAATTGGAATTCAGGTCTTCTAGATTATAAATCCAATACTCTATCCAATGCAGCACCTCGTTGCCTACATGAACTCTGTATAGCTTAACTCTTCCTCCCCTGAAAAATGGGGAGGTTGGATGAAAGGATCTCTCAGACTTCTTCTAGGGCCATATCTACGATCACACATGTATCCACAAGAAATTGACTCCACAGAAGAAGCACAGAGGATGACTTTTCTCTGAGCATCCCCGGGAGCTGCCAGCTCTGTGCCAGCAGACCAGGGAGTCCTGGTGATCCACCACTGCCAGGGAAAGGGGAAATCACCGATGTCCCTATTCAGTCCATGATGGAATCCACAGCCTGGCTCCAGGACCTAGTCTCTGTAAACTTCCCTCATCACCCACGCCATACTTAGAACAGTGCAGAAAGAGGATGAGATCTGGGTCAGAGAATCTGGCTTTGTCATTTGCTGCCTATGTGACTTGAAGAAAATCATATCCTTTCTTTGAACCTCAGTTTCCTCATCTGTAAATGGAAAGTTTGGGATATCCGGGGTCCATTCTAATCCTACATCATTTAATCCCTGATTTGTCTTCTGAGGCACCTCCTTGTTATGTTCCATCCTTCCCTCGTGGCTTTCACAGGCTAACTGTACAATATTTTGGAGTCCGATTCTTTTTGTACAGCAAAATAACGGTTTGGACATGTATACTTATTTTGTATTTAATTTATACTTTAATATATTTAACATGTATTGGTTATCCTGACATCTAGGGGAGGGGGTGGGGAGAAGGAAGGGAAAAATTGGAACAAAAGGTTTGGCAATTGTCAATGCTGTAAAATACCCATGCATATAACTTGTAAATAAAAAGCTATTAAAATTAAAAAAAAAAAGTTCTGTGTATCAGGCACTGCTCTAAGTGCTAGAAATACAAACAAAGGTGAAAACAGTTCCTTGCTCTTAAGGAGCTTACATTCTAATGGGGGAAGAATATTCTAATGTAAACATAAAGCGCAAATGGAAGGTAAATTACTCTATTGCAATGCAGCAATCCTTGAGTGCAGGGATTACTTAATTTATGCCTTTGTATCCCTCACCAACCTTCGGCAAATGTTTCTGAAGTCTTTGGTCACAAATGGAATACACTGCTCCTCCTAGAACAATATTATAAAATCTTTTACTTCAAAGGATTCTAGAAGCAGATCTCAGAGACCATAGTGCCCAATTTTCTCATTTTACAGATAAGTAAACTGAGGCCCAATAGTATTAAGCGACTTGCCCAAGATCTCAAAGTTAGTAGGCACAGAGTGGATATAATGTCCAGCTCCCTTAATTCTGGAGTTGCTACTCTCTGTCCACTTTCTTCTCTAGGCCACAATTGCCTCTCCTTCCACCTGCATATGCCCTAAGGTTCTTGGCCACTCTAAATTCTATGATCTATGCTATGTGCTCTTTCAACCTTATAATATTCCTGTAAGATAGGATTTCACAGTTGAGGACACACTAAAGCACAGAAAAGGTCATTGAAGTGCCCAGCAACTCACCGAAAATCAGCAGCAAAGCTAACAACTGAATGTTGGCTCCTGACTTCAGTTCCAAAGTTAACCACCGGACCAAGTTGTGTCGTGGGAGGCCAGGACAATCTCAGCTTCAATCCACTCTTCAGAGATAATAATAATTTGTTGTTGTTCATTCATTTCGGTCATGACCAACTGCCCTCCCTGGGGGTTTTCTTGGCAAATGTGGTTTGTCATCTCTTTCTCCATCCCAGGATCACATAGCTAGCAAGTGTCTGAGGCTGACTGTTAGTATGCAGAATATTAGGACATAGAATGTTAGGGCTGGAAGCACCCTTAGAATACAGAATATTAAAATCCAGAATATTAGGGACATAAAGCATCAGAATATAGCATGATAGGGCTAGAAACACCCCCAGAACATATAATGTTAGAATGCAAAATATTAGAAGAATTAGAAGGGTCTTGAGAACCTTGGTTGTTAAAGCTGTGAGGAACATTGCAGATCACCCAGGCTGGCCTCTTGATCTTACAGAAGATGGAAACAAGACTAGTAGAGAGCAGACCAGGATGGGTCTAGACAGTCTTTCCCAGTTTGTCTTAATAGGAATCAGAGATGAAAAAAACCTGATCTACTCTTTACCGAAAGTGTTCAAAACTGATGGTCAAGGATGACCTATGATGAGTGCCTTCTTCAAGGGATCAACAATATAGACTGAGGTTTTTTAATGTAACTTCACATTTTTTATGTAATTTGCCCAAGTTTTTTCGGCACATGGTTATCTATTTTTCTGAACTATGAACAGAATGAATAGCGTGGTGCCCCTCTATTATATCTCAAGCAAAATATATCTGAAAAGCAAGCCTATCCCCATACACCTTACCAAATATTATTAATCCTCTGTCTGAGTAGGCAAATTAAAAGGATGTAGAATGACCTAGAAAAAAGAGGTCTGAAACTAGACTCAGAGGGGCTGTTCTGTAGGGCAAGTCACTTTTTTTTTGCCCAAGGTCTCTTTTGTTTCCTTATCTTAAAAATGAGTAGGACAGATTAAATTATCTCTAAGTTCTAAGAATTTCAAATTTGGTTTTTAAAAAAAGAACCAGATTACTCTAGAAGTATGTTCCCGCTGGAATCTAATAAGAATCTTGGGGACTGATCCAATTCCATTTTGTATAGTTGAAGTTGATTTGGATGGGACCAGAATGTCATTTATATGCCATGTTATGGAAGATGCCCCATGTCATTGGATTGTAGGGTTCTGTGAATTTGTCTGTGAAAAACAGAACTGCATAAACTATTAAGGTCTTTAAGGAGACAAGAGATTCAAATAAAATGCTTGGTTCAGGTTGAAGAGTATTTTAATAGTCTGATTCTGCCCTAGTTCAAGCTGACTCACCAGGGAATTATGTTTTGTCTTTTTGAAAATCAAGTTTCAGGTTGTTTCCATGGTTCAGCAAGCTACCATTCCCTCCCTCCTCATCTCCACAAAATAAAATAAAAAAGTGGGTTTAATCCATGAGCAGTTATGCCCAATTTGAATTTGTGGTTTGGTTAAATGAACATTAATCCTAGAGTCAGAATTGGTTCCTGCTTCCAATTCTACCACTTGTTTGGTGAATGACATCCAACAAGTTATTCCAGCTCCCCAAGCTTCATTTTCCACATCTCTAAATCCCCAAGTCAAAGGGTTTTCCCTCAATCCTCATCTTTGATTACTCTGCAGCAGGTATCACCATTGATCACTTTCTCCTCTTAGATCTTTTTTCCTTCCTCTGTTTCCTGTTGTTATTCTTTCCTGATTCTTGCTTCTGAGTATTTTCACTCTCCTTTGCTAAATCATCATCAACATGTCACCCATATTCTCCAAGCACTGTCCTAGACCATCCTTATTTCCTTCCCTCCTCTACATTCTTTTCCTTAACCATTTGATCAGTTGCTATGGGCTCTGTTATCTCAATGCAGATGATTCCCCGGCTATATATCCAGCTCTAGGCTTCTAAACTCTGGTCCTGAATCTCCTGCTGCCTATTCGGACACTTCCACTTAGATGTCCTATAAATCTCTCAGATACTGAATCTAAAATAGAGCTCACTCTCCTCAGCCTCCTTGAAACCAGTCCCTTCTCCAGACTTTCCCATACGTGTTAAAAAAAATCATCATTCTTCCAATCCAACTTTGAACCAATATTCCAATATTCAATGAGTTGTCAAATATTGTTAATTCTACTTCATTTTCTTGTAAAACATCCTAATGGATGCTTTAAAAAAATCATATCTTACTTAGTCTATTGCCACAGCTCCTAACTGGAGTTTCAATTTCAGGTCTCTGCCCTTTCCAATTCATCTCATTGCTGCCAAAATAATCTTAAAGCTTAAGTCTGATGATGTTACCTCTTTACTCAAGAAGCTTATATACGTTCCTATTTCCTGTATAATAAAATGCAAAATCCCTGATTTGATAGTTTAAAAACCTTCACAATTTGCCTCTAGCCTACCAACACAGGCTTAACTTAGCATTCTTCAGTGATGAGGAATACTACCTTCCAGCCTAATGACCTACTTGTTGTTTTCTGATCTTGACACTAGATCTCCCATCTCCCAAACTCTCCCACATCTAGGATGCTCTCCCTACTAACTTTTACCTTTTAGAATCCCTAACTTCCTTCAAGGTTCAATTTTTATTGTAAGTTTTTTCCATTCCCTCACTTCTTCCTTGCTATTAGTGTTTTTCCTCCCTTCTTAAATTATTTTGCATTTATCTCATATTTCTATAAAGTAGCATTCTCCCAGGATAATACAAAATCCATGTGGCCAGGGACTATTTAATTTATGATTTTGCATCTCTAGAGTCTAGCTCATAGAGTTTTCAAAGTGCTATAATGTTTCACTTGAACCTCACAACAAATCTATGAGGTAATAAGGGAAGAGATTATTATCCCCATTTTACATGGGCAGAAACCAAACCTCAGAGAGAAACGTTTTGCCTCAGACCACAGGTAAGACATTTTAACTCATGGTTGAGTTCTCTTTCTAGTACTTAGCAGCAGTCTGTATGATTAGGCCATCATATTAGTGCTACCATGATTAGGCATGATAGGGAGAAGAGGGGAAGAAAGATTGCAGCCTATTTTCCCTCAGAGGCTGAAGATATTCCAATCCACTCCTGAAAAAGAAATCTGAATGCCTCAGTGGGTTGTAAAGCAGAGACAGTGTGGTGAAATGAGTCCATAAAGTGGCTAACTTCAGTTATTTGGGAAGTTAGATTACTTGGAATATTTTTCCTCCCACAATAATCTGTTCTTGATTCTGAATTTATTCCTATGAAATCCCAGCTCTCCCTCATTTGAGAAAGAGACAATTTGCAGAGATAAACGTGAAGTCGTACATCAGCATCCAGATAATCAATAGCCCAAGTTCGGTATGAAGAAAGAGTGACTAGGCCACAGATTATATGGGGAAAGAAACAGCAATTTGTAGTCTCTGTGCATGCATATGATTCTCCCTTTCCTTCCATCTCTTCCTCCTTCCTTCCCCTTCTTCCCTCCCTCTGCCCTTTCTTCCTTTCCTCCCCCTTCCCTCCCTCCTTCTCTATCTTTTTCTCTCTCTGTTTCTCTTTGTCTCTGTTTCTGTCTTTGACTCTGTCTCTATCTCTGTCTCTTTCTTTCTCTCCCTCCTCTTATATACACACACTGCAGAAAAATATTGACAAGATGGAGTGTCCACAAAACACTGGCCAGGATGAAGGAATTAGTTGAAGGAATCTAAGGTGTTTTGGGGGGCATGATAACTATATTCAAATGTCTAAAGGGGTATTAATTAACAGAGATTCTAGTTTCAATGGACAGAAGCTTTGTAGAGGTATATTTGAGCTCAGCATAAGGAAAAAAAACTAACAATGAAAGCTGCCCTCCAAATCCAATGGCCTGCCACAGAAGGTGGTGAGTTATTCAGTACTGGAAGGCTTAAATTGGGGACTGGATTATTAGAAATGTATGGAAGGAATTAATGCTCAGATATCAGTTAGAATAGATGAATGAGGTTCTTTCTGGCTCTGAGATTCTGTGATTCTGTAAATCTAACTCTGGCTTTCATTAATCCATGATCAAAGTATTCTAATTAGGGGCTGGATTAAAGTAAATTGTATTTAGAGTTTCCACTGGGAGAGATTGGTGATGAAGACAAGCTTTCTTCTCATTCTGGCTGGCTTGGGATACTTCTTTTACATTGGTGAAGTGATATAAGTGAGTATTAGTACAAGGGATTCCATTTCTCTCAAACACTACCTTTCCTGGACAACTGAGGTCCCATGTCAACTCTTCTCTTTACCTCAAAGATAGCACATAAGCTCCTTAATGGCAGGAATAGTTTAATTTTGCCTTTGTATTCCTGGAAATTAGCAGTGTTTGGTACAAAATATAAGCTTAAGAAATTCTTATTGATTGTGAAGATTATTAGTTTATGGATCAGTAATTTCAAAGCTACTGGCCATCTTGTTCAGGAAAAGGGACCTTCCAGATGATATAAGAGAGAAAGGAATTGTTTGGCTTAGAAAGCAAAGAGTCATCAAATTAGACCTCAGAGATCATCTAGTGCAATCATATCATTTTATAGATGAGAAAAAATGAGGTATAAAGAGATTAGAGCAGTTACCCATAGTGACATAGACTTAAGTCTTGGTTGTACCAGTAACTTACTGGGTAACCCTGGATCAATCATTTCCCTTCTTGAGCCTAAGTCATGTTCAAGGTTCTTCCTAACTTTAACATTCTTTAAGTCTAAATTTTCCAGTCAGTTCCAGTCAGATAGGACAGTTAGAGCTCATAGTTAGAAATGGCACTCCCCTAAATGTGGTTCTCAATTAGGGCAGGATTTGGCATGAAATTTATTATTTTCCATATATGTAGGTTAGCCAAGATGGCTTCTGAGGTCCCTTCCAGATCTAAATCTGGTCATCCAGATCATCCCAGATCATCCTAAGCATATAGTTATAGTCAGGCTGGACTGGTAGTGTAGAAGGGGAGTGTGGCTTAGAAAAGAAAATGGACAATGATTAGCATCACGTGTTAAAGTCTGGAAGGAAAGAAAGGAAAAAGGGAAATATCATAGCAAGGAAACTAATTCTATTTTCACCTAGTTTTGTGTGCTCTTTTAAAGACTAAAAAGATGGGAAAAAATTCCTGAAACGCTACAAACCTTCACATCTCTATACACACAGAATCTAATGTTCCATGACTAAATCAAATTATATGTAATACATTTTTATTTCCCTATAGTACTCAAGTTGTTTTAAATCAATAAAAACTACTAAAAGTACTGCATTTATCTCAAATTTACCTCAAACTCCATTATTCCTTAAAAACTGATTTCTACCATTCTACTTCTTAACCCAAACTTCAGAAATTCTATCAGAGAAGTAGCCTTTGCATATGTTTTTGTTAGAGGGCCAGCCTTGCTATGAGTAGTATATTATACCATTAGCATTGTTGATTTTTTCCCCTATATATATATATATATATATATATATATATATGTGTGTGTGTGTGTGTGTGTGTGTGTATGTATGTTTGCCACATTTGATCCAATTCAATATGTATTTACTAAGCATTTACTAAGTACAAAACACTATTGATGTTGTGAATATAAAGACAACAAAATTCATAAGCACTGAATAACAATCACAAACTGGCGTAATTTATTAAAGTGATTATCAAATATAAGATTAGAGTATTGTAATAAGAGTAGCATCCATGGGATAATACAAAAAAAATTTTAGCTGCTTTATTTAATTTCATCCTATGTAAGAAAATGACAAGAATGTGACTTTTGATGGCAGTTATAAAGGTCTCTTTAAAAAATTATATATATTTTACCTAAATGTACTTTAAGGCAATGAAGATTAGATTTTAAAAGACTGATAATAACAAAAATCATGAGAAAGATAAACTGTACTTATATGTTTATGTATATGTTAAATCTTATCCTAATTTTTTGTTTTACTTTCTCTTTTTAAAACTCCATATGAATATGTTTCAAAAATGTTTCTTATAAATAGGTTTCTTGTTTTGGATTTTGTCTTTTAGTCTGCCCTGGTGTTCTCTTTCATTTTATGGGTGAATTCATCATATTCATATTCAGAATTATGAATTATGAATTTTGTGTTACTTTTTCCAATTAGCAATTAGGAATTATATAGGTACTTATTCTAATAAAAAGATTATTTTATGGAAAAAAGGTAATTCAGCAGACTTGAGTATTTAATCTGTGATCTCAGTTATCCATATTTGGTCTCCACAGGAATAAGTGCTTACATTTACACAGCTCTCTCACTTTATTACCTCTTTTTACAATGTAAGCTCTTTGTGATCTGGCATTGTTTTATTTTTTGTATTTGCATCCCCAATATCTAACACAACTGGTACATATTGGGCGCTTAATAAATTTTTGTTGATTGATACAACCTTAAAACAATCTTCTGATGTAAATAATGCAAGAGTCACTATTCTCATTTTGAAGATGAGGAAACTGAAGCTCAGAAAGGGGAAGAGAGTTTTTCAATGTCACACAGAGGCTTAGTGGCAGAGCTACAACTGCTAACTAAGTTTTGATCTTTATCTAAAATTTTATCTACTATATTATTGTTCCTACACAGTACCACTTTTCACCTAGAAGCCCCCATAAACATGGCAGGTCTAGTGCCTATAAAACCATAAACATCTACAGAGTGGCCTTAAAACCCAAGATGTTAGAGTTGAAAAGATCTTTAGATATCCTCTAGTCCAGGTGTCCTTAACCTATAACTCATGAACCCAAAGGATTTATAAGTAGATTTCAGAGAATCTGTAAATTTGAATAGGAATATATATATATATATATATATATATATATAAATTTTCAATGTGATTGGTTTCCTTTGTAATCTCACATCTTTTATGCATTTATAAATTATCTAGAGAAGGGATCCGTAGGCTTTACTGGATTGCCAAAAGACCTCCTAATGTTGCAGCAGCAGCAGCAGCAGCTGCAGCAGCAGCAGCAGCAGCAGAAGAAGAAGAAGAAGAAGGAAGAAGAACAAGAACAAGAAGAAAGAAGAAGAAGAAGGAAGGAAGAAGGAAGAAGAACAAGAACAAGAAGAAGGAAGAAGAAGAGGAAAAGAAGAAGAAGCAGGAAAGAAGAAGAGGAAGAAGAAGAAGAAGGAAGAAGAAGGAAGGAAGAAGAATAAGAGGAAGAAGAAGAAGAAGGAAGAAGGAAGGAAGGAAGAAGAAGAAGAAAGAAGAAGAAGAAGAGGAAAAGAAGAAGAAAAGAAGGAGGAGGAGGAAGAGGAAGAGGAGGGAAGGAAGGAAGGGAGGAAGGAAGGATGGAAGGAAGGAAGGAAGGAAGGAAGGAAGGAAGGAAGGAAAGATTTGAGCCCAGGTTTTGTGAGTCAGAATTCAGTGGTTTTTTTCAGGATTTAACTTAAAATCCAAATCTAGAAAGTTCACCCCTGAGATACAGTTCTTCCTTAGCTGGGGCTGAACCAGTCTGAGAAAACTGTGGCTATAAGATGAGTACCAGTGAGTACAGTCTACTCAGATGCTCTCTACTTCCTTCAGCCTGTTCTGGTACCAAGAGGCATGCTGCCCTAGATTTCTAAGATTCCAATTAGATTGGAGAGTTTTTCCTATGCACATAAAATCAGACTTTATTTTTTTAAGTATGTTCTGAAGACGGCAGTTTAGGTATAAATCTGTAGCATCTTTGAACTTCAGTTGAATCTTCAAAAAATGACTATGGGAACAGCTTGGGGAAGGGGGAGTAGCAAGGTCCAGACAAGCACATACATATGAAACAATAGGGAATTAATCCAAATCGGAACAAACCAACTTCCCATTTTTACTCTCCAATTTGCTGAAGAGAAAGATGATTTTTATTTTATTATTTTTAGCACTTCTGACATTTTCAACTTCCCAACTATGAAAACAACAGTGCGCTCATCCAAGCATAACCTGAGTGGTATTTCAGAACTGACACTATTTCCCCTCTGGGAACTGATGGTGGACTTAAGAAGAAAGGGCTGGACCAGCTCAGTGTCAGTGCTGAGCTGTGGGTGGTTTTTGATGTAGGACAGGTTTTCAGGAGTGGGGGAATTGGCTCAAGGCTTGAAGAATAGGGCAAGTCTCAGAGGTCAGTGCAGACAGCATGTTCTGTAGCCAGGGAAGTAACTGGGATGATACGGGGAAGAGGAGTGAGGAACACACCTGGGAAAATGACAAGAAGGGGTCATGAGAGTATGCACAGAGACTGAGCCACTGGGGGAGATGGGAGGATCAAGGATGCAAGCAGGGATACTGAGCTTCGAGAAGAAGGCATTATTATCAAGAGAGAAACTCGATAGCTGAGTCAATTCTTTTCCTCTGCTTAGAAACCTTTAGATACTTTCCATCCAATCCTCAAAGCTGGCTGGCCCATGACCTTACAGGAAGAAATAAGTGGTAATGGCTAGCTGCAGTCAGGAGTAAGGGGGAGGAGAAAAGAAACACATGAAAAGCCCAAGAGAATACACTGTTTGCTTTTCTACAATTTCTCAAATAAAGAGATAAGGACAAATCAGGAGATTTGGATTCTAATCCTGCTTCTATCCTGAGTAGCTTTGTGATCTTGAGCTAGTTATTTCCTGACTCATCCATAAAATGAGAGAAAGTTATGTTATCTGGTTTACAAAGGACCTCCCAGTTCTGAAATCCAGTTCTCTAAAGTTCTATCCTGCTTTGAAATTTGATTTTCTTAGGTTCCATTTAGTTTTTGACATTCTGCATTCTCAAGTCCCCTCCTAACTCTGACATTCTATATTTGCAAGTTACTTCCAACTCTGACATTGTATGTTTTCCAATTTCTTTTAGCTTCAATATCATAATTTCCAAAGCCCCTTCTGACTGTGATATTTTATGATTTCTTGGAAGACCTGGAGTTCAATTAGGAGGTTTTAAATGAAACTAAGAGGTTCCTCACAGAGACACTTCTTTACTTAAACAAACCGGGCTATTCTTTGACAACAATCCACTTCTGTCAGATCTCATTCCAGAAAATGGAAGCCTTCCTTAGCATAGGTCCAATAGTCCTTGCTGACCTCTGAAAAGAATTCCCCTGTCTGTTCTGCCTCAGGCACTGAGACACTCTCTAAATTGGAAAAAGCTGAGTCTGTACCTTCCAGGAAGTCTAAAATCGATAGCTCAAGCTACATCGGATCCTCCCAAGCCCCTGATCTTTCTCTCTCTATGAAAATGCAGGTCATTTGCTTTCAAAGGAAAAAATGCAGCTTTGGTCATTCTAGTCAAGTCTTTCAGCTAAGACCAATGGACAATCCCTTTTCTAAAGTTACAAGAATCTGGCTTCTCCCTATGCATTCGATGTAAGTGAAACAGTGAAAATCTGCTTTAAAACTCAAATGAAGCTCTGATTTCAAATTCAAAAAGCCCAAACAAACTGAATGACAGAGAAACAGCATAAAGTTGAGATTTGGGGATGCAAGGTTCAAAAGAAATTTCCTATTGCTGAATTAAAATATTACCAGTATGTCAGAGCTAGAAGGATCTCAGATACCACTTAGTTCAAAACCCCATTTTTCTAGGTAGGAAAACTGAGGCCCAGTCAAGAATAAGTCATTTGCTCAAGGTTACATGTAAGAGTTATTAACACAATCAGGACTCAAACTCAGGTTTCCCCAACCCCTCAAGCTCAATGTCTTCCCATTTCTTTATGTTCCTCAGACAAAGATGGACTGTACCTGATGTGTAGGTTATCTTCATTTTACCTGGATACCAGGAATTGTGGGAAGAGAAAAAGATTGTCTTAAACAGACACTCGTATTCACAGCCATATAGAGAAAGCCTCAGTAGCTGCACATTAAGCTAAGGAGATATTTTCCAATTAGTGCTTTTTTCCTTAGACTCATCTCCCATGGCTCCTGCCAAACACCTACCTCATCCAGACCCTGAGCTTGAAACAAGGACAAGGGGAACATCGGTAAAGGAAGTCTCCTATCACGCCTGAATCCCAATCAAACTAGTTTTACAAAGAAAAATCTGGCTGACCCAGATCCACCAGAATTCAGTGTATCTCTGGCAGAAGGACAAGAGAAAAGTATGTCTCTTCTGTTTCCTACTAAAACACATCCCAGAAGACAAAAATCTACCTGGTCGTTGCCGCTCCCCAGAGAGTTATGCAATCTTTCTGTCAGCTTCGGGGGGAATAAAGGGAGTCTAAGTCTCCAAACAAAGGCAAGATTGCCTTCCATCCTTTGGCCCCCTATTCTGCTGCTGTTCCCCCAAAGCAGGGAGCCCCCTGTTACCTTTATTCCGACGCCTCACTACCCCCAGCCGACACTTCAGAGACACAGCAAACATCTTGCTTCCGGGCTCTCCTGGTACCTGGGATGCCTGACCGTTTCCTTCACACAGCTCGCTGCAGCCTCCTCCCCAGTGCCTCAGCCGGGTTTTGCCAGGGGTTTTGAGCTCCAAATTAATTTATGATTACTGTGAAATGCAGCCGTGGTTCATGTGGTTATGGGGAGCACATGAGGCAGTAGCAGGGACACGACAAGAGGAGGGAGTCCTTTGCAAACTCCTCTCAATGCTGTTTCCACCCCCTATCCTCCCCAACCTTCCCCCATCCTGTCCAGATGAACAAGAAATCCCTAGTCAATATTTATAAACCTGCATCCCGCCTCTCATTTGAAGAGCTGGGAATTCTATAGGACATTAACATACTAATTAGAACCAGTCCGTGTTATTTTTTGCTCCAGTCTGTGTTTTCTTTTTTAAAAATAGATAATCCTTCCATGTTTACTGAAGCTAAAATGAAATGGACCACTTAATTTACCCTGACCAGGGCCAGCCCCAAGCACCATCATAAATAATCTCGCTCCAGTATATCAAAGAGCCTTTTGTAAAGTGCTGACACTCAGGGTCCTGGCCTTGGAAGGGGCTGCTTGTTGGACAGTTTGCATCCCGACTCTCTCCTTTCTAGAGAAGGCAAAGAACAGCCAAAAGATGCATGAGGGAGAAAGCCCAGGCTCAATATCCCCCCTAATGAATTCCTATTCTGGCATCACAGCAGTTTCACAGGTTTGATGATTGTATCGCACTCATTGGCTACCCTTCTCTGTTTTTTCTCTCCAACATAAACAACAATCTCAAGTCAAAATACGGCCCCTCTGGGGGTGTTCTGCCTGGACCCGTGATATGCGTCAAGGGTAATAATGTCTTAAGGTTACTTGTCTAGGCTCATCGGAGGTTAAGCACCATGGACAAGGCAAATGTGTGCTCAGGATGTCTGAGAGGCAGCTGTCTTTTGGGAAAAACTCGGAGCAATTTGTTGAGAGTTTTGGATCTCTGGCCGGTGGGACCTTGGACAGATTGTTTCACTCAATTGGATCTCAGTGTTCTCCTCTGTAAAATGTGCGACATTATCTCTCCAACTCTCAATATATTACTTTATAATCCTAAATGTGTCCATGGAGAGAGAGAGACTGACAGACAGACAGACATGGGGAGGAGGGAGAGAGGGAGAAAGAAAGAGAGAGAGACAGATAGATAGATAGATAGATATTATTTTCCCTGATCTTTCCTCCAAGTATCTAGAGGGACTCTTGGAAAATATCTGACCTTTTATTATTCAATTATATTCAACTCTTTGTGACCCCATTTGGTGTTTTCTTGGTAAAGATACTACAGTGATTAATCATTTACTTTTCCAGCTCATTTTACAGATGAGGAAACTGAGGCAAACAGAGTTGAGTGACTTGTCCAGGGTCACAGAGTCAATAAGTGTCTGAGGTCAGATTTGAATTCAGGAACTTGAGTTCCTGATTTCAGGGCCAGCTTTCTAGCCATTGCACCACCTAGCTGCCGTTACCTGAACAAGGATACTAATTAATCAATCATTAAGTATATATTAAATGAGCAGTTAGGTGATGCAGTGGATAGAGAACCATCCCTGAAGTCAGGAGGACCTGAGTTCAAATTTGAGCTCTGAAACTTAACACTAACAGTGTGACCTTGGGCAAGTCACTTAACCCCAATTGCCTCAGGGGGGAAAAGTACTTATTAAATGCCAGGTACTATTCAGGGTGCTAGGGATACAAAGACAAAAGTAAAATTTAATATCTGTCCTCAAGCAGCTCACAGTCTAACAGGGAGATGACATGTGCAAATATAGATGTAGAAAACACATGCAAAGCAAGTGCAGAGGAGAAAGAATTGCTTTATGCAGAAGATGTCACTATAGCTAAATCTATACCAAGAAAAGAAGTGAATGCATACCTGGTAAGTTGGATAGCCAGTGCAAAGGTGTAGAGCTAGGAAATGGAGAGTCTTACGTGAGGAACAGTAAGAATGGTGATCGATGTAAAATGCTTAGAATATTGTATAGATCTGTAGATGACAAAAAAAGTATATGTTTGAGCCTAAAGGTAACAGGATTTAAAATAAAGTTTATTAATTGGTGAAGGATTTGGCCAGATTTGTGCTTTTGGAATAACAATTAGGCGACTATATGGAGGATAGACTGGATTGAGAGATTTTGTGGCAAGATCAAGGGAAGTCCGTCATAGTTAAATATTGAAGCCTTAATATGGAAAGGCCATGGGTTGAAGTTCAAAGAACATGGACTTGGATTCAGAACAACTCAGTTCAAGTCTGGGCTGTACTTGTCACATAAAAGGCATTAACTCTGGGAACCTCAATTTCTTCATTTTTAAAATGAGAGCATTTGGACTAGAGGATATAAAAGGCTCCTTCCAGCTCCAAACCCTGATTATTTAAAAACACAAATGGTCACTGTGATAGCTATTTGGCACAGAATAATGGAACTACAGTCAAGAAGACTGAATTCAAATCCAGTCACAGACTCTTATTAGTTCTGTAACACTGGGCAAGTCATTCAATCTGCCTGCCTCAGTTTCCTCAACTGTAAAATGAAGATAATGATATCCTGGGGTGGTGAAAATCATATAAGATAATATTTGTAAAGTGCTTAGCACAATGCCTAACACATAGCAGGTGCCATATAAGTGCTATCTAAGATTATGATAGTAATGATGATGATGTCCCAAACCCCCAAATTGATGGAGTTCCACAAAACACTGAAATATCAGGATGGAAAGTAACCCAGATGTTTAGGGTTCAGTAGTAAATAGGTAAACACTGAGAAATTGACTGGCCACTCCCTGCCCTGCTCTATTTTTTTCAGCAAGGTATTCTGACATATTAGTAGAAAGAAACCTGTTTCTCTCTCTCTCTCTCTCTCTCTCTCTCTCTCTCTCTCTCTCTCTCTCTCTCTCCCTGCCTATCTTTATAAATATCTATCTGTTTGCCTATCCATCTATCCATCCATCCATCCAAGCATCCATCCATCTATCTATCTATCTGCCTGCCTCTCTCTCTTTCTTTCTCCCTCTCTCCCTTCCCCCATGTCTGTCTGTCTCTGTCTCTCTGCCTGTCTGCCTGTCTTTGTAAATCTCTGTTTGCCTATCTATCCATCCATCCATGTATCCATCTATCTATCTATCTATCTATCTGCCTGCCTCTCTCTCTTTTTTTTCCCTCTCTCCCCTCCCCTGTGTCTGTCTGTCTGTCTGTCTCTCTGCCTGTCTGCCTGTCTGCCTATCTTTATAAATCTTTATCTGTTTGCCTATCTATTCATCCATCCATCCATCCATCCATCCATCCATCCATCTAACCATCCATCTATCTATCTATCTGCCTGCCTCTCTCTCTTTCTTTCTCCCTCTCTCCCTCCCCCCTGCCTCTCTCTCTTCTCTCTCTCTCTCTCTCTCTCTCTCTCTCTCTCTCTCTCTCTCTCTCTCTAGATACATGTGTCTGTGTCTATATGTCTCTAAGGGATTTGGTGAGTGATTGTTTCTTTGGAGCCGAGTTGCTGCAAAAATCCCTTGGGACTAAGGATAAAAAAAAGAATTGAGCAAACCTGCTTCATGTGGGAGAAAATGAAATCTGAGTCCTGATGAGACCCCAGGGACTTCCCCAAGCCAGTTTGCATATCTGTGGGTGCTCTCTGGACATGTCCATTTGTGTTTTTCATCTATTTGGAGTTAATGCAAAATGTTTAGGACTTTGTACAAAATAAGTCCCTTCTCCTGCTTGCTCAGATATTTCAAATTGGAGAATACAATCTTCCCCTTGTCCCAGTATCCTAGAACCAGATTAAAACTCACACTCCCATAGACATGCATACACATACTTATATAGACACACACACATGCACACTCACAGACACACAAGCTCACACACGTGCACACTTATTTTTACACACACACACACATGCACATTCACATAGATACTCATTTTATAGCAGAAAATCTGAAGCCCAGAGAGATCACACAGCTTAAACATGGAAGTCCAGGCTTCATATCTGTCTTCTGACTCCAAATTCAGCCCCTTCTTTTCTACCATGCTACAGACTGTCATTCAGCATATGGCTTTTATAGCTTGGAGCTACAGGGTATATTTGAAGCCATCCAGTATAATGTCTTCCCTTTACAAAGGATGGAACTAAGGCTCCTCTAGGGACAGTGACTTGCCCATGGTCATACAGGAAGTAAATGGCAGAGTCAAGTTTCAAATCCAGATGCTTTGATTCTAGATCCAGGGTTCATTCCATGTGGGTTCAAATCCCCCACAAAGGAGCTTCCTCAGCTGCTAAACAGGAAGTGTTGGATGAGATAATCTTTAAGATTCTTTCTGATTCTTAGTCTATGATCCTATGAGATCTAAGTTCCTCCCCAGTTCTAATCTGAGTTTTATGGTCACTTCCAGCACTACCATTCCAGGAATCTACATAGAAAGAACTCTTTTCCCTAATGACAGAGTAGCCATTTAGCTTGGCAGACTTTTGAGAACACTCATGGACCTTCTTTACACAATAATTAAGTAATCAAGAAGCACCTGTTAAGTCCTTGTTATATTCAAGACACATGGTTGAAGTGAGGCCATATAACATAGTGGATAAAGATCCATCCTTGGAGCCAAGAAGACTTGCATCCCTCTGACACATTACATGACCCTGAGGAAATCAATCTTAAAGTGCTTAAAGTATCCTATAAATGCAGTTTGCTGTTGTCAATGTCATTGATGCTTTGGACACCTTTGTATTTCCAATATTCTAAAGCAACTCTCTAAAAATGAAGCTGTGAAATCACAGTCCTTATGTTCTATGTGGCAGGCAGGGAATTGAGAGACAAAGACAAAGCTGAAATATCTCTTGCCCTCGAGGAGCTTGCTTTCCTATGGCAGAGAACAACTAGAGGGCCAGGGGAATTAGAGAGTACAACTAGTCTTAGTTGTGAAGATAGTCCCCAAGCAACTTGTGAAAAGGAAAGGGATGAGTAGAGATTGAGGAAAGATTAAGCTGCTGGCAATTAGACAGTGACTTCAGGTAGAGATAGTAGGAGGAATAAAGGAAGGAAGGAAGGAAAGGAAGGAAGGAAGGAAGGAAGAAAGGAAGGAAGGAAGGAAGGAAGGAAGGAAGGAAGGAAAGGAAGGAAGGAAGGAAGGAAGGAAGGAAGGAAGGAAAGGAAGGAAGGAAGGAAGGAAGGAAGGAAGGAAGGAAAGAAGGAAGGAAGGAAGGAAGGAAGGAAGGAAAGAAGGGAGGGAGGGAGGGAGAGAAAGAGGAAGAGAGGAAGGGAGGGAGGGAGAAAGGAAATCAGTCACTCCCTCCAAAAAAAAAAGAACCCTGACACTGACATACACATAATCAACTAATCAATGAACAACACAGCATTTTCACCCCACAATACTTCTTTCACTACTCCAAAAGCACGATCTCACCTTCTCTCCCTCCCTTATACTTAGAACATCTCCTGCATGATTATTTTTTGTGTCTTGAACACAGTATCACCTTGATAAACAGATCAGAGCATTCAACAGAAGGATGAAATACTTTATTCCCCTCCCTTATCTCAGCCACATTTTAGCAATAACATTCTATATGCTGTTTATTATAATTAAGTTTTCTATTTTGGTCCTCATAAAAAAACTCATGAGATGGGGATTTGGAGCATAGATTTCAAGTTGGAAGAGACCTTAAATACTACATAGCCCAAATTCCTCACTTTACCGAAGAGGAAACTTAGACCCAGGGAAATGAAATGAATTGGAACAGCTAGGTGACACAGTGGATGGAACATCAGAATACTTGAGTTCAAATTCAGCCTCAGACACTTCCTATCTGTGTGAGCCTGGCAAGTCATTCACCTTCTGTTTGCCTATGTTTTGACTTCTGTAAAATATTTTAATATTTACCTCCCAGCATTCTTTGGTGGATAAAATCAGATATTTGGGAAATGCTTTATTATTGATAAAGCACTATACAAATACTAGCTATTACTTTTATTACAATGATATTTATTATTATTATCATTATTTTTAAGTGATAGAGTCATGACTTCAAACTAGACCCAAATGTGGTAGTCCCACATTACTATTCTGGTCCTTCAAGGCCTCCAAGTTTCATTTCCACCCTAATTTTTCCCTTCAGGAATTCTTATGTTCCATTGGCAATGAATACAAATGAAATATTCACTATTTCCTGAGCATATCCTGGGCATTCCTACTTTTCTGCCTTGGCTCACATCACTCCCTAAATTTGGAACACCTCACTACATTTCTGCTCATTGAAATCCTAACCTACTTTACATGCTGCCTTATATATGAAGGTTTCCCTGATCCCCTGGAAGAGATTTTATCTTCATTTGATCTCATGATACTTTATAGTCAGTACAGGTAGGTGGCCCAGTGGATAGTGTCAGAAGGACTCACCTTCTTAAATTCCAATCTGGACTCAAACACTTACTGACTCTGTGACTCTGGGCAAGTCACTCAACTCTCTTTGCCTTAGTTTCCTCATCTGTAAAATGAGTGGGAGAAAGAAATGAGGAACCACTCCAGTCACTTTGCCAAGAAAACTCTCACTGGGATTACAAAGAATCAAACATAACTGAATAACAACACACTTTATATTCCTTTTCGACATTTATCTTCTTTGTTCATTATATTTATCTGTACATGATGCCCCTGCTGTATTCCAAGCTCCTTTAGTGTATTAATTAATCTCCCAAGCCTCGGTTGCTCTATCTGTAAAATAGGAGTAATGATATTACCTGCTTTAGTTTATTGAGAGAAAAATGCTTTGTAAATCTTTAAGTGTTTTATAAAAGTCTTTTATTATTATTGTTGTTTACATTTGCATTGCCAGTGTCTCCTATAGCATACCTCACAAAATGCAGAGCTTAATAAATGTTTGTTGAACAACTGAATGAGTGAGTGAATGAATGAACAACTCTGCTTTCCGCTTTTAGCCATGGCCCCAAAGCTCTCTTCCTGCCCTTCTGTCCCAGCAGGGTGAACACAAGGCTATTTGTTGTCTCCTTTTTAATTTGCAAAGCTGACACACCAGTACAGTGTCAAATGAGAATTAGATGCAATGTAAAACACAAGAGGCTAATGTAGTCTCTCTTCATCTAGCATAAGCAAAGGCAATAGACAAGAGATAATTAAAATATGAAAACAAGGACTAAGCAACCTTTCCAAAAAGGAGGACAAGGGCTCTGTCTGGATACTGGCTTGTGTGGAGAGGAGAGATGTAGCAGTAGTCTGAGGGCAGGGAAATTGCTAGTTTGCTCATTCACAGAATCAAAGAATCTCAGAATTGAAACAGAAGATGAATATGATATGTTTTAATCTATATATGAACAGGAAAGAAGACAGAACACTATAGTAGAGAGTATTAAGTTTGTGATCAGTGGACCTGGGTTTGAATGCCAGCTCTGTCATACTGTCCACTATAAGCTCGTGGACAAGTCACTTCATTCTGTGCCTCAGTTTCCCCATCTGAAAAGGGGACCTCTGAAACTTCTAGCTCTAAATTTATGGTCTTATGATCCTTGATAAGACATCATCCAGCCTCCATTTCAGTTATGGATATTTCATTACCCATAAGGCAGTTGCTTATATGATTGAATGGTCAAGGTTGTTAGAAAATTCTTTTGATTATGTGTTTAGGAGGGGAACGGGAAGGAAATAAAAGAGAGAGAAAGAGAGACAAACAGACAGACAGAGAGAGACAGACAGACAGAGACAGAGAGACAGAGACAGAGAGATAGAGAGAGAGACAGAGAGACAGAGAGACAGAGAGAGAGAGAGACAGAGACAAAGAGAGAGAGACAGAGACAGAGAGGGGGAAGAAGGGGAAAGAGAGAGACAGAGGGAATGAGAGAGAAACAAAGAGACAGAGAGAGACAGAAACAGAGACAGAGAGACAGAGACAGAAAGGGGGAAGGCGGGGAGAGACACAGAGACAGAGAGACAGACAGACAGACAGAGACAGAGAAGGGAAAGAAGGAAAGAGACAGAGAGACAGAGAGGAGAGAGAGAGCTCACTCTGGCATAGATCCTCAGATAGACAGCCCATTACAATGCCAACTCTTACACTGGACTAGTGGCAGCTCGCCCAGGCATCGGGGAAGGGCTTGGCCAATAGAAACTGGCTTGTGCTCCTTATTTGACACACAAGCCAAAAATTGCCAATTCTCTCCCTGGAAGATTTACCAGGCTTTGGAGTAAAAAGCAGCTTGTACCTCTCCCATTCTCTAAGCCAGGCCAACACTAGTCCTTAAAGTGAGGTTTTGCTTTTCTGTGAGGAAAAGATGCCAACCAGGAAAACTTGGTGATTGGGCTTTTTTTTCATTTTGAACCTCAGCCATGTGTCATTGAGGGAAAGGCTTCTGCGATCGGATAGAGTCTCTATCTTCCTTTTCCAGACGTGCCAGGGTTTAGGTTTCAATATGCTGAGCTAAAGCTGCAGTGGGGATTCACAGCTTAGCTTGAGGATGGCAGGCCTTTTTCCTCCCCCAGATTGTCAGTCAGGCTAATGCTCAAGCACTGATAAATGGAGAGGGTGGAGGGTTTAAAGACCAGTATATAGCCTTGTCATTAGGCCTGGGTTCTTTCCCAGTTCTGTTCTGACTCAACCCCCAAATATTCATTCCCTTCTTAGGGCATCATCCTTCCACATGCCAGTTCTCATGGCTCATAGCTCACAGGGGAAAGGAAGAATGAGAAAGGGCATTGGCTAATGTCTTTCAACTCTTTCCTCGAAACTAGAGGTCCCAGGTTCAAATCTCACCACTGATGCTTATTTGCTACATGGTACCCAATGGGTCATTTAATCTCTGCCAGTCGGTTTCCTTGTCTATAAAATGAAGGAGTTAGATTAAATGACCTTTAAATCTTTCCAGCTCATTCACTATCGTCAAGCCCATCATCTCTACTTGCATTGTCCTTTAGCATTTACAAGACACTTTTCCACCTTCCTTGATATGAAGGAAAAGTATCAACATTTCCATTTTATAGATGAGGAAGATGAAGCATAATAATAGTAATAATAATAACAGCTCCCATTTAAATGTTGTTTTGATTTTTATAAATTGCTTTACACGCATTCATTCATCTCCACAAGTACACAAAGTGTTGTTGGTATTATTATTTCCATTTGATGGAGGAAGAAACAGTCTCAGAGAAAATAAAACACTTGCCCATTCAAAGTATTCACGAATGACCAGATTTGAAATATAAGTGATGGGGTAGCTAGTTGGTGCAGTGGATAGAGCACCAGCCCTGAAGTCAGGAGGACCTGAGTTCAAATCTAGCCTCAGACATTTAACACTTCCTAGCTGTGTGACCCTGGGCAAGTCCCTTAACCCCAATTGCCTCAGGAAAAAAAATATATAATATATTTAAATATATATAACTTAGTGAAAAATATGGTTCCAACAGTGCTGGAGTCACAAAGCTCGGATTCAAATCCTTCCTTCTTCTCTTATTACCTGTGCCACCTTTAGCAAGTCACAACATCTCTAAACCTCACTATTCTCATCTTTAAAATGAAGAGTTCGGGCTAAATGACCATTGGGTTCTGTTCCATCTCAAGGTCTGTTTCAAATCCTACTCATGTGGTTTTAAATAAGTCACTTAATCTTCCTTACCCTTAGCTTCAGTTTCCTTGTCTATAAAATGAGGAGACAGTGGTTTCTGAGGCCCCTTCCCACTAAAGCTCTCTGACCCTTGTCTTCCTGACTCCAATCCCAGCACAAGGGGCTTTATTCTTTTTAAAAAATGGCTAGATTAAACAAGGGAAAGCTGAGGGTGGGCTGCAGAAATAGGAATTGCTATCCCTCAGAATCCTTTCTTCTAGTTGAGAAAGAAAGAATTCTTTTTCAAAAGAATAAGTCTTCTTATACTTTACATACTTCAAGAAAAGTAGAGGTTGTCTTTTAAAAAGTTAGCTCTTTATCCTGTTAATGAAATTTTAAAAGTGGTCTTTTCTTGACTTAAAAAGTACAGATGTCAAAGACACAAAGCGATGCAATAGTAACCATTACACTTTCAAATCAACAAAACACTTTTTTCACAACAATCTTCTTTTTCTTTGTATATAATATTTTATTTTTCCACTTACATGTAAAGATAGTTTTCAACATTCATTTTTATAAGCTTTTGAGTGTCAAATTTGTTGCCCTCCCTCCCCAGGCCTCTCCCCAAGATGACAATCTGATATGTTATACATGTACAATCATATTAAACATATTGCCACATTATTCATGTTGTGAAAGAAAAAACAAAATAAAAAGGAAAAACCACAAAAAAGTGAAAATAGTGTGCTTCTAGTATTTTTGCCTTTTTTGTTTGCTTTTTCTTTCACATGATTTTTTTCCTTTTTGGTCTGATTTTTCTTGTACAACATGATAAATATGGAAATATGTTTAAAAGGATTGCACATGTTTTACCTATATCAGATTGCTTTCTATGTTAGGGAAAGAGGAGAAAAAAATTTGGGGCACAAAGTTTTACAAAAACATTAAAAACTATCTTTACATGCACTTGGAAAAATAAAGTGCTACTGAGAAAAAATTAGTGTGTTTCATAGTTCTTTCTCTGGAACTAGATATCATTTTCTATCATGAGTCTTTTGGAATTATCTTAGATCATTGTATTGTTGAGAAGAGATAAATCTATCACTGTTGATCATTGCATAATGTTACTACTACTCTGTACAATTTTCTCCTGGTTGTGCTCATTTCACTCAGTATCAGTTCATGTAAGTCTTTCGCAAAAATATTTTAATGTTGTGAATACTAACAATATAAAGCTAATTTTACACATGAGGAAACTGAGGCTTATCAAAGTAAATAATTCAATAATTGTATAAATATGCATACTTATATTGGATTTAACATATATTTCTACCATGTTTAACATATTAACATATATTGGATTACTTGCCATCTAGGAGAGATCGTGGGGAAAGGGGATGGGAAATTGAAACACAGGGTTTTTGCAAGAGCTAATGTTGAAGAATTATCCATGCATATGTTTTTAAAAATAAAAAAACTTTTAATTTTAAAAAAAGATTGAATAAACGAAGTAAATGATTTGCCCAAAGTCACACAGCAAAGAAAGAGACAGAGGAATGACTCCATCCTACGTTCTCTTAACATGAGATTTGATTTTCCTTCCTATGCCATTTTACATGTAGAATGTGCCTCTTCTAGGGGAAGTTGGGAATTAATTCACAGAATCATAGCATAGGGTATGAAAGGGAAATAGAGGACATCTAATCCAAATCCTTTGGAACTAGTGCCCAGAAGGAGAAGTTACTTGTTCAGCCTTCTCCTGCCTTCTGGTACCAGAGTTGGGACTCATTCCCAGTTCTCTTGGTATAATTCTTAGGGGAAAGACCAGACTGGATTTTGAGTCAGGGAGTAAACCTGATGCTTACCACCTTTGTGAACTTGGGTAAGTTATTGAAACCCTCCTACGTGTTTCCCTGTCTCTATATCAAGGAGAGTTGACTAGAGGATCTCAAAGACTCCACTGTGTAGTTTTATTATTTCTAACTTAGATGCATCAGAAAAATTTTCCTGGAAGGAGTAGTATTTGAAATGGGCAACTCAGGTTGTACCTGGAAGCAAAAAGACCTAAATTTAAATCCTTCCTCAGATACTTAGTAGCTGTGTGACTCTGGGCAAGTTACTTAATCACTTAGCCTCAGTTTACTAATTTGTAAAATGGAAATAATGATAAAACACAAGACTTGGAGATCAAAACTCAAAAAATTATGGGTAGTGTTTTATAAATATTAGAATGTTATCTACCTATAGGTTAATTACTGTTATTACTAAAGTTGAGAGGGATTTGGATAGGGCGAGGATTCCAAAGCTTCCACTAGAGAAGAAAACCCATGATTATAGATCCATGATCTGGAGCAACAAGTTGGTCCAGTGAGTGCAGAGATAGATCTGAAATCAGGAAGACCTGAGTTCAAATACTGTCCTGAGAACTTAGTGACAAATCACTTTATTAAGGATGGAGAGGATTTAGACAGAGAGGGGCTCTACTTTTTACCACCCAGAAATGAAAATCTATTATCCCTGAAACAGTGATAAGCTTTAAAGCTGAGAGCTCACATAGTCCAAACTCTTCATTTGGCAGATGATCATTTTTCTTTCTTCTATAAAACAAAAGATTAAAATAGGCTTTTGAAATGAAAACAAAAGAGCTGTATAACATTTTTTAGAGGGAAACAAACAAACAAAAAAATCATTTGACCAAGCCCTAATTCGTTTTAGAATGAGAGAAGTCCAATTTAACTTGAAAGGAGAAGACTTCCCATATTCAGATCTTCATGAAAAGCATATTCTGACCCTGGGGCTCCCCCTTTCAGTAGCTCTGGAAACAGTGCACATTTCACTTTTCTCTGGCCAGCCAAGCTAAAAGGCCTCAAGGGCTGGGTTGGTTTTTTCGACATAGATCAAAATGACAAACCAATGACAAAACTGAGAATGAGGTGCTCTGACGGTGACTGTCCCTCATTCCCTTCTCCTCAAGACTCTTCCTGGCTTTCAGATGATTCTCTGGCACCCACACCTCTGGGCTACCCTGGTTCCTTCATCCATACTAATTCAAAACAACATCATACTAATGATCCAATGCATAATTTGTATTTTACAAAAGAACCCTGGACAAAGTCATGTTTAAGGCACAGTGGATAGAGCTCCAGGCTTCAACTCAGAAAGACTAGAGTTCAAATCTGGTCTCAGATGCTTATTAGTACCCATGTGACCCTGGGCAAATTGATTAACTTTTTAAAAAATCAGTTAACTCATCAATAAAATGGAAATAATAAAGGCATCTACATTCTTGGGTTGTTGTAAAAATAAAAAGGAATAATATTTTTACAAACCATAAATCACTTTGTAAGTGCTAGAGATGATGATGGGAAGGAGATGGGAAGGAAGCAAGGAGAGTTATCTGTTTGGGAAATTTCACTACAAAAGTTGCACCTGGTTTGGAAGTGGGTGAAATGAAAATGATCAAAAAAGCAGGAATTACAATGGCTGAACGCTTATATTTATACCCATCTTCCCTACCATACTGTGAAGAAGGTATTTCAAATATCATTATCCCTGTTTTATAGATCTGTTTCTATTTGTTTATTAATAGCAGAAGATTAAAATGGAATTAAATAAATTCTGGAACTAAAATAAATGTAATTTATGCTTGAGACACAGAGAGGTTACATGGCTTGTCCAGAGTCACCTAGTTCATAAACAAAGAAGCCAGTTTTTGAACTCAGGCCAAATATTCCACTGTCTCTGACAAAGTTTCTGTCCAGAACAGCATCACCAGCACCTCCTCAATACCGGTAGGTCCTCCAAATCTGTAGCTTGATCAGCATTCATTTATTTATACAATCAATTAAAAATAGACTTACTGACTTCCTAACACTAGGCCTACTAAGTGTTGTGGGGCACATTGAAAAGCATAAAATGGTTTGGGGAAGAAGAGATCTAGGAAACACTATTTTGGTGTTTAATGCACTGTGTTTCACTACCCTATATGGAATTTATAACTGATTATGGAAGTCACAAAATTGTGATTTAATATCCATAATTGTTTGATTTATATACCTATTTTGTATACCTGCATGCTTGTGGTTACATAAAAATTTCTCAGGCAAAAAGGTGTTACGAGGGGAAATGATAGAGTGGATAGAAGAAAAGAGCCATCAGAGAGACAATATTACTGAATTCATCACTCACTAGCTTTGTGTCTTATGGAAGTCACTGTGTCTCAGATGCTTACAAGTAGCTGGGTGCCAACTGATGGAAAGCCATCATTGGTGACCTAATTTACTATGTTAGGTTCAAATGAGATCACAGGGATAGAGCTGGAAGGGACCATCAAAATCCTCTTACCCGAGCCCTGAATTTTATAAATAAGGATGCTGAGATGCACAGACTTCAAGTGTCCAAGACTGAGTAGATCAGGGATTGAACTTAAAACTTGTGCTTCTAATTCCACTACTCTGTCTACTACATCCCCCTCATGGATGGACAAATGGATGGGACAATGCTTGGGGGAAAAGTGCCTAAAATGTGAGGGTGTATTGACATTTTAAAGACACAGTTCTTGTCCTCATGGAGCTTTCAATCTAATTGGGGAGACAAGATCAACAACCTGGTGGTGGAACTCTGTTGCCAAAATTCAGAGAAGAAAACATCACTGTGGCCCGAGTCACTCAGGTGGAATTCATGAATGGGGTGGGCATTGAACTGTTCCTTGAAATATGGGGAGAGTTTGAATTAAGATAAGTATTTATGGAGGAGAGACATTCTCAAACAGGAGTCTCTTTGGCTGTCTTTGTAAGCTAAACCAAGAGCTGATGTACCTCACTGTTGCCATGGATACTGTGGGCATGGTCCATGGTCTAGGGCCAAAGACTGGCTTTCAGCCAACTTCGATTTACTTTCTTGCTCTTATGAGAGGGAAGCTGCTTCCACATCAGACCAGTGTGTTCTTTGAACCCGAGATAAGGTTTCATCCACAGATTTGGAGTTCAAAGTTATTTGAACTTAATAGTGGAGGGAACTAAGACCCAGGAAGATTATAGAGAAAAAAAGGAATATATTCTTATTTTGTAGGAGGCATGGGAGGAAAGAGACTTGGTCAGAAGCAATAGGAAATAGAGACCAAAGGGAGAAAGCAGGTTAGGCTCTGGAGCTAGGGAGAGCAAAGAAATGGGTGAATGAAGATCTGGAACTGAAAAGTGTTCACAAAAGTTTACACCAAACAGAGCCCCTGTACCCTGACAATCCACTGTCTGTGATTACAGATTCCTATAGACAAATCATCTCTTCTCAAATATAGCATGAAAATAAATACTTCAATAAAAGGATTTGTGGCTTCTTTGGTATAAATATTCCTTCCCACTGATATCAAGTGCATTTCTACAATTTAATAAACTGCCTTCATGAGGTAACTCGGACTGAATATAATTCACCACCTTGTAGCTCTAGTGATGATGAACTTGTCCAAACTTAACTAAATTGTCTTCAAACAAAAGAAATGTAAGTGGATCCATATCCAAAGACTTTTCAACTGGGCAGAACCTATTAGAAATTATTCTTTACTAACAAGAGTCTTCAAGAACTTAGGATCGCTTCTATACCAAGATCTGGTAGTGGTATTAGACTTCAGTGAAGGAACAGTGTTATAAAGAAATCAAAATATAACTATTCAAATGTATGTATATGTGCATTATATATGTATGTATACATATATAATTTGAGTGTATTAAATACACATACATATATATGTGAGTGTATTGCTTATATAAATCTATATATTGAGAGGCTTTTTAGTATACTCAATGTGGAGACAAATTTAGTTTCAATTTAAGGAAAACTGTCTTAGAAAGAGATTTTTGCAAAAATGGAAAGGGCAATCTCAGGAGCAATATATTTCCCTACATTACCTCTTTACACAAAGTCTGATCGCAACTTCTTGGTTAAGTAAGAGAGAATACGGCAGAAGAGATTCTCTTTCAAATTGGGTTGGATTCATGAGATTCCTTTGATATCTAAAATTTTTATAATTCTGTGGTTCTGCATTAAATCCTGCCTCTGAAGTCTATTGGTTGTATGACCACAGACAAGTTACTTAACATCTCTGAGGCATAATCAACTCTCTAAGACTCACTTCTAAGTGACAGAGGGATTGTAAGATATGCCTATGGCAGAGAAAGTTCTCACACTGGAAAAATCACATGTCTTTAAGGTACTGGTATATGAATACATCAGCATGATTTTTAAATTCATAGAATTAGAAATAATCTAAAAGACCAACAACTGAGAAATGGCTGTTTTAACTATGTTAGATCAAAGTAATGGAAGATTAAATTGCCATTAAAATGAAAACAAATTTGAAATATAGAGAAAATTGTAAAGACATGAAATAATATAAAGTGAAGGAGGTAGATCAGAAGATCAGATAAAGAGATAGATGATAGATAGACAGAGAGACACAAACACATATATACACACACCTGTCTAAAAGAAAAAACATAAAATACAGAAATGAATGGGGATACAGATTTAAAGAGAGACAGAGGGAGAAACTATTATTGTCCTCTCCTCCTACGTTAGCAGTCTTTCCCCATTTATTCTTTCTAGCTTGTCAGTTTTAAAAATGGGGACTGTGTTTAACTATTCCTATAGCTCTCCTAAGAGGCTTATACTATGACTGCATTCTTTTAAAATATAATTGTAAATTTGTTTACTTAATTTTGTAATTGAATAATAAATTATTTTTAATAAAATCAATATGAAATTAAAAATCATTTCTTCTTCACTAAGCATATAGCAGGTAAGTTGACCATTTTCTCCCCCCTTTGTGTCCTTGATTAAGCAAGCTAGATCAGAGCAGAAAATATAAACTGACAGGACTAAGGAGAGGCTCAATGTGGAGACAAATTTATCTTCAATTTAAGGAAAATTGTCTTAAAAAGAGACAAATAAGAATAAGGGTTTAGACAAAGCATGGTTGGTTTGGTAGAAGTCTGTGAAGAACAAGATTTTTGGCAGGACTGAAAAATGGGTTGGTCATAAACAGGGGTCAGAGCTGGTAATGGTATCAGGATGATAGAACATCTGCAGCAATACTATGGCAAGCTCCCAGTGAATCCTTGTTCTAAAAAAGGGAGAATGAAGCAAACTTGTTTGTTTTTAAATATTTTAATAATGAATTCATCGATTCAACAAATATTTATTTTCCATTGTAAGTTATTTTCAATGTGTGTGAGGCTCTTAAGTGGATGTTGGTTGAGATTTTTTTTTTCATTGTATCCATGTTGTCATTAATTCAGCGAACTCCCAATGAGGAATTTTCCTCCACCAATGAAGGATCAGCACTTCACCTACTCAGCTAGTCTTAGATGGTTGCAGGATATGCTGAGAGGTCAGGTGGCTTGTCCATTATCCAAGTCAGTATTAATCAGAGGAAAACTTGAACTTGAATCTTCCTGACTGTGTGGCTGGATCCCCACCCACACTGCCTCTCAGGAGAGCTATAGGACTGGTTAAACAGTCCCCATTTTTAGAGCTGGTTAAACAGTCCCCATTTTTAGAGCTGACAAGCTAGAAAGAATAAGGTATGTACATAGGTGTGGGAGAATAAATGTAGAAAGACCACAAACTTCGGAGAGGAGAAAAGTAATATTAATAACTTATATTTCCAAGACATTTTTAGTTTTATAAAAATTTTCTTCACAACAAGACCCACGATGTAAGTAATACAAATGTGAGCATCCTATTTCTACAGATGAGGAAACTAGATCTCAGAGAAGTTAAGGACTCCCCTGAATCTTGGCTGAATTTTAGTCTAGTATTCTTTCTATACTTCATTATTCTGCTTACCCACTCTTGCATTCATTCATTCATTCAGTAATCATTACTGAACACCTGCTAAATTCAAAGGAAGTATCTAATAATCATAACATTTCAAAGTTAGTAAGAAGCACAGAGTCATTTAAGCCTAACTTGAACCATGAAATCTCTTTACAGCAGCCAAGATATAATGATACATCATAATATCTGTACAGTATCACTGTAGTACAGTGAAAAGACCCTGTATTTGAAGTCAGAAGCTCTGAGTTTGAATCTTGGCTTTGATATTTAACAATCTGAGTGACCATGGTCAGGTCACTTCATGTTTCTGAATGTAAATTTCCTCATCTGCAAAATAACCCTGAGGTCCCTACCGACTCTAGATCCTCAGGGATGATGTCTTGTCAGGAGTCAGGTGGTTTCCTGTCCATTTCTGGACATGACAGATTTATTTAGATTGAACTGAACTCTGTCTCTCTAACTCCCCCTCATTGCTGCTAGTTATGTCCATCAGAGCCAAGCAAGGAGCAAAAGGAAAAGATGTAATCTGTATTGCCCGCTTAGCCTTGGACATCCCTTTTTTAAATAAAGCTTTTTATTTTCAAAACATATGCATGGAAAATTTGACAACATTGACCCTTGCATAGCTTTGTGTTTCAGATTTTCTTCTTCTTCCCCTGACACTCTCCCCTAGATGGCAAGCAATCCAATATATGTTAAACATGTTAAAATATATGTTAAATCCAAAATATGTATACATATTTATACAATTCTCTTCCTGCATTAAAAAAATTAGATCAAAAAAAGAAAGCAAATGAGTAAGAAAACAAAATATAAGCAAACAACAACAAAAAGAGTGAGAATGTTATGTTGTGATCCATATTCAGTTCCCAGAGTCCTCTCTCTGGGTATAGATGGCTCTCTCCATCACAAGATCATTGGAAGTGGCCTAAATCATCTCATTGTTGGAAAGAGTTGGACAAGTTCTTTAATATCTTTCTGTGCACCTATATATCTTTATCTATAAAATGAGGGGTTTGGGCTGAACATCTTCTGAGACCTTTCTGACTAGACGACTATGATCTCACAATGGTTTCATTTTTGCCTTTGTACCTCCAGTGCCTGTTACAGCACTTTGCACATAGTTGATGCTTAATAAATGCTTATTGAATTGAATCAAGAGACAAACATCTTCATCTTTAACTTAAGGGTGACATTCCTGGGCCATTCATTTCAAACAACAAACACTATTTCAGATGAAGAGGTGCTTAATTGAGAAAAATCTTACAGTAGCAGAGACACAAGGAGTGTTTGCTCTGTGAAATTTCTCCTTGGCCCCAGAAGGGTTGATTTTCTTTGATCAGAAACCTTCTTTGCTTAGCCCTTATCTCAGTTCCACTGGAAGTTCTGGAGGCAGGGGCCCCTGGGGTGCACATCCTCCTATCCCTCTGCTTCCTCACCACTCTGGCCATAGCAACAGCTGCACAGCCGCAAGCATCAACATAAATGAGATGAGAGCTATTGAAAACATGTTGACAAAGTTATCAGTGCTTTACAAATGCCAGGTGTTTTTCTCATGATGATTGTTATTAAATTTCTAGGCAGAGAGTCCATAAATGGGCCCCAAAAGTAGGATTTTTCCAAAAGAAAAAGCTGCTTGCTCCCTAGAATGATCTGAAAGGCACCTTAGAGGTTATGTCCCCCAAACCCAGCATTTTGCAGAATTGAAAAGAGACTTGGAATATGGAAGGTTTTGATATGGAATAACCTTCAAAAGTATAATAAAATCTCTTCCTTTAAAGGGACCCACGTGTGCAAAAATGTCTGTGGCAGCACTTTTTGCAGTGGCAAGAAACTGGAAACTGAGTGGATGCCCATCAGTTGGGGAATGGCTGAATAAGTGATGGTATGTGAATGTTATGGAATATTATTGTTCTATAAGAAATGACTATCAGGAGGATTTTAGAGAGGTCTGGGGAGACTTACATGAACTGATGCTAAGTGAAGTGATCAGAACCAGATCATTGTACACGGCAACAATATTATACCATGATCAATTCTGATGGATGTGGCTCTCTTCAACAATAAGATGATTCAGATCACTTCCAATGATCTTGTGATGAAGAGAGCCATCTATACCCAGAGAGAGGCCGGTGGGAACTGAGTGTAGATCACAACATAGCATTTTCACTTTTTGTTGTTGTTTGCTTGCATTTGATTTTTTCCTCAATTTTTCCCAGTTTGATTTGATTTTTCTTGTGCAGCAAAATAATTGTATAAATATGTATGCACATATTGGATTTAACAAATATTTCTACTATGTTTAACATATATTGTATTATTTGCCACCTAGTAAAGGGGGTAGGGAAAGGGAGGGAAAAAATTGGAACACAAGGTTTTGCAAGGGTAAATGTTGAAGAATTATCCACGCATATGATTTGAAAAATAAAAGGCTTTAATTAAAAAAAAAAAAACTAAAAAAGGGGGAAAAGAGTTTCTCAGAAACAAAAGATAAAAAATAAAATAAAATCCCTTCCTTTTCCAGAGGAGAAAATTGAAACCTGGAAAAGGAAAATGATTTCCTAAAGGTCACAGAGTAAGTCAGTAGTGAAGCTGGGTTTAGCAATTCGGTCTTCTTAGAAATTGATATGGTGTTCTTTTTATCACACCAGACTGTCCTCTCTGAATAGCAGAAGTTCTTAATCTTTTTGCACCCTATCCCCCTCAGGCAGTCTGATGAAACCTACAGACTCTTTCTTAAAATAACATTTTTAAATGTCTAAAATAAAATATGTAGGTTTGCAAAACAATCAGTTATATTAAAAATGCAGATAAAAATATTTTTAAAACAAGCTTACTGATCCCAGTTAGGAACCCCTAATCTTCACTCTGCTTTTCCCCAGTCACTCTCATTATACCCAAAATGACATTAAAATATGATAAAATCAGAAAGGAGTTTAGAAAAATTCTCTTTCCTAAAAATATCTAATGCACTATGGTGCCTAAAATTATTTCTTTGTCTTAAAGAATTGGGAAGCTTGGAGAATCCAAAATAGCAAAAGAGCTATGAATAACAAGTCATTCCCAGACAAATTTTCTTGAAGATTAGTTAACAGCCAGTACAAACTAAGTCTTTTTGTAAATGGAACATAAGAATTTGATCTAGAAAGGATCTTAGAGATAATCCAGTCCAATCTCCAAATTTTACAAATTGGGATTTTACAGATTGGGAAACCAAGGACATTGGAAGAAAAATAATTTACTCTTGGTCACACCTAGATAGAGATATGTATGAGGTTGGAAGATCCTTTCTCAAGAACATGTTTAGAAAGAAAAATAGGAAGAAAAGATCATTGTGTACCCCATTGGAGGTACCATGAGGGAAGACAAAGACAAAGAATAGAGTTCAATGTCTTTCTAAGTATGCCTTAGAATTGGTACTACTTCTTATTAGCCAAAGATATCAGCAACCTCACTAACTTTAAAGTGCTTAGTAATAGGCAGAGTGGCCACTAGCAGCTCCAAGGAATGGTTAAGGAAGAGAGAAAGAAGAAGAAAGGAAGGAAAGTGAGAGAAAAAGATGTAGGAGAAGGAAAGGGAAAGAAAAGAGATAAGAAGGCAGGGGAAGGAAGAGGGAAAGGGAGAAGAGTTGATAGGGAAAGGGGGAGTCCATCCTTGGAGACATAAAAGGCACAACATGTTAGGGCTAGAAGAAATTATCTAATCTAATCCCCAGACCACAATGAGGGAGCTGTGGTTTTTGGTACTGCTTGCTTCAGGTACAAAAGTTCATGGAGTAGATCCTAAGTAAAACATTTTACATGATAGTAAGTCTCCAGTGAATTTTCTTTTTAGAACTCACACAAAGACTGGGTATAGTATGTTTCTGTGTTTGGAGGAAAGGCAGACTACCGTGATTCCCCAAACCCCCCAAATATCCCATGATGTCTTGATTGAGTCATCTTTTTGTTGTCTCTACAAAAGCCACTTATTTCATCTGCAGGATAGTCTACTAGAAAGGACACTTCTTTGAAAGTCAGTAGATCTTCTCTAGTCCAACCCTGCCAGTGACTGACTATCTATCCAAAAGAAAGTGACTCATTTCTGTGCCTAAATTAGATCCTACTTAAGTGAAGAGGTCAGGCTAAGTGATTGCCTAGGGACTTTTTCTAGATCTTACATTTTGATTCAGTGTCTATTCAATCTTTCTTAATGCAGATGAAGATATTGCCTTTCTTTGGATCACAGGTCTAGATCTAGGAGGTCCTCTAGAGTTCATCTAGTTCAGATCTCTTATATTATGATGAGGAAACAGACCCAAAGAAGTTCAGGGATTTTTCTTAGGATGATAGATTTAGAGTGGAAAAGAATTTTTGTATTTTACAGATGGGAAAACTGGCAATCATGGGGGATGGTGAAAAGTAACTTGTTCAAGTCTACACATGCAATATCTGATACTCTTTCTGTAGCATTACTTTGTCTTTATTTAAGTGTTCTATAATGTCAGAGCCATTTTGGCAGGTGGATCCCTACTATCCATAATGACCCCTTCAATGAGAAATGTTGTCTTTTAGTTGTTTCAGGTGTGTCCGATTCTTTTTGACCTCAGTTGGGGTTTTCTTGCAAAGATACTGTAGTGGTTTTCTAATTCCTTCTCCAGCTTATTTTACAGATGAAGAAATTGAGGCAAATAAAGTTGTTGAGAGTCACATAACTAGTATTCTATCTGAGGCCAGATTTGATCTCTTTCTTACTCCAGAACTGGTACTCTATCCATTGTACCACCTATCTGCCTTCATTGACATAACTGAGACTTAAATAGAATACTCTTTTATAGTTTTTGGGATCTTTGCCCCTCACCCTTCTAGCTCCTTTTGTTTCTCTCTTGCTCATCCCAATAAGGCATTTTGAGAGGGAGCAAAAAAGGACGAGAATTAATGGGTCAAAAAAATTCTCAAGTTGTCAAACTAAAAAACCTTCAAACCCACATGTGATCGAACTCTTTCTCTGACAATCTCTTTCCCAAAAAGGTACAATATCTATCTATAGTTTAGTTGGAAGGATTCTTAGGAATTCTAAGCTCATGAATGAAGAGAAAGAAGGGAACTCAGAAGCTTCCTAGTCCCACCTTGTTGTGTTATAAATAGTAACATGAAGCCTGAGAGGGGAACCAATTTGCTCAGCACCACACTACAATCACACAGTCAGGATTTGAAAGCAGGACCCATAGCTCTAGATCCAGCTCTCTTTTCCCCAGACCACATTGTCTCTCAGAATCCTTTTACCTTGTTCTTGACTCTGCTTTGTGATAAAAATAAGGCTAGAATCCAGGGGCTAAAATGCTTTTGTCTGTATCTTAAAATATTTGTGTTTCTCGAAGACTATTAAGCTCACAATTTAAAAGGAATAAAAGAATGAGACCCAGAAAGCAGAAGCTTAATTAAAAAGAAAAAAATAAGATTACAAATGAATCTAATCATCTACCTTCCCTCTCCTATCTCTTTCCCCTCCCTTTTCTTTTTAACTTCCTTTCTTTCTGGTCCTTCTCCTTCAGCCAATCAAGAAACACCATTATATCCAAGGACCTCCTTCCCTTCCTCTTTCCCTCCTGCCACCTTTGCTTTGCTCCAGTGGAACAAATTAGCATTTCATCAGAATTCATCTTTTATCTTCTTTTCTGCCCTTTCTTCTAATGTGGACAATTTGATGGTATTTCTGCCTTCCTCCCTTGCTCCTGAGGAGTCCACCCCAAACCCAGCTTGCATGGCAGGAAGGGAGAGGGGAGGGGAGATGATAAACTTCTAACCTATTTAAGCCATAATTTTAATTTTTTAATAATAAAGCCAATATTTGAATGCTATGTCCATTGCAAAAGAAAAAAAATAGTGAAAGGGCTTTTATTATGCAAGTTCAGCAATGGAAAAAGCATTCTTATTTTTTGTACCCTGGAAGCTTTCTAGGCTACAGGAAGAAAGAGCAGATTCTTCTATAGTCCCCTACAGTATCAAGTGCTTACTTTGCCCATCTTTGTCTCTGTTCTTTTCTCTCTGTCTCTGTGTCTTTCTGTCTGTCTCTGTCTGCTTATCTTTGTCTCTCTGTGTATCTGTTTCTCTCTGTCTCTGTCTCTCTGTCTTTGCCCCTCTTTCTATCTCTATGTCCGTTTGTTTATCTATCTCTCTTTCTCTCTGTCTCTCTCTTTCTCTCTCTCTTACACACCACTAAGACCTTATCTCAGAACCAGTTTTGATCTATAATTGGGAGAAAGGACATTTGGGACAGTAAACAGTCCTTTGATATGGGGATAAGGAAAGACCTGAGGATTGAATCCCAGCCCTCATCTCTACCAGAAAGATGAACTCTCTGGAATTCAGTTTCATCATCTCTCAAAAGGGAAAGAATAAATATATATGAGCTACGGAGGACAACTATAAGGGAAAGAAATAGAAATGACCAGAGAAATGAAGAAAAGAGGGTGGTCTAGGGGGACTCTTGACAGAGTTCCAAGCAAAATAGTGGTGACATAGTAAATAGAATGCTAAACATGGAGTCAGAAAAATGGGTTCAAATACAATTTCCAACACTTATTGTACCTGGGATAATGAGCAAATCATTTAATTTTTCTGAGTCTGAGTTTCCCCATCTGTAGCATAGAGGATAGGGAGTAAGCCTCTTAGCCAGTTAGCCCTAGATCCAGGTCCCATCCTTGATACATACTGTCTATCCAGACATAATCCCTTCCTTCTTTCGATCCAAAGAACTACCTCAGACTCTGACAGGGAGTTTATCTTGCCTAAAGCCAGGCCTATATGTCACTTCAGGGCCACCAGTTCCAACATCCTACATCAACTTTGGCTCTCATTCCTATATCACACCAATATTATCCCTATTTCCTTTCCATATGAAACTTGGACATTACAATGAAAATGATCCTGAGTTCTAAGGGGACTTTGACCATTTCATTAGATGGCAAGTTCCTTGAGAACAGGGACTGTTTTGTATGCTTGTATTTGTATGTTTTGTATGTGTGTATGCTTGTATTAGCATGTTGTCTGTCTGTATTTCTATGTTTTGTATGTTTGTATGTTTGTATACTTATAATTAGCATGCTGTCTGCCACACAGATTTAATAAATGCTTTATCTATTTAAGTCATTGAACCCTAGTGCCCTAGGCAAATTTTCAAGTCAATATATTGTAAAGAAGGTGCCAGCCTGAGTTTCTTCATCTAAGAACTCCTTATACCAATAAATTCTAGGTCTACTGTCTATCTTTATCTCTCGTACCTGTTTAACCTCGTACCTGTTTAATTCACATGCTCATTGTGAGACTCAAAGGAATTAATACATGCAAAAGTACTACACCAAATTTAAAGCATTGTAATATTAATTATTATTGTTGTTCTGTGAGGGGTTTTCACAGGCAGAGTTTGGCTTTAGGTATTTTTGTGAAAGGAATGAATTTGTTCATATTCTCCATCTGTGTCAGGATTTTTTCTAAATCCATGGCCTAAATCTATGATATTATGATTGCTTTCTCTCCTGCTGGGCCATAAATGAAATTTGTTTTATAGGAATAGGAAACAAAGGAACAGCAAAAAGGAAAAAAATATTATAATTTTTTTTGGAGGGAGATAAGGGAGAACACACTGGGTCTTTCTATCTTTCTCAGGCTAGAAATATATAAACCACTGATGAACACAACACACTATTTGCCGATCTACTGTAGACCAGTCCACCTTAGGCAGCCTGGTAGTCCCCTTCCCATCCCACTACAGGAGACTCACCATATTGGTTCTTGACTTAATGTGGGCATTTGATTAGCTTTAGGTCTACTGTAGAGCAGAAATCTGGAGTTCAAGCATTCCATCAGCTTTATACTGCCCTAGTGACATACTTGTAGGATGTGTAGGATGGGAGCCCCCCACCAACTATTATAAAATAACCCCAATCTGAATGCTTATCTTCCTCTTCCTGCTTCTTTCATCCTTCTCCAAACTTTCCACTGCTGCAATGCAGTAGCAAGCACATTGGTCTTGCAGTTGAGCCATCAGCTTCCAAATCTGTCTCCAACACTTATTATATTAGGCAACTTTTATATTAAACAAAGATAATGGAACATTCTGTAAATGGCAAAGTTTTAGTGATGTATGCAAGTCAAATATCACTAAAGTAGTATAATTATTGATTTATAGCTTCCAATTCAAGGTATTAATAATAACTTACATTTATATTTAACATTTATAAAGAGTGCTAGATTTGGAGTTGGGGACCTAAGGTTTACTGTGCTCTCTGTTATTACTAACTGTATGACTGTAGGGAAAATTAGCTCATTCCTCTAAGTCTCAATATCCTCATTGGTAAAATGATCGTAATAATGCATGTATTGTCCATTTCATAGAGTTTATAGAATCATGCATATTTAATACTGAAAGGAACTTTGGTGGATCTCTAGTAAAATTATATAATTGTATACATAAGAAAACTGAGTTTCTGCATTGATTTCCGGAATATTAAAACATAAGAGTGTCAAAGTTGAAAGAAATCATAGTACATTGAATGTTAGAGTTAAAATTATCTTAAAACATAAAATGTCAGGGATGAAATGGTGTTCATTTTTAAAATTAAATTTTAGTTTATTTTTCAAACAAAAATCTATTCTCTCTCCCTTCCACTTTCCTTTCCATTGAGAAAGTAAGAAAAACAAGATTACCTGTAAACAAACAAATTCAGCAAAGACAAATTCTTACATTTGGCCACATCCAAAAAATGTGCCTCAATCTGCACTCTAAGTCCATTACTTCTCTAGCTTGACTTGGCGGCATGTTTCATCCTAGAAGTGTAATTGGTCATTGTGATGAATAGAGTTAAGTTGTTTGGCCTTGCAGTTATTATTGTTATTGTATAAATTGTTCTCCTGGTTCTTTTCACTTTGTTTCACATTTAAGTCTTTTAGGGTTTCTCTGAAATCATACCCTTCATCGTTTCTTATAGCGCAATAGTATTCCATCATATTCATACAATATCTTAAATAATAACCTTAAAATAAATCTTAATAATATAATCTTAAAACAAAAATATGAAAGAACCTTAGCACACAGGATGTTATAGATGGAAGGAACCTTAAAATCAGCCAGAACTGAAACAGAGAATATACAGAAAATATACAACAGAGAATATCAGAGCTTGAAAGAGGTCTTCAAAAGCACCTAGTTTAGGGTTTTCATTTTACAGAGAAAGAAACTGAAGTCAGAGAAGAGCAAAATCCCACAATCACACATGAAATCAGTAATCAAAGTAGGACTGAGGAATCCTGAAACCAAGCCCAAGATTTCTTCCATGTATGTCAAGCTGTTGAAATATTTCTTCACAAGCTCTGAAAAAGACAATAATGGTTGACACATAATATTTAATGTTGGACACAAGGTCAGAATGGGCAGGAAGTTGATATTGAAGAATGTCCTATTTAATGTGGGATAGCCGGTCACCTTCAGCCAAATATATGGACCTACTTCTGTCCTGAAAGTTGATAAAGAATCATTAAATATACAGAGAAAGAATGAACTCAATTTGCCTAATGGAACTGAAGTAGCAGGGGAGGAATCATATTCCTGGAAATAAAAAGGTAACTGGCCCTTTTAAAGGCCATAGACTGTGCATGCAATTGGGATATACACCAGACTGCCAGACAGCAGGGAATTGAGACCATTAATATGCCTTACTTTCATTTATAGTGTTATAATTAAGTACAAATTCTGCAGGAGATACTATTAATGAATGCACAAATTAAATTATTATGCACTTCATTTAAGGTATTATAAATACGATTATTATTGTCACCATTGATCAAGCTGCTAGCTTGCTCCTGCAAGGCCAAAGGGAAGCCTGGTAGGCAGAACAGAAGAGTTTGTGTTAGCAAAAAGGCCCAACAGGAGCTGGGCTTGAAGACAGAAAGGCAGCTGCCAAACTGGGTGAGTTATGGGATTTCTGCCAAAGCTGCTCCTAAAATTCTGGCTTTCTAGAACTGAACTCCCCTCTGTAACAGCTGCTCCCATATTCTAGTACTGGAGTGTCCTCAGCTGGACTAAGCCATAAGGTCAACAGAAAATGTCTCTCAGAAAAAAGAAAAGCAGTTCATGTGTGGTGGATCTGATGTCAAAAAACCTGGGTTCAAATCCCAACTCCAATGCTTCCTGGCAGTGTGACCATAGGCCAGTCACTCCAACCACTTTGAGCAGGTGTCGCCATCCAGAAAATGGGCATAATAGTTTCATTTACCTCATAGGGTTGTTGTGAGGTTTAAATGAAATCATGCACCTAGAGCACTTTACAACCCTAAAGTTCTAGATAAAATTATCTATTAGGATTCCATATTGCCTTTTTTACTGAAAAGTGAACTCACTGAGGATAGGTACTATGGGGGGATTTTTGGTCCTTTTTTGCATCTCTAACACTTAGCACAGTGCGTGGCACATAAGAAACTCTTAATTAATGCTTGGTGACTGACTGTAAACTGTCATTTCAAATAAATGATTGTTTAGCGAATTGCTATAAACACCAGCTCTTGATCTAAGCATTGCAGATTCAAGGAGGAAGAAAATACAGTTCCTTCTTTGAAGACGATCCTAGCCTCATCAAGGAAATAAGATGCACCCGAATAATTATACGACCAAGAGATCAAGAGCTCAAGGGAGCCTTAGAGATCAGAGAACAACCCTCTTCTTTTACCAAGGAAAAAAGTACTGCTCAAAGAAATTAAGTGGCTTACAATCCAAATTTAAAAGAAACATACAGAGTTCCAAGCAAAGGATATGAGAAATAAACAAGGAGGGGACACTTCTAAATGGGAAAAACCAGGAAGGGTTTTATGGATTGGCCAGGGTCTGAGAAAAGGAAAAAAGTGTCACTATGTGGAGATGTATTCTAGGCACAGATGAGGGAAATGGATGGCACGGAAATAGGAAAGGGAAGAAGGTAGCAAGGGGACAGTAAGTAGTTACTAGCATCCTTAAAAGGAAAAATAGACAAAGTATTTATTAAGAACTTATTATATGTCATTGTAATATATGCTAGAAATACAAATACAATCAAAAAGAAAGATAATCCCTGTCCTCAGAAAGCTTCCACCCTAAAGACAATTTATAAAAAGGAGCTGAAAAGCAGAGGGTGTGAGTGGGGACTGAAAAGTAATCCAAGGAATCATGGATTGAATTGGGTTTGGAGTGAGGATGATTGGCAGGGGCCTTTCATCAAAGGAAGGTTCCAGGGACCAGCTGCTGGGGCAGAAGTCAAGAAATACTCAGAGGAGACAGCAATAAGGACTGGAGCTGGGGTTTCATTTATAAAGCTAACTCTTGGGTTGGGAAATTCCTTCTAACCATAAAAGTCTTCAAGACCTGCATAGGACACAGCAAAGTTAGCTAACCCAGCCCAGGCCTACCTTTCCAACTTTACATTTTACTCCTCAACCTGTAATCTTCAACCCAGCGAAACTGGCTTCCTTACCATTCTACATATGAGACACTCCATCTCTCAGCTTTAGATATTCTCCCTAACTGTCTCCTGTTCCTGGAATGCTCGCTCTCCTCTGTTTAAATTACTGACTTCTCTAGCTTCCTTTAAGTCCCAACTAAAATTTCACCTTCTACAGGAATTCCATGCCTTCCTTCCATTAATTCCAATGCCTTCTCTTTGTTAATTATGTCTTAGTTATATTGTCTCTAGCTTGGTTTGTGTATGATTGTTTGCATTCTGTCTCTTCCCTTAGATTATAAACTGCATGAGGGCAGATAGGATTTTTGCCTCTTTTTTCTCCCAGCCCTTATCTGACACATGCCAGGTATTTAATAAATGTCTGTGGATCAATTGATTGATTTAGGTGACTAATCCAGCAGTATACACTTGACAGGTGCCGGATTTACATCCATAATATGCATGATTCAGAGGCTGACTTTCTATCCACTACTTCAATCTGCCTCGCCTGCCTAAAAGAAAGCAATTTGAAATAAGTCATAAACTTAAGTTGGCTCATCTTTTGGAAGTCCCTGAACCCAAACTAAGAAATTTATTCTTAATTCATTAGGTAATGGAGAATTACTCAAGCCTTCTGATCAAGGCTTGTACTCCTCAGAGATAATAGGGTAATGGAAGAGGGAAAGCAGGAAACAGGATAGTATGTTTCCTTTCTAGTGAAGAAATAAGGAAGTAAGAGAGATTATAAATTATTTTAATCAGAGAATAAAGAAAGTGAGATAGTTTGTGGGTCCCTGAGCATGACCATCAATTCCATCTCAAGTGCCTCCTCTTATTCTACTTCTATTTTCTCTTCATTTCCTCTCTGCTCCCCAAGTCCTACTGTAAGGTTGATGTAAACCCTGGCTCAAATTCCTTTTCTAGAAGGTCTTCACCAACTAATCTAATCTCAGTGATCATTTTGGTCTGCTCTAGCACATAAAATCTATGCCCTAGAGCTTAGCATCTGAGCAGATATTGGAATACAATGATGATGATGATGATGATGATGGTGGTGGTAGTGGTGGTGGTGGTGATGATGATGATGATGATGATAGGAGCAAACCCAATATTTTATAGCATTTTACAAAACACTTTCACATTAATTTTCTCATTTGAGATTCACAATGACTCTGTAAGGTAGTCAGGATAGGAATTATTGCCATCATTTTGGATGTGAAAAAAACCTCATACCTAGAGAAGTTAAGGAAGGAAAAAGTCATAGAATTACATGGGAAAAGAATCATAAATTTTGAGCTAGCAGATACTTCAGAAGACAAGAAGTCCAATTTCATTTTGTAAATAAAAGGAAATGAGGCACAGAAATTGTCTTGCTCAGGGTTCCTCCAGGTTTGACTCAGGATTTGAACTCATGTCTTCCTGATTCCAAGTCCATCACTCTATCCTCAGTAACACTGACTTACCTGTCTAAGTTGGAATTCAGGAAAAGAAGCATGATATATTGACAGGATCACTGCACTGGATTTGACCTAGGTTCAAGCCCCAACTCTGCCATTTTCTAGATCACCCATGTGATCTTAGATGAATGGTTATCCCTCTCAGGGTCTTAGTTCTCTCAGCTATAAAATGGATATAGGGTGGGCCAGATGACTCCATAAGTGTATTCCAGCTTTGACATTTGACAGTTCTATGTTATACGCAAGAGCACACAACCATCGGGCAGTGAAGCTGAACTAGAGGCCAAATCCCAGAGTACTTTCCATCACACAATGTCTCCTTTTTGGATCTGAATTATTATTTCCCATGCAGAGCAATTTAGGGGCAGAGAGGAAAAGACAAGGGCTATAGAACAGTTCAAATGATGAGAGAAGTGGGAAGATTACTATGAAGAGGGTGTCTAGAAAGAGCTGTGACACAGACTGGCTCAGTGGGAGCAGATTAAGAAGTATATTATTAATATCTGAGAATTTAAATAAATACCTGTTGATGTCTAAAGCTCATCCATTCAACAAGCACTCAATTTATAGAAGTAGGAACATACAGGAAATGTAAACAATGTTAAAATCTCATGGGAGAAAGCCAAATTGGGAATGACAATAGATTGACAGCAAGTTAGTCAGTCAACAAAGTTTTATCAAGTGTTTACTTGTATGTGGTTGTGAAGGAACAAAGAGGGCTGAGGGCAAGAAATGAGTCTAGTTTAAATTGCAATTAAGGTCATTCAAGTTCTATAATAAAACAAGATGAAGATATCTTATGAGAAGAGAAATTATCCGCCTGGTGGTTTTGAGCTCTGTAAGTCTAGGATCCTAATTGTCTAATGAATTTGGTGATTATCAGAGTACTGGCTAGACAGAGGCTGATTTCTGTCCAACAGTATGTTCCGACTTAGAATCTATATTTATTGAGATTAATTGGATCAAAACCTAACTACCTCTTTGTTGACTCAAAGTCTGTACTTGATTGTGGCATGTTCCTGGCTCTCCTATTTCAGCTCCTTGTCCTAGCTCTCATGTCTTACCATTTTTATCCTTATTTTCTATGTTGAGTACAGGAAGTTTGATTCACATTTATAAAGCATCTTTGATTTTTTGCATCCTTTTAAAATTATTATTATTAAAGCTTTTTTTAATTTTCAAAACATATGCATATATAATTTTCAACATTTATCTTTGCAAAACTTTGTGTTCCAAATTTTTTCCTCCCTTCCTCCACCTCCTCCCTTAGAAAGAAGTAATCCAATATATGTTAAACATGTGCAATTATTGTATACATAGTTCCACAATTATCATGCTGCACAAGAAAAATCAGATGAAAAAGGAAAACAATAAGAAAGAAAACAAATGCAAGCAAAGAACAACAAAAAAAGTGAAAATGCTATGTTGTGATCCACACTCGGTTTCCACAGTCTTCTCTGTGGGTGCAGATGGCTCTTTTCATAACAAGATCATTGGAACGGCCCTGAATCACCTCATTTTTGAAAAGAGCCATGTCCATCAAAATTGATCATCTCATAATCTTGCTATTGGTATGTACAACAATCTACTGGTTCTACTCACTTCCCTCAGCATCAGTTCATGTAAGTCTCTCCAGGCCTTCCTGAAATCATCCTACTAGTCATTCTTACAGAACAATAATATTCCATAACATTTATATACCATAACTTATTCAGCCATTCTCCAACTGATGGGCATCCACTCAGTTTTCAATTTCTTGCCACAAACATTTTTTTGCAAACGTAGGTCCCTTTCCTTCCTTTATGATCTCTTTGGGATACAGACCCAATAAAGACAGTGCTAGATCAGTTTAATAACTGTATGAATAGTTTAATAGCCCTTTGGTCATAGTCCCAAATTGCTCTCCAGAATGGTTGAATCAGTTCACTATTCCAGCAACAATGTATTAGTGTTCCAACATCTTTAATCTTTGCAAATTACATTCCTCAAAAATATCTAGTAAAATGAGAGGCACAAGTATCATTATTCCCATCTCACAGATAAGGAAACAGATTCACAAAGATTAAATTATTTGTCTATGATCACACAGCTATTAATTCTTATTTAATTCCATGCAATTTCTACCATACAATACTACCAATCAAATAAATACATAATGAGAGTGTTAAAAGTCAGTTAAAATCCAACCATAGGGTGAAAGCAAAAGTTTTCTAGTTCTCACATACATATTCTCCTTCCTCTCTTCCCCTATCCAAATATAAACTCCTTTCTCTTGCTTGGGTAACTTTGTGGATTTGCTCAATATTTGACCTGATAATTTAAGATTCTTGATTTGACTGTTTCTTTATCATAACACTTTCTAATTTACATATGACTAACTCATATTGAAATTTTTTAAAAGTTAAGGTACTATCATTTCTGTAATTCAAGCCACACTGACAAGTCATTGCCTAGTTAGTTGCTAAGGGATACGCTTTAATGGATAAATAAGAAACATGTATAATTGTCACTTCCACTCCTTCAACAGTACGAAAGAACACTAAAGTGCTTAGAAACAGTTTGCTCTTTTAAATATAGTAAATGTTTCCCTTTCAACCTTCACTATGCTACGAATTTGTACAGTGTATGAAGAAAGAATTGGCTAAGCAAAGATAAACTTTGCCAAATGTTCCTAAAGCCAAAATTAGCCAAGAAATTTCCTTGTAGTGATGAATGAACAAAACTTGTAACATTTTCTGTGTTTCCCAAAAGAACATAAGGTAGACCAGGCATGGTGGTGCAGGCCTAAAATCTCTACTATTGGGGGGACTGACACTGGTAGATTGCTTAAACTTAGGAATTCTGAACTGCAGTAGGCTAAGCCAATTGGATGTCAACATTAAGTTAGTTCAGAATCAATATGGGGAGAACCTCAGAAGCAGACTGACTGAAGAAGAGTGAATCAGCCCAGATTAGAAATAGATATGGTCAAAGTTCCTGTGCCAGCCAATAGTGGAAATAGGCTATTAAGTAGTCACTACAATTCCAGCCTGAGAGAGATAAGGAAGGGAAGGAAAGAAGGAAGGAAGGAATGAAGGAAGGAAGGAAGGAAGGAAGGAAGGAGGAGAAGGAGAGAGGGAGGGAGGGAATGAGGGAGGAAAGGAGAGTTAAAGGAAGAAAGAAGGAAGGATATAGAAAGAGAAAGGGAGAGAAGAAAGAGACAGAGAGAGGGGGAAAGAGACAGAGAGATGGGGAGAGAAAAAGAGATGGAGGAGAAGAAAGGAAAGATAGACAGAAACTTAATGATAAAACTACAAAGAACCTATCCAATTTGTTTGCAATTTGTTTTGCATCACCTCCCTGATGTCATCATCTTCATTGAGAATGAAAGATAAATAACAACAACATGAACATAAAAGTAATCCTAAAAATGTTATTTTCTGGAGCAGATGATTCTGTTATTGATAGAATTGACAACCTATTTTCTCAATTTAGGCCTAATCATTCCATATCATAAGATTTTTGAACTAGAAGGAAAATGTAGATATTATCTAACCTATCCCCTTCATTTTATGGATAAGGTAACAGATACTCCTCCCTCCAGGCAGTGAAGTAATTTGCCAAGGCAGTAAATGGCAAGGCCAGAATTACAAACTGTCACCTGACTTCAGAGCCAGAGTGCTCCCCTCAAATCCACTTCCATCACCACCTCCTCATACCGCAACCTCTCTCTTTACCCTGCCTTTTTGCAGGTCCACCTCCCACTTGATCTCATAAAGCAAAAAGCTACAAAACAAAATCCAATCTGGATATTCCCTGTTGACCCGGCCCTTGACTCTCTTTGGACAGTTTGCCAGCCAGCTGCTGTGCAGCTAATGTTCCAAAGCAAGACCATTTGGAATGAAATTCAGCAGGTGGTGGAAGCCAATCAGCCCTGAGGGGGGCACTGATCTGAGTATTATTTGTCTAATGTCCCCTCTATCTTGGCTGCTATTAGACAAGTACAGGAACTAAGACTTCATGCTATTGAACAGAGGGGTGGGGGAAAAGAGACTGAGAGAGACAGAGACAAGATCACAGAAAGATACAGTAAAACAGAGAAAGATAGATGGAGACAGAGACAGTGATACAGAGAGACAGAAAAAGAGGCAGAAATAGAGAGACAGAGAGAGATAGCAACACAGAAAGAAATAGTGAGACAGAAATGAGAGAGAGAGAGAGAGAGAGAGAGAGAGAGAGAAGGGGAGGGAGGGAGAGAGGGAGAGAGGGAGAGGGAAAAGGAGAGAGGGAGGGAGAGAAAAAGAGAGCTCTTTCTCTACAGAGACACAGAGAAACACAGAGAATCGGAGACCCAGAGAGAGAGAAACAGGATCACAGAAAGAAACAGTGAAAAAAGAAGGGGAGAGCATTGGAAAGTCAAAATTTCCCTTTCTTGGGGCTTCTGTTTCCCTCTTTTGTCTATATCTTACTGAACTCTACATAGACTGTTGTGGCAGAAAGAGGACTGGATTTAGAGTCAGAAAGGCCCGTGTAACTGTCTCTGGCTATCTCCAAAATCAATTATTTGGGGATGCCACCAAAGAAGAGAACCCATCCCAAATGATCATGCCAAGAAATGCCCTTTTGCTGCTTTGAAAACAATCTTGCCAGAAGCAGCTGCCATCTCTGTAGGTTTGTTCTCCCCTCTCTTGCCAGAGCTGGACCACACTTCATTTTGGGACAACACTGCTACTCAGTGTACATATCACTTAGCGTCTTGGGGAGGTCAAATGGAGAAGTCAGAACCTTTGCTGATGTCGTCCCAGAATGACAAGGTCCAACAGGGGAGATGCTTGAATTCAGGATTCTAGTTCTATTATTCATCCTCCCACTTTTTTACTTTGTGTGCTTGGGCAAAGTACTTAATCACTCTGGCCTAAAGTTCCCCCTTCATCAAAAAGGAGAAGACTGGTTAAAATATGCTCTTACAGCTTCACGTTATGTGATTTTATACTTTTCAAAGAATTTTCACAAGAATTCTCTCTTTTGATCCTCACAACACCCTCAGGAAGGAGTTAGGGCAAGGATTACTTGACAGATGAGGACACTAAGAAGTGAATTGCCCGAGGTCACACGGCTAATCAATGACAGTGTTGAAGCCAAAATTTTGGTCTCCTGACTCACAGCAAAATAGGGCTCTTTCCACCTGACCTATCAGCTGGAAAAGAAAAGAAAGTAAAGAAAAAAAAGCCAAGAACCCCCTGAGGAAAATGCAGAGCAGGGAGTTGTTCCACTACCTTGGACAGCTCTCCAATGCGTAGGCAGGCCCCTGTTGGGTGAGTTCCGACTATACTTCATAGCTTGATTTAATGAGGCAATTAAAACTCAGTGCTTTCCCCAGGGAGGCTGCCGCTGCCGGGGATCTGCTGTACTTCCACTCAGCTTCACTGGCTCCTTGAGATGAAGAATTTAAAAGGTTCCTATTTGTTCCATTGCCCACAGTGAGAAGGAAGAGGACATAGCAGAGGGAGGTTCTCAGACAGTTTCCTTCCCCCAACAGATAGAGAGGAAAAGCTAAAGCTCTTGAGTCCTGAGGATTGTGCCCAAAATCATAGGCATTCATTCCACAAACAGGATATGGTGTAAAGAGCAGTGGAGAGAGGAGGAAAAGGCTGGGCTCTCTGGGGGTGCTGAACAGGAAAGGGGAACTTTGGTGGACTAGCAAAGAAAGAAGAGAGTTTGTTCTAGAAACAAATGTCAACCTACTTCACTGTTTGATCAAAGAAAGTAAAAGAGATGGGATAGGTCTAGTTCCATTAGGGTTGTAGGTCAGTGGTAAGAGACTCATGCAGATCTATCCTAAAACCTACAAAAGACCTAGGTTTATAGAGGTTTTACAAAGTTAATTGATCACCAAATCATTTCCAATGGAGCAGTAATGAACTGAACCAGCTACGCCCAGAAAAAGAACTCTGGGAGATGACTAAAAACCATTACATTGAATTCCCAATCCCTCTATTTATGCACACCTGCATTTTTTATTTCCTTCACAAGCTAATTGTACAATATTTCAGAGTCTGATTCTTTTTGTACAGCAAAATAACGTTTTGGTCATGTATACTTATTGTGTATCTAATTTATATTTTAATGTATTTAACATCTACTGATCATCCTGCCATCTGGGGGAGGGGGGGGGGGTAAGAGGTGAAAAATTGGAACAAGAGGTTTGGCAATTGTTAATGCTGTAAAATTACCCATACATATAACCTGTAAATAAAAGGCTATTAAATAAAAAAAAGTTAATTGATCATGACAGCTGAGAGAGATCTTTCTAGAGCAACAGTTTTTAATCACTTTTATGCCATAGACCTCTTTGTCAGTCTACTGAAGCTGATATATTCTTTCTCATAATAATATTTTAAATGTATAAAATAAAATGAAAGTTATAAAGAAAACCAATTATACTGAAATACAGTAATCAAAATGATTAAAAAAAACAAGTTCCTGGACTCAGGCTGATAACCTTTGGCTAAGGGCATCCACTACAATATCTTTATTTTATAGAGGGAGAAAATGAGGTCCAGAGCAAGAAAACATCTTCCCCAAGGTCACATAGCAAATAATTGGTAGAACCAAGAGTAGAAACAGGTCTCTTAGGCAAATTACCTTTTTATGACATCATGCTGACTATCTCTGGCATCTTAAAAAAACTCTGAGAATGGACAATTTGCCTGTAATACTGCTCCCCAAAATATAGGATATTTCCTCTTGGTGCTATTTGCTTCTCCCTTTCTTCAACCATTTGGATGCCCTCTTTTCTTTCAACTTCTTACTCAACTAGCTCTCTTATTATCCTTTAAGCTAAATTGGGTCAGTGAAAATAACAGTTTAGAGCAACACCCTCACTCCCAGGAACAATACTGATGTTGATATTTTAAATTGTATTTTACCAAAAAGCAAAGACCTAAGATAAAGGAATGAAACTTCAATAATGCAATTCCAGGCATCAACCACTAGGTTGAAAACATAATTGGGGGTAGGGGACATACAGTTCCTTCTGATATCACTTAATGTCAGTAGCCACTTATTTCACCCATGAATAAGAGGAGATATGGCTGAGGGACAGAAGCTCAAGTATCATTACTGTTATCCTTAAGCACATCAGCAAGTTGCTCCCCCAGGAACATCTCCCCCTTTTGGCTCAAGAGTCTCCATGACAACTAAGTGTTCCATATAGCCTTTGAGAGATGAGTAGATGACATGCCTGAGCCACATCAGATGAATATTTATCTTTTCTTTTACAATCAACTAGTCCATGTGGGAGATATTTTGGTGATGAAGATTCCAGGGAGGATCAAGGCTGAGAAATAATTATACCCTTGGGGTTTTACCAGGGACAAGGTACAGCCAAGCATTGTTCATCTCCCCCACATTTGGTTAGTTCATGATAGACCCTTCCCACCCCCATCCCAGGTCCAAACTGGGGGCCTTCAAATCCAAATATTCATTTCTATCTCCAGCTACTTCTGGAAGACTGGAAGGAAGCAGAGGCTCTTAGAAGCACAGAATTTTTTTTTTCTGATATTAATCCAGAAATGTGGATCAGAACTGACTGATTCCTTTTTTGGTTATAATGGAAGGTTACATTTTGGGGAGGCTCAGTTATTTTCTCCCAAAATATCAAGCAATATAATTTTTTATTATATATAATAACTTTTTATTGACAAAACCCATGCCAGGATAATTTTTTGCAACATTATTCCTTGCATTCATTTCTGTTCCGATTTTTCCCCTCTCTCCCTCCACTCCTTCCCCTAGATGGCAAGCAGTCCTATATATGTTGAATATGTCGCAGTATATCCTAGATATAATATATGTGTGCAGAACCAAACAGTTCTCTTGTTGCACAGGGAGAATTGGATTCAGAAGGTAAAAATAACCCGGGAAGAAAAACAAAAATGCAAACAGTTTACATTCATTTCCCAATGTTTTTTTCTTTGGATGTAGCTGTTTCTGTCCATCATTGATCAATTGAAACTGAATTAGGTCTCTTTGTCAAAGAAATCCACTTCCATCAGAATACATCTTGATACAGTATCGTTGTTGACGTATATAATGATCTCTTGGTTCTGCTCATTTCACTTAGCATCAGTTCATGTAAGTCTCTCCAAGTCTCTCTGTATTCATCCTGTTGATCATTTCTTGCAGAACAATAATATTCCATAACATTCACATACCATATTCAGCCATTCTCCAATTGATGGGCATCCATCCATTTTCCAGTTTCTGGCCACTACAAACAGGGCTGCCACAAACATTTTGGCACATACAGGTTCCTTTCCCTTCTTTAGTATCTCCTTGGGGTATAAGCCCAGTAGTAACACTGCTGGGTCAAAGAGTATGCACAGTTTGATAACCTTTTGGGCATAATTCCAGATTGCTCTCCAGAATGGTTGGATTCGTTCACAACTCCACCAACAATGTATCAGTGTCCCAGTTTTCCCGCATCCTCTCCAACATTCATCATTATTTTTTCCTGTCATCTTAGCCAATCTGACAGGTGTGTAGTGGTATCTCAGAGTTGTCTTAATTTGCATTTCTCTGATCAATAGTGATTTGGAACACTCTTTCATATGAGTGGTAATAGTTTCAATTTCATCATCTGAAAATTGTCTGTTCATATCCTTTGACAATTGGAAGGGCTTTTTATCAATTGGAAAATGGCTTGGTTTCTTATAAATTAGAGTCAGTTCTCTATATATTTTGGAAATGAGGCCTTTATCAGAACCTTTAACTGTGAAGATGTTTTCCCAGTTTGTTGTCAAGCAATATAACTTGAAGGTCCTCAATGATGGTTTTTATATTTTAATTTGGTTTTATGTGGATTCTTTCAAACACAGAATGTAAGAGCTAGGAAAAAACACAGAATCAAAGAATGTCATCATAGCTAGGGTTCCTAGAGATCAAGCTAGTCCCAACCAGTAATTTTAAAGATGAGGAAACTGAGTTTTAGAATGAAGAAGTAGAAGGGCACATAAAGGTAGGATCAGAAACTATACTAGAACTTAAGCCTTCTCACTCTTATTGTTTCTCTGAAATTAGGTTAAGTCCTTGTCCTTTTGTGCTTCTGCCCTGTTGGCAGTCACAACTACCAAGCCTAACCATGTGTTATTACTTGCATTCAACTTTTCTGTTCTTATTTTAGTACTGCTGAAAATTTTTATAATGCAGACATGCCAAATGGGATGTAGCTAAGTGGATAGAGAACCTGGAGTCAGGAAGATGACTTGCTTAAATCCTACATCAGATACTTACTAACTGTGTGATCTTGGACTAGTCATTTAGTGTCCATTTGCCTCAGGTTCTTCATCTATAAAAATAGATAGCATCTATCTCCTGGTCTTGAGAAGATAAAATAAGATGATATTTATAAAGCATTTTGTTTCACATCAATTTCTATTTAAATGTTAGCTAGCTAGTAGTAGCTGCAGTAGCAGTATCATTATTTATCTTATATAAACTCAATGAAACCCTCATTGACTTGTGAGAATCCCATTATTCTTCCATTATTGACTCTCTAGAATACTCCACAATGGTATTCTAAAACTCAGATCCCTTATACTACCTCTTCACTTCTCTGCAAGGATCTCACTTCCTACTTTATTTTTTTTTTATATTATATCTTTTTATTTACAAGTTATATGTATGGGTAATTTTACAGCACTGACAATTGCCAAACCTTTTGTTCCAATTTTTCCCCTCCTTCCCCCCACCCCTTCCCCCAGATGGCAGATTGACCACTCACTTCCTACTTTATTAAGAAGATTTTGGCCATCTATCACATTATCTCTCTTCTTCTCAATTCTATACCTTAAAAATTCTTTATCATCTGCAATTCTATCTCTCCTTTAAAGATTAATCTTTTCATTAGTGTTTTGAATCTCTTCTATTTCTGTTTCAGGAACCTGTTCCTGAATAATTTCTTCTCTTTGTCTCACTTTCAGCCTTTCCTTATTATTATTATCCTATTATCTTCCTCTGATATGTGGAAATTTGCTTAGGTTTTCCTTCGTCATCTTCATTATCCTCTTCTGGACATACACAATTTATCACTGTCCATCCCAAAATGTGACACCAAAAATCAAAGACAATCCACTATACTTGGTCTGTCCAGTGAATAGTAGACTGAAACTATCTTCTATTTTGTTCAGAAAAATTTTAATTTAAAAAAAATTTTAAGCTAAAATCTCATTAGCTTTTTTGGGAGGAATGTATTGGGTTTTTTGGTAGCCACCTCATACTACTTACATAAATTTAGTCACTAACTTTGTGACAGTGCCATTTCCTGATGTATCTCTTCCCCTTTTCACAGCCACTTCCTTGGAAGGGGTTATCTATGTTCATTGCATTGATTTCTCCCTTAGGTCTCATCTCTCAATCCCCTGTAATCTGGCTTCTAGTCCTTCCATTTAAGTGAAACTGTTCTCTTAGAAGTTACCAATTACTTCAACTGCTAAATCTAGTGACATTTGTATTCATCTTCATCCTTCGTGATCTCTCTGTAACCTTTGGTGCTATGGATTACATTTTCTGCTTCCTGGCCATCTATGACACTGTTCTTTCAATTCCTTTCTTACCTGTTCAACCATTCCTTCTCATTCTTTTATCAGATGGGCATCCTCCTCCCACTTATTAAATGAAAGCATACTTCAAAACTCTTTCTCAGACTTTCTGCCCTTTTCTCTCTATACTTTCTCTTAATGATCTTATCAGTCTCATGAGATCAATTCTTATGAAGATAATGCATAAAAATGGTATCTTAAGCCCCCCCCCTCTCTTTCTCATTCTATATTACCAGTAGCCTACTCAACATCTCTATTTGGCCATCCCAAAGGCATCTCAAGTTCAACACATTTAGAACAGAGCTCATTAAAATTTCTCCTAAGCCCATCCTTTCTCCAAATTTCACCACTTCAATTAATGACACACCATGTTTTTAGTCATCCCTTTAATGGACAACTCAGGTGCTGCCTCCTACATGGAAAATTTCTTGATTCCTCCCTCCAGTTATAAGCAGTCTCTATTAAAATTCCTGAATTAATTAATACCTCCTCCTCTTCCCCCAGAATAATGCAGTATCCTTGGGGACATCCTTTCTGTTTTGGTAATCCCATACCCTAGCACAGTGATTTACACGAGCATGTGCTCAATAAATATTTGTGGGATTAAATTTAAACAGCCATACAAATACAACAGCCCAAGGCCCACACTTGATGCCAGTATGATGACAACATTTTTGAAGTTGTAAACGATTGAGTCACCTATTAGAAGTCAAGAAAATGGAGCTAAAGTACCCCTGGTGGCATATTTACTGACACAACATATTTTAATCAATCAGTCAAATATTTATTAAGCTCCTTATATTGCAGTAATTGTGCTAGGTGCAGAATATCTAAGTCAGAATGAATAACAGAGATAACTAATGGGGGGAAGGGTAATTGCAGGTCATTGTTTAATGATTTGGACATTTAATCCTATATGTAAATTAAATATTTTTTGAATCTTAGATGGATTTTGATAACCTGTAAATTCAGTCAGGCCACAGTGTAGATATATCTAGCTATTGTACCTTCCCAAATTTTGTTCTATCTTAAATCCATTTCAATCAGTTCTTAAAAAATAAGACCATCATAAAAAAACTTAATATATATTTTTTCATCTTTTAACTAATTCCCTTCAAATTTTAACTGTATTAGTTTTGTTTGTGTGGATTTTTAAAAAAGTTTATATAATAAAAAATTGTCCATTTTAACATCTATGATCCTCTGTATCCCTTGTTTGTCTATATATTCTTTTTCTTTCATAGATTGAAAAGGCAATTTTATTTTCTTGCCCCCTGCTCTGTTTCTGATGGCACCTTTTATGTTTATGCTCCTATTTGGAACTTTTATGGTGTGACTGCTGGTCTATACCTAGTTTCTGACAAACTGCTTTTCAGCTTTCCCAACATTTTTTGCCAAATAGTACAACTTCATTTTATAGAAGAGGACACTAAGTCCTACAGAGAGAGACAGACATACAGACAGACAGAGTGTGTTTGTGTGTGTGTTAGGAATGATCTGCCTTAAGGCATATACTTTGGAGACAGCTAGATGGTGCAGTGGATAGAGCACCAGCCCTAAAGTCAGGAGGACCTGAGTTCAAATATGGCCTTAGACACTTAACACTTCTTAGCTGTGTGGCCCTGGGCAAGTCACCTAACCCCAATTGCTTCAGGGCAAAAAAAAAAAAAGGCACATACTTTACAGAACTAAGATCCCAAAGCTTCTGAATCCCCCAAAGAATAAGTGAACGATGAAGCTGAATAGATAAACTTTTTCTATGGAGGGCCTTGGAAAAAAAAAACAAAATAAATTAAAACAGTGAAGTTGACAGTAACTTCCCCACTTTATAAGAAGTTGTGGGATGAGCCACCCAATCACAGATGAACAGACCATTATCTGAACTCAAACAATAAGAATGCGCAGCAAACCAAAGGGCTGACAAACTCTACAATTCAGTTATAAAATAAAGCACCTTAGTGTCTGACCCCTTAAAGATAAAATTTTATGAATGTAAAAGAGCTGCTGAATTATTAGGTTGTTTAAAATACTCCATGGAAATAAAGCCTCAAAATCTTGAATTTTCCACATTATCCATCAACATGGCCCAGCATCTGTGTATAATTATTCATTTCTCGTGGGTAGGCCTAATATAAAATCAAAGAACCTCAAGGTTGGAAGGTTCACCAGAGGTCTTCTATACCAGCTCATATGTGAACAAGAATCCCTTTTACTAGTCCAATAAATGGTTATTTATAAAGATCTTTGAAGAGGTGAAACCTTCTATCTTCCAAAGCTGTCAATTCTACTTATTCCATCCCCTCAAGCACAAATCTTTTCTGCTGGTTAATTAATCCTAGTTAATGAGTCTTAGCATAGCATGATAGCCAGGGCCTTCATCATTCTCAGAGCTCTCTTCTGGATTTGTTTCACTTCATCAGTATCCCTCCCCAAATATGAAACCCAAAATTCATGAGAACCAAATTAGATGATATTTGTAAATATATTTATTTACAAACCAATAAATATATTCATCACATGATGTTTATATTACAATAAATATATTTATGTTATATGCAATATATTTATACATGTAAATATCATATATATATATATATATATATATATATAGTGCTTAGCATTGAGCTTGACACATGGTAAGTACTCCTTACATCCTTGTTCCCTTCCCTTTCCAAGGGAAAATAAGTCTATTGTCTGATTTGTTCTGGACATGATTGCTTTTTAAAAATTGTCTAAGATCCCATTTGCTTTTTAAGGTATTAATATCATATTATTGATTCATATTGAATTTTCAGCTTACTAAACCCATAAAACACTTAGATTCCTTAAAGAAGAGTTCTTTAAAC